>NC_062562.1:57225380-57526289 GCF_022837055.1 Prionailurus viverrinus | reverse complement strand
CATAGAATTCTATATCTCATGAAAATATCTTTCAGAAGTGGAAATGAAATACTTTCAAGGAAAGCTGAAATTTATGGGAGTAGATTTTTTTTTTTAATTTTTTTAACGTTTATTTATTTTTGAGACAGAGAGAGACAGAGCATGAATGGGGGAGGGACAGAGAGAGAGGGAGACACAGAATCGGAAGCAGGCTCCAGGCTCCGAGCCATCAGCCCAGAGCCCGACGCGGGGCTCAAACCCACAGACCGAGAGATCGTGACCTGAGCCGAAGTCGGACGCTCAACTGACTGAGCCACCCAGGCGCCCCAGGAGTAGATTTACTCTAAAAGAATTGCTAAAGGAAGTTTTTCAGAGGGAAATGATGACAGAAGGAAACTGGAAACATCGAGAATGAAATAAGACCAATAGAAATGGTAAATATCTGGGTAAATATAATAGAAAATTCTTCTCCTTTTGAGTTCTTTAGAATATCTTTAGTGATTGAAAGTAAAAAACTACATTTTCTGATTGAGTTTTCAATGCATTTAAATATAATACATGAGATATATTTATATAGTATAAAGAGGGAAGGGTAACAGGACTTATAAGGTGGTAAATCTTCTACATTCTAATTACAATGACACAATATTAATTCTATGTAGACTATGAAATGTTAAGTAATTTTTAAATATCCAAACCAATCACTGTAAGAACTATAGTCAGAGATACAGTCAAATCACAATAATATATTAAGATGGAAAACGAAAAACTGTTCAAGTAATCCAAGAGTAGACAAGGAAAAAAAGAGGAGCAACAAAGAGCAGAAGGAATAAACAGAACATAAGCAATAAAATAGTAGACCTTATTCTAGCCATAAAAATACTTAGTAAAATGCAAATAGTCTAGTGACACCAATCAGATGACATAAATTGTCAGGATGGATTAAAAATAGAATGATCTAACAATATGCTGTCTACAAGAAATCCACTACAACCATAATGGTGTAGATAATTTAAGAGTAAAAGGATGAAAAATATATATGATGCAAACACTAATGAAGCAAAGTCTGGAGTGGCTATATTAATGTCAAAGTAAACTTCAGTGCAAAGAAGATTACCAGGGATAAAGAAGAACATCACATAATGATAAAATGATTACCAGAAGATATAACAATAGTAAATATGTATGCACCTAATAATAGAACTTCCAAATACATGAGGGAAAAACTGACAGAACTGAAATGTGAAATAGGCAAATCTACAATTACAGTTGAAGATTTCAACACTCCTCTCTCAGCTAGAACCAGTAAACAGAAAATCATAAAGAATATAGAAGAACTCAATGCCCCCATCAACCCAACTGGATCTAATTGACATTTATTGACCATTCCATCCAAAAAGAACACATGGAACATTAAGTGCACATGGAATATTCACCAAAATAGAACATATCTTGAGTCATTAAACCTTAACAAATTTAAAAGAAGTGAAATCCTACAAAGTATCGTCTCTGACCATGGTGAAATTAAACTAGAAGTCAACAACATAAGGATAACAGGAGAGTCTCCAAACACTTGGAAATTGAGCTATACACTTGTAAATAATCTATGATTCAAAGAAGAAGTCTTCAAAGAAATGAGAAAACATGTTGAGCTGAATGGAAATGAAAACACAATATATCAAAAATTATTGGGGCAACTGGGTGGCTCAGTCAGTTGAATGTCTGACTCTTAATTTCAGTTCAGGTCATGATCCCAGGGGTTATGGGATCGAGCCCTGCATTGGGCTCTGTGCTGAGCATGGAATCTGCTTAAGAGTCTCTCTTTCTCTCTCTCTCTCTCTCTCTCTCTCTCTCTCTCTCTCTCTCTCTGTCTCTCTCCCTCTGCCCCTCTCCCCTGTCTGTGCTCTCTCTCTCTCTCAAAAATATTTTTTTTAATTAAAATTATGGAGTGCAGCAGAAGTAGTGCTTAAAAGTTAATTTATAGCATTGAGTGCATAAGTGCTTAAAAAAGAAGAAAAGTCTCAAATCTCTAAGTGCTAGCCTTAGGAAACTAGAAAAAGAAGAGCAACAGAAATCCAAATCAAAAAGAAAGGAAATAAGAGAAGAAAACAATGAAAGAAGAAACTGAAAGCTTAAAAAAAAAAATAGAGACAATCAATGAAACCAAAGCTGTTTCTTTGAAAAGATCAATAAAATGAATAAACTTCTAGCAAGAGTGACAAATAAAAAGAAAATTAAGGGACAAACTACCAGCATCAGAAATGAGAAAGGGCATATCACTACAGTCTCCACAGACATTAAAAGGATAAGAGAGCAGCGCTACAAACAACTCTAGACACATATACTCAACAACTTAAATGGACAAATTCCTTGAAAACCACAAACTACATAAAGCCACTCAAGATGAAATCAGTAACCCTAAACTATTAAATGCATTGAATTCTTAGTTTATAACATTCCAAAAAATAAATTGCCAGGCTTACAAGTTTTCACTGGTAAATTTAACTGAACACTTAAGAATGAAATAACACCAATTCTGCAACCTCTTTCAGAACAGATAGGAGGAGGAAACACTCAACAACTCATTTTATGAGACAGCTTTACCTGATATGAAACCAAAGATTATACAGAAAAAGAAAACTACAGACCAATATTTCTCATGAACATACACAAAAATCCTCAAGAAAATATTATCAAGTTAAACCTAGCAATATATAAAAAGAATAACATACCATAACCAAAAATGAGTTTTATCCTGGAAATGCACGGTCAGTTCAGTATTCAGAAATTAATCAATGTAATCTACCATATGAAATCTATAGAAGAAACCACACAATCATGTCAACGGATGCAGAAAAATCATTTGAAAAAAATACAACAACGATTCATGGTTAGAAACTCTCAGCAGGGGCACGGGGGTGGCTGAGTTGGTTAAGTGTGTGACTTCAGCTCAGGTCATGATCTCGTGGTCTGTGAGTTCGATCCCCATGCTGGGCTCTGTGCTGATGGCTCAGAGCCTGGAGCCTGCTTCGGATTCTGTGTCTCCCTCTCTCTCTGCCCCTACCCTGCTTGCACTCTCTCTCCCTCAAAAATAAACATTTAAAAAAACAGTTAAAAAATAAAAAGAAGCTCTCAGCAAACTAGGGAGAGAAGGGGAACTTACTCAGCTTCTCAGAGAAACCTGATAAAGGCAACCTATAAAAAAGTTACAGTTAACATTATTCTAAATGGGAAAATTAAATGCTTTTCCCCAAGTTCATACATAAGACAAGGATGTCCACTGTCACTGTTCAACATCATACTGAAAGTCTAAATGCAATGAGGAAAGAAAAAGAAATAAAAGGCAAAAGAAAAAGAAGAAATAAAATTCCCCGTTTTCAAATAACATCTGCATAAAATCATCTATGTAGAAAATCTCAAGGGATCTATTTTTTAAATTCTTAGAATTAATGAGTTTAGTATCAATCTTATTTCTATACATTAGCAAAGTACAAAACCAAAATTAAAAAGACTATTTACAATTGCTCCAAAGAAAATGAAATATTGATGCATAAATGTAACAAAACATGTACAGGAGCTATATGCTAAAATTACAAAGCAAATGCTGATGAAATCAAAGAGGATTGGAAGACTCAAACTAGTAAAAATGTCAGTTATCCCCAAATTGATCTAGAAACTTAATGCGATGCCAGTCAAAATGCCAGGAATTCTTTTGCAGCTATAGACAGTCTGATCTAAAATTTATATGAGTAGACAAAGAAACTAGAATAGCTAAAACAATTTTGAAAAAGAATAAAGTTAGAAGAATCACACTGACTATAAGATTTTCGATAATGCTAAAATAATCAAGACAGTGTGGCATTGGCACTAAGATAGATAGATAGATACATATACATCTATGGAACAGAATATAGAGCCCCCAAATTAGGTCCACACAAGTATGGTCAATAGGTTTTTGACAAAGATGCAAAAGAAATTCAATTAAGAAAGAATAGTCTTTCAACAAACAGCATTGGTGTTCTAATGAACTTTTATAGATTCTGTCTTTGAAGATTTGGCATCCATTGGTCACAGAGCCAAACTAACTGCCCAAGGTTACATCTCTCCTGCATTCTGGCTTTTGTGGATGCTTGAAAATGATATTACAAATCTCCAACCACAATTTCTAACATCTGTGTTTCTCTTCCTGCCAAATAGTGGCTATCTCTACCTAACAACTTCCTGCCATAGAGTAAAAAAACAAAAGTTTGTATCCATGCCCTTCCCTTCTGCCTCCTGACTGACCCTGGTTCTTTTCCCATCTTTGTGGCATGACATGCCCCTTTCTCTCAGGAATCATAACTAATAAATTCTTATTTCAATGTCACTGACCTCTCTATGTCATCACCCAGTCCCCTCTATAAATTAAAATCCTATACAATCAAGACAATTGGAACAACTGGTCATATGGAAGAGAAAAAAAAAAAGAATTTCAGTCTAAACCTCAGAACTTACCCAAAAATGAACTGAAAATAGATCATATATATAAATGTAAAACACAAGAATTTAAAACTTCCAGGGTAATAGAGAAGAAAATCTTCATGACCTTGAGATACACAGAGTTCTTACATATGGCACCAAAACCTCAATCTATGAAAGAAAATATTGATATATTAGACTTTATCACAATTTAAAAGTTTTGCTCTGTGAAAGACACTGTTAAGAAAATGAAGGCACAGGGGTGCCTGGGTGGCGCAGTCGGTTAAGCGTCCGACTTTAGCCAGGTCACGATCTCGCGGTCCGGGAGTTCGAGACCCGCGTCGGGCTCTGGGCTGATGGCTCAGAGCCTGGAGCCTGTTTCCGATTCTGTGTCTCCCTCTCTCTCTGCCCCTCCCCCGTTCATGCTCTGTCTCTCTCTGTCCCAAAAATAAAAATAAACGTTGAGAAAAAAAAATTAAAAAAAATATATATATATGTCTTTTAGACCATGTACATTTCACATAATTAGTAATGTAGTTGGATTTAATTTAACCATCTTGCAACTTGTTTTTATATGTCCTATGTTTTCTTTGTTTCATTATTCCTCTTTTCCTGCCTCCTTTTGGATTGATTATTTTTATTCTGTCTTTTAAAATTATACATTCATTAGGGGCGCCTGGGTGGCTCAGTTGGTTGAGCGTCCGACTTCAGCTCAGGGCATGATCTCACAGTCCGTGGGTTGGAGCACAGCATCGGGCTCTGTGCTGACAGCTCAGAGCCTGGAGTCTACTTTGGATTCTGTGTCTCCCTCTCTCTCTGCTCCTCCCCTGCTCATGCTGTGTCTCTCTCTGTCTCATAAATAAATAAAAACATTAAAAAAAATTTTTTTAATAAAATTATACACTCATGTAATTTTTCAGTAGTGGCCCAGGGATTTCAATATGCATTCTGGACATTGGAGTCTGCCCTTCCATTAATCCTTTTACCGCTTCTATAAGAACCTAGCAATAGTTTAACTTCATCCCCTCTACTCATTGTACTTTTGTTGTCATACACTTTACATACCCTTATTTTGTGGTTATTGTTTCTGCTGCTGTTGTTGTTTAAACAACCTTTGATAGCTATCCACAAAATTGCTATCTCCAGTGCTCTCTTCATTCCTTCCTTACATTACAGGCTTCCTTCCAACCTTCCAATAAAGAGCAATTATCTTTAAAGAATTGTCTTTAATATTTCCGGTAGTGCAGGTCTGCTGGTAATGAATTCTCTTGGCTTTTGATCATCTGCAAATGGCTTTATTTTGTCTTCATTTTTGAAGCAAATCTTTTGCTGGTTAGAGAATTCTCGGCTGGCAGATTTTCTTTTCGCACTTTAAATATGTCAGCCTGTTGCATCTGGCTTTCATGGTGTCTGTTTAAAAAGCCAATAGTCTTATTGTGGTTCCTTTGACGGTAATGTATGCTTTCTGTCTGGCTTCCTTTAAGATTTTCTCTTCATTTTTGTTTCCAGTGATTTCACTGATGTCTGCCTGAGTGTGATGTCTTTTTTTTTTCCCCATTCTGTTTGGGGTTCACTGAGCTTTTGGAATTTATAGATTAATGTTTTCATCAGTTTGGGGAAAATCTTTGGCCCTTATCTTGTTGAATATTGCTTCTATTTTATTCTCTCCCTTCTCTCCTTTTGTAAGACTCCAGTTAGCTGTATGTTAGACCTTTAGATGTGGGCCCTGTGTCCCTTATGATCTTATCTGGATTCTCCTTTCCTACTTTTTTCTTCCAATACTTCAGATTGAATACCTTTTTTTGAACCATCTTCAGATTCACTACCCTGTCTTCTGTATTCAAGCTGCTGCTAACTATCCTATGAATTCTTATTTTCAGTTATGATTTTTGTTTGTTTGTCTGTGTGTTTCCAGAATGTCCACCTTATTCTTTTTCATAGATTCCAGTTCTTTGGTGCATTTCTCCAATTTTTTCATCCTCTTTGTCAAAGATCTTTTCCTCTTTTTTATCTTCTTAAACAGTTATTTTGTTGGTCTGCTAATTCCAGTATTTGGATAATTCGTGAATCTGCCTCTATTATGTTTGTTGTTTTTTTTTTTTTCTTCTTTTATCAGTCCTAGTTCCCTGCCTACTCACATGTCTGGTAATTATTCATTGTATGCTGAACAATGGAAAAGAACCAAAGAGGTACCCAATGCTGTCCTCCCCCAAGAAAGAGTCTGCCCTCATTGGCAAAACAGAGCAAGGGACTAGTCACCTCAGTGTGATCAGGGGTTGAGCAAGGCCAGGGCTGGGCCGCAGCCTTAGTAACACTTAGTTCACCTGTTGTTTGTCCCTGTTCCCTGGTCATGGTCCTTCCAGGTTTTGGACTGAGAGCTTCATGGATCTCTGTATCCTCTCTCCTGAAAGACTATGGAGATTCAGCTCTTCCCTTCAGATTTTTTTGAGCTTTGCTAATTTTTTTTTTCCTTCCTGAACAGCTTCAAAACCTGACAACATCTCAAAAGGGAGACCTCTGGCTTGTGCCAGGGAACCTCACTTCAGTCAGATTTGGTGTTCTACATACCACGCAGCTCTAAGAGATTTCCCTCTGACCGTTAAAAGTATTTGGCTCAGAATCCCAGATTGCCTTAATAACTCAGCGTTTCTGAGTAAAGAAATGGCCATGTGTGGGAAGTTCCTCTTTGCAGATCCTCTGGTTTTCGGTTTGTCACACAGCCCGCACAGCTGCCCCCAGCCCCCACCCCGGTTTCTCTTTCTCTCACTACAGTCTCTCTGTGTCCGATCCAGTTCTTTGCCTCAGTCCAGAATTAACACGTGCCCCAGGTGTAGAAAATGGCCCAGAAAGGGCTCTTTCCTCTCTGGCGTTTTAGTTCATCCAGTCTTCATTGTTTCCACACCTCTCTAACATCTCTAAAAATGTGATTGTTTTCAATGTACTCCTGTTTTACTAGTTGCATTAGGGTCATTAACCTGCCATGACCTACTACTACATCGCCCCAAGAAATGGAAAAATTATTGCTGTGATTCATTTTTTTAGACACAGTTCCTTTGTATGAAATGTTTGTGTTACGATTTTGTAAAATGGGAAATGGGAAAGAACAAGGTCTCAGGGTAAGTACCCTATTCAAACTTAGTTATTAAATGGCGGAGCAGAATCAGAACCAGTCGTCTGACAAGAGAGCCTTACTTTTGGCCACTGTGCTGTTCCTTCCTTACAGCAGGGTTACTGACTTTGGTCCTGTCATTCAACTAAGACTGCTTCAGTAGCCGTGGTCAGTGGTCAACAGAAGCCCTTAAGGAAGTACCTGGTTCTGTCTGTGCCTTGAGTCAGCTGAGGGTTTTCCAACGAGTTATGTATTGGATGCTGCTGGCCTTGCAACTCTCTGCCTTCAAGGTTAGGGCTTTCAGGTTTCAGTAGTTCTTTATCTCCTGCCAAAAATCATAAGCGAGAGACTCCCCACAGGGGCTGACCTAGGAAATCTGGTTTACCACTATGTAAGCATATAAGTTCTGTGATGTTTTTCCATAACTGGAAGAATGAGATAAATCATAAACTCGTATGCTCTAGCCAGGATCATGACATCTCGTATGTAAGTCCTGAATGAATAGGACCTATAGCACTTCTCACAAAATCCAAGCTGAGAAACAGAATGATTGATTTTTTTCTTTTCTTTTCTTTTTTTTAAGAGAGAGAGAAAGAGAGAGGGACTGAGTAGGAGAGGGGCAGAGGGAGGGAAGGGGGGAGAGAGAGCGAGAGCGAGAGCGAGAGAGAGAGAGAGAGAGAGAGTGAATCTTAAGCATATTTCATGCTCAGTGTGGAGCCTGACATGTGACTTTATCCAATGACCCTAGGGTTATGACCTGAGCTGACATTAAGAGTCAGATGCTTAACCAACTGAGCCACCCAGGTGCCCCCAGAATGGTTGAATATTTGAAGTTAAAGTTCTAACTGGGTCTTTTAAGAAATTCTCACTCTTTAGAGACTGAAGCAAGTGAGATCTCTATTTCTTTCCATTACCTGTGATTTAGTCACTACACTATTGATGTGTAAGCCAGATGGTGAGCCAGAGAAAGGAAAGGAGCTGAAAATCAAATTAGCTACTTTTACCCTCTGACTTAATAACTTTTATACGTGGTTTGCCAAGGCAGTAGCTAAATTATGGCTTGGGTAAAATGTGGATTTTTATTATCTATGCTTTCTTTCTTCTGACTTAGTATGAGAATTTAAGAATTGGCTTTATAGTGGGACCTATTGGGTTTGGATAAGAATATAATGTGGTTTTTGTTACCTTTGAAGTATTTAAATTTTGTTTACTGCCATCTGAGCCTGATATAGTAATATTTGCAATATGTACAAAAGTTAAAATTATAGGGGCGCCTGGGTGGCGCAGTCGGTTAAGCGTCCGACTTCAGCCAGGTCACGATCTCGCGGTCCGGGAGTTCGAGCCCTGCGTCAGGCTCTGGGCTGGTGGCTCAGAGCCTGGAGCCTGTTTCCGATTCTGTGTCTCCCTCTCTCTCTGCCCCTCCCCCGTTCATGCTCTGTCTCTCTCTGTCCCAAAAATAAATAAACATTGAAAAAAAATTTTAAAAAAAAAGTTAAAATTATAAACCCGTTATCAGATACATGGTTTGCTAATATTTTCTCCCATTCCACAGGATGCCTTTTTACTGTTATTATCTTTGTTGTACAGAAACTTTTAGCTTGATGTAGTCCCATTTGTTTGTTTTTGTTTTTGTTGCCTGTGCTTTTGGTATCATACCCATGAAATCGCTGTAAAACCAGTGTCACAAAGCTTTTCTCCTAAGTATCCTTCCAGGAATTTTACAGTTTGACATCTTTACGTCTTTAATTGATTTTGAGTTGGCTTTTGTGTATGGTGTAAGATAAGGGTTTAATTTCAATTTCTTGCATGTGGATAAGTGTTGGCAAGGATGTGAAGTAATTGGAACGCCGGAATGCTGTTATTAAGAAGGCAAGTGTGTGGCCACTATGGAAAATATTAAAAGAAAGTTTTTTCCTCAAAAAATTAATAATAGAAATATCTGGGTGCCTGGGTGGCTCAGTTGGTTGGGTGTCTGACTTGGGCTCAGTTCCCGAGTCCGAGCCCCGTGTCGGGCTCTGTACTGACAGCTCAGAGCCTGTAACCTGCTTTGGATTCCGGGTCTCCCTCTCTCTCTGCCCCTTCCCACTCACATTCTGACTCTCTCTCTCAAAAATAAATAAATATTTTTTAAAAAATTTTTAATAGAAAGACTGTATGATCCATCAATCCCACATCTGAGTATTTATCCAAATATTTGAAATTAGAATATCAAAAAGATACTAGCACTCTAATATTCATTGAAGCACTATTCACAATAGCCAAGATATGGAAACAACCTAAGTATTCATTGAGAGACGAACAGATAAAATGTAGCGTGTACATACAATGGAATACTATTCAGCCTTAAAAAAAGAAGGAAATTCTGTAATATGCAAAAACATGGATGAACCTTGAGGATATTATGCTAAGGGAAATAAGCCAGTCACAGAAAGATTTCACTTTTCTGAGGTCAGTAAAATAGTAAAATTCACAGAAGCAGAGAGTGGAATGGTGTTGCCAGGGACTGGGGGAGGTGGAAATGGAGGTTATTAATCAGTGGGCATAAATTTTCAGTTAAGCAAGATGAATATGGTAGCAAGAGAGCTACTGAACAACATTGTATCGAGTCAGTAATACTGTGTTGTACATTTAAAAATGTGTTAAAAGGATAGATCTCATGTTAAGTGTTCTTACCAAAATAAAATTTGCTTAAATTAATATTACAAAACATGCCATTGAGCTAAGAAAGATGTAAAGGGATGGGAAGCACACATAGTAAGGAAAGAAGATATGGTCTAGAAATTCAAAATTAGTACAGTGAGGGAAGTGGGGAGAAGGAGATAGCAAGTAGCAAGGCCTGGGTTAATGGGGAAGAAGCATCATCAAGAGACTTATGAATGAAAACAGTTCTTAGGAACTAGATGAATGAAAATGAGCAAGATCTGGCCTTTCAGAATTGAAGGGAGAAACAAGCAGGGAAGCTAAGCCTTTCTAAATAACAGGTAAAATTCAACTGAGTAACATTGGTATCAGAGAGACTAATAATTTCCAATGGAGAGATATTGCATTTTCTTATCATACCGTAATTTGATTCAACAAATACTTTTTGGGCATATAATATGTCAGACCCTGGCCTAGGTGCTGAGGATCTAGAAATGAAAGACAAACTCTATGCCCAGAAGGAACTCGTGGACCAGAATAAGATACAGTCAGGTCAGTTGTGCATACGGTTAAGTGCACACCTGTGGGGACGTGTGGAGGGTCGACTCGGTCACCCTACAGGTGCGACTTAGTCAGATGAAGGAAAAGGGGAAGGAGGCTTGGCACCAGGGTCAGTAGAAGTCAAAGCATGGTAGAGAAAGATTAGGTTGAGTTGCTTTAATACATTCATTTCATGAGTGCATATTAATTTTGTCTGTTTCTGAATTAAATGTCAATTATTTATCACCATTAAAGGATGAGACCAGCACTCAGTATCTTGGAGTCAAAAAAGCTGAGTATATTGATTTCTTAGATGCAGGAATGGTTAACTGGTGAGAGATACTCCCAGTGAACACAGCTGACTGATAACTCAGGATCGAGGGCAGGAGCTTATTTTGGTTTAGTGTTGTTACAAAGGTTGCTGTCACCTTTAGAAGGATGGATTGTGTCCATTACAGAGGCAGGAGTGGGTGGAGTCCGTCCTAGCAGAGGGGTCAGTTGAGTGAGTCGGCCTCAGATTGGCTTCCTTTCAGAGTCTGAGGCTCCAGCTGACTGACTGGTTCCAGAGACACATTCACAGAAGCAAGTTGTCATTGATTGATTAACCAGGTTGAAAACCACTTCCGATATTGATTTGTTACCCTGGCTCTAGAAGAGCCAGACTTTTCCTAGGAGTGTGGAAGTTTGATATATTCTCCCCCTCCCCTTCTGGTCTTCTCAGCCCAAGCACAAGGAGAGACCATCAGGGTTGGTCCGGACAATCTCCATTATCGTTGATCCTTCTTGAAGAGAAGGTTTTACTTGTGGATCAGATTTTAATTTACTTGTCGATCAGTATGAATTTGTCCTGTTTTTGTCCTCAAATCATTTGTCAAAACATGTGTTAGGACAGTGGCTGTGTAGATTTAAGACTCTGAATAGGGGCGCCTGGGTGGCGCAGTCGGTTAAGCGTCCGACTTCAGCCAGGTCACGATCTCGCGGTCCGTGAGTTCGAGCCCCGCGTCAGGCTCTGGGCTGATAGCTCAGAGCCTGGAACCTGTTCCCTATTCTGTGTCTCCCTCTCTCTCTGCCCCACCCCCGTTCATGCTCTGTCTTTCTCTGTCCCAAAAATAAATAAACATTGAAAAAAAAAATTTAAAAAAAAAAAAAAAAAAAAAAAAAAAAAAAAGACTCTGAATAAACACGTCAAGCTATGCGATATACAAGTGTGACAAGGTATTACAAGAAGAGAGTGGAAGACACTCTCATGGCACAATTTAGACTTTTCCAGGTCTGACCATCAAAACAAGGCCCAGCAACTCCCTGAGTCTTCCTTAACAGTTCTTAACAGAAATTGTTCTACCTCCCCTGCGATGTTAATCTAGGTACAAAATGAAGTGTCAGCAATGGCACAGACTCTTTTTGGTTAGCAATGGAAAAATCAAGGATTATGCTAATTCATGGCTCTTTGGGCAAAGGAAGTTTAACTGGTTTGTTTACTATTTTCTATATTGACCAAATCGAGGGAGAAATTTCCAAGGATCACTTGAGTTGAGCAGCACGTGGGGATGGGATTGTTACCCTCAGAAATCTGTCCCACCAATGTGGGAAGGGTTTCTATCCCTTCAAACTCTTTACAAGAAGACATAACCCCCAGAGGGTACTGGAGAGTTGTACACCTGGTCTAACTAAAAGACTGATAAAACAGTTGTCCTGGTCCTGGATCAGCATCAAAGAGCCTGGTTCCTACACAGAAAAAAGACGCTGAGTGTTGCAACAGAGACATGATCAGCGCTACTGGGGCTGGAGGTAGATTTGTCTTAAGGGCTCATGATAAACAATCGCTATCACATCCTGTTAAATCACAAAACTCAACCAAGTAAATCTGACGGTCTAACTGGCTTCATTAACCCATTCATGAATTGGGCAGCCCCCACCTAGCAGGTGGAGAGGCGCCAGAGGAGTGGGACTAAACAGAAGGTTGTTACAGCCCAGTGTGGGGACAAGAAAGTTATCAGCAAAAGAAAAGGATTATTTTATGTGAGGCAGCTTTCTGGGGCGGGGGAGAAGCAAAGTGCCCTATCATGGAGATGACCTCATCTTTCCTTGGGGGCCCTGAAAGGACTCCGGTGCAGACTCACTGGCAGGGACTGAAAAATTCTTGACTGACCAGCTAAGACTATATTTCTGGGGGAGGTTGAAACTGCAATTAGATGATGTATAGAGCACTGATGTGAGAACTTGGTCTAAATGACACCATTTTGGGCCTTGTGCTTTTTGTGGGTTGTTTGTTTTAAACAATCTCAAGAAAATTGTTATCCCTCTCTCTCAATGCAGGGACATTTTTTTTTCATTTTTTTTATCGTGTCACTATTGGTAACATCAGTTTGACATATCTGTATGCCATACTTAAAATTCACTGCAAAAGCAATAGTCTGGGAGAGGCAAATTAAAAAGTTAGGATGGCCACCAGCCCTTAGTAAACCAGTAAAGAGGGAAAAATATGGCCAAAGGGATAAAGAAGTACACAAAGAAGAGCCTGACAGTGGTTTTACTAAAGTCTTGTCTGTCCTGATGGTCTGAGTCTAAGTGATGCAGTTGAGTGGTGGTGGGGGTCCGGAGCTGACGGCCGAGAAAGAATTCTTGAGACGTCTTTGGTGCAACAAGGTGATTTTATTAAAAGCACAGGGGCAGGACCCATGGGCAGAAAGCTGCTCTGAGGTTATGATGGGTGACTGATTATAAACCTTCAGTTTGGGAGGGGGTTAAGGACAGCGAGAGTCTCTAAGGAATTTTGGAAGCAAGGTTTCCAGGACCTTGAGGGGCTAGCTGTTGTTAGGAAAAGGTCATTTATTACTGTTTAGTAAAAGTTCAGTCATGAGACCTTCAGATGTATGTCGGGGGCCATAAGCTTGGAGGATGATTGCCAACATATATGGGGAAGCGGGTAGAGATAAAGGAAATTTCCAAAGGAATATTTATATGTGAAAGTAGACTTACAGGATGCTGGGGGGGGGGGGGGGTTGGGTGTCGACATAATGTTAAGCTAAGGTTGCCTTTTGGCCTGAGCAAAGTGTCACCATCATCGAGGCAGCCGAGCTCCTAGAGGGAGGTCACTCTGCCTGTTTCAAGGACTTGCCAATGGGCTGCAGGCAGTAAGGGAATTTTTCATTTGCCTTTGTTTCCCACATCCTAAGGATGCTCCAAGGAGTAAATGCTTCTGGGGGTTGTCTGGAGAATTTCCCTTTAAGATCCCCAGTGGCTGGGTGTCCGGTCCTCCTGCTCTTTCTCTTTAAGAACATTCAGCCCATCTTAGAGATCTTCTAAATCAGCAATTTTTTAATTCCATTTTATTTTTCTGAGACTCCTGTTTCCACTCTGAGTCCGTTTACAAAGAGAGAGGACAAGGCTTACTTTACCCTAAATTGTTTGGAAGTTTCCTAAAATTTTTTTCCAACTCTCCTATTGATTCGCCTTTATTGTGTGGACAATTTTGCTATTACTCATCCGGCACTATTTAGGTAATTACGTGGACAAAGCCCCTATCCACAAAAAGTTTATTACCTTACTTGTGGAGTAAAATATACCTTTAAATAAGTAGATAATCCCCCTTGTCAGTCTATGCTCTGAGTGGTGCCAAAACTGTTTCCCAGGCATTGGAAAAGGAAAGAGTCTACAAAGTTACATTTGCCAAATAACTGGTGCGGGCACCTTTAAGTGCCAACATCTGATAACATTTTTAACTAGACAGAAAATGTTTTAGGTTATCACACTTTTCTCTGCCTCCTGAAGAAATTTCTTTGAAGGAAAGTAATTTGTGTCGAAGAATCACTAAATGCTGGTGCTTTGCATGTGTTGTCCGAGTTCTCACAATGTCCTACAAAGGTAACGTCTCTGCTTATTGTTATTGTACAAGTAGTGCGATTAAATCTAGGGTTCAAACCCAAATCTTCCCCATGTCAAGGTTAAAATAACTTGTACAGATCATCATGAGGAACATCAAAAAGTGTACCACTCTGTACGTGAGTGCCGTACAAATTGGCTGTGAATTAGGTAGGACCGTCCACCCCCCGAGCTAGAAGGCCAGCAGGTGCTATGTTGTGATGGTCCTTCCTTTCCTTCCCACTGCTCCGGTGCCGCTTCTTCCCCTCTCCTTGCCTTCCCCAAGTTGTGCCTGAAGATTGCTCGGGCAGACGATTGTGCGTTCACACAGATTGTGCGGCTGTGGACCTTTAACAATGTCTCCAGTTTTCTTCAGAATAGAATTCAAGGTCTCCGTCACAGCACTGCCATTCACTTCTCTTTACTTTGTTCAGCGTTGGTATTTGTGTTCTGGGCCGTGACTTGACATCTGGCTTCCTGTTAAATGAGGGGTTAGCGTGTCAGGTTAACTGGAGCCCTAGGGGCCTGAAAGTCCCAATAAGCATCTAACCACCCTGGGGAGAGATTTAGGCCAGGGGCGGGGGGGGGGGGGGGGGGGGTGGGCGGCATCTGGCTCATTTGATTAATGGCCCTTGCCTTTACTTTTTTATACTTTTACAAATCTGAGTTAATGCCATCTGTACAAAGATTTCCCAGGTTTCTTCTTTACCTCAAATAAGCCGTATAAAGGAAAGGTCCTTCTGCAGACAAATCCTATTTCTGCAACTTATTAATGCCATGCCATTTTGAGCAAGTTGCTTAACTGTTAGTCCATTTTCTTCATAAAATAAGGATAATAATAATACACCGTCATCTCATGCAGTCATGAAGCTTGAGAGTATTATGTCAGATGAGGAATACTGTGCCTGGCACATATATAAGTGCACAAGAAATAAGAGTTATAATGATAATTATTATTATTACTCGTAATAAGTGACAATTAACACTTTGGTCCCCAAAATGCTCAGCCCAGTCCTCCTAACCTCAGTAGCCTGAGCTGTCCCAGCTCCTCGGCTGACAGGTCTCTGTGCTGTGGCCGCAGGGCCCAGCTGGGGAACCATCTGGGTGCTGGGATCACTCTGCCCTCACGCATTGGGGTCAGAGGTCTGTTTCTGTCCACTTTTCTCATTCCCTCCCATTGTAAATACACACCAAACACACACTGCGTGTCCATCCAGCCTGCTTTTCTGTGTGGAGCAGGGACACATTTTCATGTGAGGGGCTCTTGGAGAATCCTGTCCAGAATGTATTCTTTCCATTTACATTACTGCACGTTGTGGCTGAGGCTGACCTCAAGGTCTGATAGGTGTTGTCAAGATTTCAGAATATTGGCTTCAGTTAACATCTGTGCTAAATTTTTGCATAAGTGTCTTGCCACAGATAATGAGTTGAATTTAGACGAAAATGGCTCCTGGAATGATGGCAAACTAGCCAAGAGGCATATTAGTCAGACACTGGATAGTTTTTCCTGGAAATCTATAAATTGCATTCTTAAAATAAAAATACAGGAAAAGATATGGCCAGATTGTTTGCTTAAGTGACTCCACTGTCCACTCAGTTACATGTGTATTTGGTCAGTTTTGCACACTGTCTTTGGCTCTTCTGTTGAATAACTTCCTGGAGAGCTTTAAATAATTGAAAGAGTCTATGTAAGCCTTATGAGTAAATGACACCCTATTGAAAGCCCAGGTATTTAAAACTGGCTGATTTTCATTTTGGCTTTTTTTCTGAGGGCTTCTGTGGAGCGTAACCATTTTTGTGCAGGAAGGAGCGGGCTGTGGGCTCGATGGCAGAACCATTTGAAACCCTCTGGGAAGAGAGCAGAGGGTGCTGTTTAAAGCCTTGCATTTTAAAATGCTGTTTAAAGCCATGCATTTTAAAGTGCTTTATTTTTCAAGAACAATCTTTTGTCATTTGTACTATGAATGCTCATTATAAGAGATAGTTAAGCTACTTTAATCCAAAATACATCCTAATCTGCCAGAAAATGTTCTTTAAACAGGCAGCCTTAAAATTTTAGGTGAACCTATCCCATCACTGTGAGAAAATGTTAACTCCTTGTTTTCAAGGTTTAAACTCATATTTTTATGAGTAATAAAGGAGGAGATGAATTAAATGCAGGCTCCTATTAGTAAAGTTTTGAGAAAGATGGAATCTTCCAGGCTCCACCTCATTAATCCCTGGTTATGAGCTCTTGTTGGGTGTCTGCATGACCAAAAAAAAAAAAAAAAAAAAAAAAATGATTTTAAATATGGTACCAGGAGTTGTCTTTGAGAAAGAGTTTTTGTGAAATAAACTAGCAAGCATTTTAGCTCTCCTGCTCTTAGTTAGGCTTTTGAATAAATTATGCTTGATTCTGAAATGGCAATGGATACTCACAAATATGGGATTCTGGCAAGTGTTTTTAAAAAGTCAGAAGTTGCTTCAGCTCGATGGGTCAGGAAACTCAAATATAGAAAGTGAGCACCCGCGTCTATTTGTGGAAAGGTTTGGACCTTTCCCAACCTGACCCCAGCCTGCCTGTGAAGCCTCATCCCCTCCAGCCTCTCCCCTCCCAGCCCCACAAAACTCAAACCCCAGCCACAGCAACAGTCATTTCCTGTCCACACCTCCATTGTGTACCTGTGGCTACTCTCCTCCCTCTGCTTCTACTGCCTCCTCCTTTGTTTCCCTACCTCCTACACATCCTTCAACACCTGGCAAGAAATGCCCTTCCCCTTGGTGGCTGTGTGGCCACTAGGTCCGGGTTCCCCACAGCATGCTGCTCTGTGGCTGTCATTGCCATCATCACGCTATACTCAGACAGACTAGGGGAAGAGACCTTGGCTCATTCGTGTCCACATCTCTTCCAAGAGCCAGCCCAGGGCCTGGCTTCTGTGACAGCGGCTTGATATACACTAGTTTACCGAGCTGACTTCCCTCATCTCTGTAGCCCGTCGTTTTCTCCCATCGTATGAAAAGCCACAAAAACAATCAGTTCCGGGTATCGTGGAGAATTTTTTAAAGTAGGACTCTTGGGGAGCCTGGATGGCTCAGTCGGTTGAGCATCCAACTTGGGCTCAGGTCATGATCTCACAGCTCGTGAGTTCGAGCCCCACGTCCGGCTCGGTGCTGACAGCTCAGGGCCTGGAGCCTGCTTCGGATTCTGTGTCTCCTTCTCTCTCTGCCCCTCCCCCGCTCATGCTCTGTCTCTCTCTCTCTCTCTCTGTGTCAAAAATAAGTAAACATTAAAAAAAAAATTTAAAGTAGGACTCTTCATTTTCCTGTCTGGGGAGCCAGCTAACAAGAAGTCTTCCCACACAGCTGATGTCCCAAACCACCAGGTATCACTTTCTCCAGGAGACCACTCTGTACCTCACTGGCTCGCTGAGGCAGCCATACTGTGCAGTCTCTCAGCTGGAGTGCCAGCGAGGGTGACACGGGAAGTCACACAGAAGGTTTCAGTCACTAGAGTAAATGCACTTCAGAGATCACGCTAGAGGTGAATGCTTTTATCAGATGGAAGCACTAAGTTTTATTATGGTAAGATTTTGCCTTTATCTTTCTTCAGATACAATTTGAAGCAACTTTTTAAAAGAGAGAAGTGGTCCTCAAATTACCTCAGTTATTCGTCAAAATGGCAGGTCCCTAGCCCTCACCCTTGGCAGGTTCTGAGCTAGTAGGTCTGAAGTGGGACTTAGGAATCTGAATTGCAGGAAGCATCCAGGCAGTTCTGGAATGACTCGTCGTAGAACTACCCTTTGAGAAATACAAATATGGTGAGGACAGAGAAGAGATAGTATCGTTTGGGTTGGAGTATCATATGCCCAGAATATTTACTGAGCGTGCATCACACAGGCCAGGCCCTGAGGCAGCTCTTGGAAGAGCTGCAGAGAAGAATGGAACCGCATCCCTTCCCCCGGGACAGCACTGTCTAGTCAGGTGTTCTCAGAGCATGTCAAGGTTATTTGGTCAAAGCATCCTGGCCGTCATAAGTTATCAAGCAGGCTGTCAGTGTGTTCTGATCTAATTCCAGAGTGTTCTGGACTGGGACATTTCTGAAGTCCAAGTGGCTCCCAAATTACAACTTAGCTATAGTAATTTTTATCACTGATATCCTGAAAGTTCACAGAAAGTTGGCAGTCCCGCATTTCTTTGTGGCAGTTAGTTAGAAATTATATTTTATGTGTATATTTAATTTATATGTTTATAATATATATTTTATTTATATATACTTATTTATTCAATCCATGTATAATTATAATGCTATGTGACTTGTGATTTCATATTTGCCTTTGGTTTCCCAGTAGACTGTGTCTTTTTTTTTCTTTAATTTTTTTTTTTACATTTACTTATTTTTGAGAGACAGAGAGAGACAGAGCACAAGCAGGGGAGGGGCAGAGAGAGAAGGAGACACAGAATCTGAAGCAGGCTCCAGGCTCCGAGCTAACAGCACAGAGCCCAACGCGGGGCTCGAACTCCCAAACTATGAGATCATAACCTGAGCCGAAGTCAGACGCTCAACCGACTGAACCACCCAGGCGCCCCCCCCCCACAGCCCCCAGTAGACTGTGTCTTAAGGACAAAAAAAAAAAAAGGTTCTTAAACGTATTATTCTCAGATACCTAGTATAAATACAAAGTGGATATCCAGAATATACTTATAAATTGCTTAAAATTAACTATAAATTTAAAGCACTTTTTTACTCTGAAGTCAAAATTGGAAGCTTCTCCAATGTGAAAGCCCCTGATGAGCAGTGGTGATAATGTTCTTGAAAGTGAGTAATATCTCTGGAGACTGTTGTCTTGGCCCCTGATTTAGCATAGTGTTCCACAGCCAAAGGGCTGTGCACCTAGACGTTCTATGCTTTGCTTCTATGAAAAGAGGTAAATTGCTAAAAGCCACACCAACAGCAAAGATTTGTTCATGAAAGCAAATCTTGGGTCTGTTTTTGCGCAGCCTAATGAATAGAGTCATCTCTGTATCTATGGCATATTATGACAAGTTGTATTGTTACTCCTGAGTCCTTGAGAAAATGTTTAATTACATTTGGTATCTTCAGTTCACTAAGGCAGAGAATAACATATGTTTTAAAACATAAAAGAGTAGAATGTGTTATCTTCAACGAGTTTATCCTGATTCATATATGCGATCATTTTTTTATCACTCCGATTCTCTACAAGTTCTTGGGTAAATATGGAAATGAGCACAAATTATGGTTTTCTGCAAATCATTTTATTTACACATGAGATAAACATGCCACACCCTTATTATGGCCTTTTTTCTTCAATAGTTACTCGACAAATATTGCCAAGATCCTCTAGGAAAAAAAGCATTATTCTTAGCACCTCAGAGAATATAGCAATACGCATACCTTGCCTTCAAGGATTTACATCCTGTGTGTTTACATTTTTCAGCCGGGGAATATATCTGATTCATAGTCCTCACCTCAGAGAAGTATTAGCAGAGTGTGGGCTCGTGTCCTGTCAGGTCAGGTCCAGCCCAGATTAAGAGAAGTTAACTGATGTAGGCAGGCTGACCCGGGGGAAGAGCTGAGCCCAACAACAACAGACTCACACCCACAATTTCTCTCAATACTTGGGCGGACATTCCTGTATCCTTAAGAAGACGATTTTTATAAACTGACAGGAAGTGAATTTTCAGCCCTTTGGACTCAGGGCTTGCCACATTCTGGGAAGCCAGTCATCGCTTTTTGTTTTGACAAAATGTGTAAGAAAAAAGATACCTGGGATGAGGGTGAGGAGCGGATCCATTTCTGCATTTAGTTAAATGTTTATTTCGTAACTATCTGTAAAAAGTGTTGAGGATACAGATGTGACCTAGACATTCTTCTGCCCTCAAGTGACTTACAACCTAATCTAATAGGGAAACATACATAAAGATAAATAAGAACAATATATGTTATATATAGAATCTGATTTCGGTTCAAAGGACAGTGGAAGCCCAAAGAAAGGAATGGCCAATTTTATGTAGAGACATGAAAGATTTTTTTTTAAGATTTTTTTATTCTTAAGTAATCT
Organism: Prionailurus viverrinus; assembly: GCF_022837055.1. NCBI lineage: Eukaryota > Metazoa > Chordata > Mammalia > Carnivora > Felidae > Prionailurus > Prionailurus viverrinus. Next base: position 57,505,643 of record NC_062562.1, on the reverse strand, counting down.
CTACACCCACCATGGGGCTCGAACTCACAACCCCGAGATCAAGAGTTGTGTGCTCTACCAACTGAGCCAGCCAGACACCCCTAGACATGAAAGATTTATTGATGGTGACTATTGAGCTGAGCCTTAAAAGAGAAGTAGGAGTTTTTGAAGTGGAGGAGGAGGACAAGGAGGGAGAGGAAGGAGGGGAGGAGGAGGAAGAGAGGCCGTTCTAGGCAGAGATCAGCCTAAGCAAAGGCCAAGAGCTACATAGCCTCACCTGTTTGGGGAGCTGCAAGCAGCCCAGCATGCCTGGAGCATGAGGTGATAGGAAGGCGTAGCACCAGGCAGTGGCTGGGTCATCAAAGCTTGTGTACCTTACAGGGAAGGGGTACATAGGAGACGTGTTGAGGAGGTACCACCAACGGAATTGGGTGACGGGTGAGATACAGAGGTTGCTGAATCAAGGAGGACAGTGGTGATATTCATCTGAGGCTGAGCCCTGTCACCCCTGACCTGGTGTGACATCTCTAGGTCACCTGCTAAGCTTGCTCCTACCCACCATTCCCAGGCTCTCTCTGGTTCTCCCCATAGGGACTCAGCCTTCAGACCTGTCAAGCCTGCAGAACAAGCTAGTGAAGAGGTGTGGGGAAGGAAGGAAGGAAGGAAGGAAGGAAGGAAGGAAGGAAGGAGGCAAGGAAGGAAGGAAGGAGGGAGGGAGGGAGGGGGGAGGAAGGGAGGGAGGGAAGGAAGGAAAGAAAGAAAGAAAGAAAGAAAGAGGACCCCAGGGCTTGAAAGAACTGCTGGGGTCAGGCCACGTATTTGAATATGTCTCACATATGCAAATCCACTGACTCCCAGGACTGGGTCCAGTAAAGCCCAGGGATTATCAGAATCAGGTGGGACAGCAATTTTGTAATTGCAGCTTATCTGGCACCCGAGGGCTCAGTGCCAGAACTTACTATTCAGCTGCCTACATTTCCAGTGGGAAGTGTATTTCTCTCTCTCTCTCTCTCTCTCTCAATGTGGAAATGTATTGTTTTTTAATTTTTTTTAGGTTATTCATTTATTTTAAAAGAAACAGACACAGCACAAGTCGGGGAGGAGCAGAGAGACAGGAGAGAGAATCCCAAGCAGGCTCTATGCTGGCAGTGCAGAGCCCAAGGCGGGGCTTGAACCCATGAGACTGTGACATCATGACCTGACCTGAAACCAAGAGTCTGACACTTAACAGACTGAGCCACGCAGGTGTCCCTGGAAATGTATTTCTAATTCCAGTGGAAATGTAAGACATTTCAAACACATGATTTGCCCTCAAGCAAAATCAAGCTTTTCACAATCAAGAACTTTTCAGCTCTTTCATTTGATTTTCAAGCTAATATGTTTTGAGGAGCAAATTAAATGCAGACAGATGATTGTTTTCTTAGCCTGGTGAGAAAAAAACTGGCAAAGGACAGTAAAGGGTTAGCAGGTGAAGAGAATGGCTTTATTACAAGTGAGGACTGTCAGACCATGTTCTGGGAGCCAAGGCACAACACAGATAAGCAGTGCCTGGCATCACACGGAATTTTGTGAACGGCAGATAAGCCTGCTTTCAACCCAGTCCTCAAGGACTTTTTTCTCAAAATACCCAAGATGCCTGTGTTAGACTAAGAAAGGAACAAGATCACATCTCCTAGGGTCTTAGGCTCCAAATCGGGAACTCTAAAATGAGAGTAGAAAAAAACTCGGAGAGCAGACAACTCAAGTGAGAACAAAATCGTCACAGGCATTCTATCAGCAGTGAATAGATCGCATTTGACACACAAGTCAGAAAGTAGCCCATCCACTCAGACGGGTGGGCCAGCTTCGCTCCTAGAAACCTGCTCACTGCAAAATCCTTTTCTGGCTTTTAGGATGTCACTTGATAGCCCCTGCCTCTCTCAGACATTCATGACCAAATGAATTCCTCTAAATCTTGTCAGGGAGCTTTTCTCCTCATGATGGCTGAGATGATGGCTCAGCCTACTTTGCAGCCCCCTGACCTCCTGAAGACGAAACTTTTAAGAGAGATTTGACCACACAGTCAAATCAACCATAGACGTAGCAAATAGTTAAATTGAGAAGAAGCAAACATAAGATTTCAGCAACTTCGGTGACCACTGGCTTACTTACCCAACATTGCAGAACATGCAGGAGAAAGAATTCACACTGCCTGCCAGCCACTTTGTTTACATACAGTACAGGAGAATAAAGAAAATTCCCATAGGAATGCCTGTGAATAGATACACAGCAAACGCAAGTACCTCCTTACCCCTCTTCCCCTTTACATAGTTATATAATAACGTAATCGTTGCCACAACTTATGACATTGGTATTATTATCCTTAATGTACAGACGAGAAAACTGAGGCTTGGGGAAATCATATTGACCCAAGTTACCAGCTAGTAAGTGGCGACCCAAGCATGTAAACCAGAGTCTGGCTGTTTCCAAAAGCCCACGTGTTTTTCCTGCGTCACAAGGGAGCTTACGACACCAAAGATATTTACTAAAGCTTGTTTCTAAAGCGTCTTTAGCAACGCAAGTAACTTTGGGAGCTTGTCAGAGCCATTACACAATCCCCTTCCTCTTTTGGATCCAGCCCAGGGAAGAATAGAGTAAGTCTGCCACCTGAAGGCTACCCGTCAGGGCAGATGCTGGGAGCCAGCCCCATTGCAGGCAGGGTGCTGTGGACAGGGAGTCCTTGGAGGGGGTCAGAGAAGTGCTACTCCCCTCTGCCCTCAGCCACCTCCCCGCCAGGCCACAGAAGAGAAGGAATCTGTAGCAGCCAAACCCAAGAAGAGCGGGTCTTCATTTTTGTAGAAACAAAAACGAGGAGAGGCAGAAACTGTCCTCTTCTATAATTTCCACCCACTGAAAAAACCCTAAGGAGTATAGTTTGCACTTGAGGTCGATTTGGGGGTGACTCCCAAAGCTGATTTCTATTCATTTGCCTGTTTTGAATAAAGAAAAGTCAGGCTGAGAGGTTCTGATAGCATATAAATTAAAGATATGGAGGTATCTCATTGAAATTCTAAAGATGTGCTGATCCTACCCTAGATTTCTCTCATCAAAAGAGTTCTCTTGTGGTGCTGCTGCTGACTTATTAATAAAGATCACGCTTTTATTTGATTATTTATCTAATCAGGATTCACCTTCAGTTTAAGCTCATTAAGTCTGCTGTTACAGAGTGACGCTCTAAGTGTACTTGATGGTGGGATTACATCCAAGTGAGACAGGGAACATATTCACGCGTTAATGGTCAGGAGCAAAGACAATGTCCCGTAAGCCATGTGGCACCCGCGAGCAGAGCGTGCACGCGGTCTGCCAACCAAACAGAAAGGGCACATGTCTCCAAGAGCAGAGTGAGGGCTGCACGCGATAATTAAGTGCACTTAGTACCAGAATAACAAAAATGGCAAGCGCTCCGATTATTCCAAAAACCAAGAGAATACTACCATTCTTCATACACATTATGTTGGGAAAGCTTTTCGAATGGGCTCTTAGTGAAACTTCTAAGTTCTGTTCAGGATGCTGGGTTCTCCGCCTGCCCCCAGCCTGACTCTCAGTGGCTCACATTTAACCTGCTTGCTTCCACTTGTTCATAAGTTTTCCAAAGTGGTTGTAATATAAACCAGCCTAATAATACCTCTCCTGGGTCTTTGCAGAGCAGGTAACTAAGTCGTCTCGTTCTTACCTGATGAGTAGTTGCCAGGTTTAGCTGCTGGTGATAAATCCTCTTCTTGAAGGCCGTCTTGCCCCACACATAGCAAATTCCACTTCTTGTTGGCCTAAGACACCTCTGACTACCACAGTGCCACGCTGAAAGAGGGCCCGTGAACAGCAGAGCCGTGCAGTTAGCCAAGGCCAGCACGTCCCCTCCTTGGAAACGCTGCGGCCCAGACTTGGCACTGGAATAGGCTAAATTATTTATCTGGTCGGATACGAGAGAAAGCAACTAGGAGCTTCCTGAGCTGATAGTCTCTGTCCCTGGATTCATACTGAGACAGGAAACAGGCCAGGCTCCATCAGCAAAGAGGGGGGATAAAAAAAATGGAATCTTCCTCCAAAGTCCTCTGCCATCACCTCTCCTGCCTGGCGTAGGTCCCGACCAGGGTGAAAATAATCTGTTCCCATCAATCTCCTTGAATTCTTTGAGCACTGGGTGTGAGGCACTGTGAGATATGAGGTGTAAAAAGCAACCTTTGCCCTCAGTGAGCTTATGATACATCCACGTGGACAGAGAAAGCAGAGGAAGAGTTAAATTTCTCATTCATTCATTCATTCATTCCAGGCACCCATGTGTCAGACACTGTGCTAGGTATGAAGAAAGACTGAAAAAAAACAGGCGGTGATGAAAATACCATCTGACTAGCACAACGATGGGCAAAAGGTGTGAAGTAACAGTGAAAGAAAAAATGCCATGAAATGGTATCTGATTAAATTCTCAGTAAGTGGTACGTGAGGTAAATGCCAGGAGATCAGAGCAGCTCAGTTTAGGTTTTTTGATACTGCTGTAAACAACACAGCCAAGCCTCAGCCAACACGACTCTTCTGGACCCCCGAAACAGGAAGGAGATTGGTCATGTAGAGCAGGGTTGTCAGATTGGGTCAGGATGGAAGGAGGTCACCCATGAGAGGAGTGTCTGTCCTTCCGGGAAATTCACCTCTGCCTCAGGAGCCATCCTTCAGGTCAAGAAACATGGCCCTGGCGGCAAAGACCTTTCACTGTGGGACTTCGGAGGAGAGAAAAAAAAAAGATCACCTACAAACGAGTGTTTCTTATTACAGTATATTAGAAATTCTTCTACGATTACTTTTCCCATGAAGGGCTGGACTTAAAATTATAACTATGTAAATGATATATCTGTTACTTGTCACAGACTCTGGACCTCTGAGTCTAATTTGTATCTCTTCTAAGTTACCTGTCATGATGTTGTCTACCTATTTATTTGCATACATGACCCTTTGTGTCTCGTTAATTTCATTTAAAAATTTTTTAAGGTTTATTTTATTTTTTAAGAGAGAGACAGAGCATGGGCAGGGGAGGAGCAGAGAGAGAGAGGAGACATAATCTGAAGCAGGCTCCAGGCTCTGAGCTGACAGCACAGAGCCCAATGTGGGACTCCAACCCACGAACCATGAGATCATGACCTGAGCCGAAGTTGGACATTTAACCCACTGAGCCACCCAGGTGCCCCTCCACCTCATTAATTTCTTACGAGCAAGAAACATGCCTTATTCATTTCCCTAAACTTCTTATAATTTAGCACATTGCCTTGATAAAATAGGCAACCAGTGAATAGCTGTTGAATGACCTGTATCATCCAAAAATGGAACAAGCCCTGGGCATTTGGGTATGGAGCCTTTCTTTGACCTCAAACTTGAAATTCATTAAAGGAGAGCCCTTCCCTCATGGGGAAAAGTTCATGCAACTTAAGAAGAGAGGAAGAGACAAGCTTACAATGATGAAGAATGGAAAGGATGCATCCCTACTAGCAGATTAGTGAAATCATTGCTAACAATCAACAGAAAGACAGATGTCAGAGTTGAGTTACCCTCACATTCAAACCTGAAATTCTTATTCTAAGGGCGATGCTCATTGTGTGAACCAGTGTTGGAAGTTGTAGAACATAAAAGGGAATCAGCCTCATGCATAGCACAAATATACAGAACACTATGAATAAAAATGATGTTAACTTTGGGTATGGAGTACGGAGCAGACATCACTATTGCTTGGAAATTATCTGAGGGGCACCTGGGTAGCTCAGTCGGTTCAGCATCAGACTTTGACTCAGGTCATGATCTCATGGTTCATGAATTCGAGCCCCGCGTCGGACTCTGTGCTGACAACTCAGAGCCTGGAGCCTGCTTCAGATTCTGTGTCTCTCTTTCTCTCTGCCCCTCCCCTGCTCGTGCTCTCTCTGTCAAAAATAAACATTAAAAAAAAAAAAAAAGATGGGGTGCCTGGGTGGCTCAGTCAGTTAGGTGTCTGATTTTGACTCAAGTCATGATCTTACGGTTCATGGGTTTGAGCTGCACATTGGGCTCCGGGCTGACGGCTCAGAGCCTGGAACCTGCTCCCGATTCTGTGTCTCCCTCTCTCTCTGCCCCTCCCCCGCTGGCACTCTGTCTCCCTCTCTCTAAAAAAATAAACATAGAAAGAAAGAAAGAAAGAAAGAAAGAAAGAAAGAAAAAGAAAAGAAAGAAAGAAAGAAAGAAAGAAAGAAAGAAAGAAAGAAAATGAAAGGAAAGAAAGAAAGAAAGAGCAAGCAAAGGAAAGAAATTATCTGAGAAGTAGCACCAAGCAAGGAAAAGTCAAAGGCCTGTAAATATGTGATACAAACTGTAGCAGGAAGAGGGTGCTAACCACGATGAAGGTGCAGTTCTTGGTAATCTCATTTCTGTGTATCATTCTCTGTAGGTGGAATTGGCTGTGTAGGTCGAGACAAAGGCCAGGTTCGAAAGTGCCTCGATGTGGTAGAGATCTATAACCCTGATGGGGACTTCTGGAGAGAGGGCCCACCTATGCCAAGCCCCCTGCTCTCCCTTCGAACCAATTCTACCAACGCAGGAGCAGTGGATGGGAAGCTCTATGTCTGCGGGGGATTCCACGGAGCAGGTACCAATCCAATTTTAAATGTTTTATCACCTCCGCTGGTGTTGGCTTTAAACTCCCTTAACTGACCCAGCCCCCAAAGGATAATCCAGACAGCAGGGTGAGCCCGGGAAGAAGCCTGGCCTTCAGAATTCAGTGGCCTGGAGCCTCTCACCGAAGCTCTGAACTGGGTTTTCACAGCTGCAAAATGGAACCGCCACCCCCACAGGCTATTTTAAGAGTTAAATGAGATCCAGTTTATAATGTGTCTAGCCTACAGCAGTCACTCAGTAAATATTAGCCGAATATGAGGAGAGGAGAAGTGGGAGAGCAAGTCTAAGGCCCGACTGCAGGGCTAACAAGAGATTTGAGAACGTGAAGACCAGGCAGAAATAGAGCCATGGCCGGACTGTTGGGTTTCGTCACTGTCTTTAATGACCAAGAGATCCCACCCTCAGAGGACACTCTTATTCGTCCTCCACGACTACCACTTGAAATCAATTGCTTGAAAGCATTTCTAAATACACACGTATTTATTACCACACTTAGTTCCCACGTACCAGATTGTAACGTCACTGCAAAGCACAGTATGGATTTAGAATTTTTAATGTAACAGAAATTGTTGAAATAGGCACCAATCTCATAAGCAACTGTCTCCAAGGTTATTTCGCCACACCAGTAAATACGGCAGAATGCAGGTATATTGAAATGACGAACTGTTCAATTCTAACCTCACTGATAGAAGCGCTAGGCCAGTATATATCCATGAAAAGCATGCCTCCAGAGCACTTAAAACTTTGGAAGGGGGCCAGATTAAAATAAAGCTGACACTGCAGCAGAGCAAAGCCTTTTATAAGCCCACCTTCATTTTTAATGCACATAATTAGACGTAAGTTAAGAATGAAGTTTTCATTACCAACCACGAGAGGAGATGGATAGACTGAATACAACAAGTGGGCCTTATTTGCCCCTTGATTCAAACAAATCTCCTGTAAAGAGATATTTTTCTGGGCGCCTGGGTGGCTCAGTCGGTTAAGCGTCCGACTTCAGCTCAGGTCATGATCTCTCGGTCCGTGAGTTCGAGCCCCGGGTCGGGCTCTGTGCTGACAGCTCAGAGCCTGAAGCCTGCTTGGATTCTATGTCTCCCTCTCTCTCTGCCCCTCCCCCATTCACGCTCTGTCTCTCTCTCTCTCTCTCTCTCTCTGTCAAAAATAAATAAACATTAAAAAAAATTTTTTTTTAAAAAGGATATTTTTCAGATAATCTGGAAAATGTTAATATGGACTGGAGAATTAGATGGTATTCGGGAATTGTTAATTGTTCGGTTATGATAATAATGGCCTCGTGGTTTTATATAAAGGAGAAAGGAAAAAAGAGAAATGTTAACAATTAGAGATCATCTAGAAGTATTTATGGGTGTCAGTGATATGCTGTCTGAAATTGGCTTTAATCTACTCCAGCAAAGACTTTTTAAAAAGTGATTGGGGTGAGAGGGGTGAGAACAGATTTTATAGCATTGGTAAAATGTTGCTAATTGGCAAAGCTCGATAATGGATACACTGGGGTGTTATTTTACTACTTTCGTGTATGTTTGAGTATTCCCATAATAAAAAGCTTTAATTTTCCTTTCTCTGTCTGTTCTTCAGAGGACTTTCCAAAGAGGTTTTTAAAAAAGTTCTTTTAATATCTTTTATGTTAAACTGCACATGCTTGTGTCATCTATCACAGTAGCCAAGAACCCTGGCTCAGGAAGGAGATGTATAAGTGCCCCCAGGTTCAAGCTCTGTGTGTAAGAAGGATACGAGTACGGAGTCAGGAGAGAGATTCCAGCTGCTGGATCCACACACCCACCAGGGCTCTCCTCCCACTGGGATCACAGGCCTCCTCTTCATCCCCTGGCTTTTGGCTTTCTCTTCACCAGGAGAATACAAAGGATGGCCTCAGAACATCCAGAGGGGTGGGTGGCAGTTAGTGTCTGAAGACCGAGAAGATAATTCTGTTTTGTCTCCTTTCTTTATCTTTTCATTCCTTGTATAATATTGACTTAGAGAACTGATAACCTCCAACTTTTCAAACGGTCTATCCTCATACTATGAGCCAACCTCTTTTCTTGGTACTACAGGGGACTAATAATGCTCTCAGCCAGAGGGAAAGGGATTTACCATATGAGCTCTCAAAGTCCATTTTAATTATTTGGTCCTAACATGATGGATTGTCTGGGATTAGCTGAATGAATCATTCCTGGGGTTTATGAAAAATAGAGCAATTGTATAATAGCATGCCCGTTATGAACCAGAAACTTCAGCATCAGATCTAAAAACAGGCACTGGATTTCCTCTCCTTGTGTGACACAAACCTAGTCATTCCATTTATTTATTCAGAAAACCACAGTCAAGCAACAAATGTCTCATAATCTGTGTAGTTGATTCAGGAAAAAGGCGATTGAAACATGAAGCTGAGACCATGAAGACTGGCTGGAAGCAAGGAGGAGCCAGTCTCCTGCCCCACTCTCAGTAGTGACACAGAGGCCCTGCTCACCCCAGTGGAGACCGAAGCTGAGGCCGGGAGTGGAGGGCAAACACTCGCTACTAAAACAGGCAGGCTGAGCGAAAATTGCACACTGAATATTGAGACACCACCTTTCTTCCCTCCCTGGCTCCCAGAATGTGGGCAGCCTTAGCCTCCAGCAGGGGGCCAGAAGACTTGTCTTCAGGACCTGACCAGCCCCAAAATAGAGCATAAGTCAAGTCACCCTGTGGAGAACCTCACAGAGAAAGTTTCCATGGCATTCCATGGCATCCCACTCTTTTTTTTTTTTTTTGAGAGGAGAGACAGAGACAGAGACAGAGAGCACCAACAGAGGAAGGGCAGAGAGAGAGAGAGAGAGAGAGAATCCCAAACAGACCCCACGCCCCGTGCAGAGCCCGACACGGGGCTCAATCTCGTGATTTGAGATCATGACCTGAGCCAAAACCAAGAGTCAGATGCTTAACCAACTGAGCCACCCAGGTGCCCCTATAGCAGCAGTATTTTTAACAGCCCAAAAGTAGAAACAACCCAAGTGTCTATCAACTAATGAATGCACAAAGGAAATACGGTACATTCACACAATGGAATATTATTTGACACTAAAAAGGAATGGAGTCCTAACATATACTACAACATAAATGAACCTTGAAAACATTATGCTAAGTAAAAGAAAGCCATCACAGATGACCCTGTACGGTTCCATTTCTGTGAAATGTGCAGAATAGGCAAATGCATAAAGATAGAAAGTGGATTTGTGCTTGTCAGGGGGAATCAGGAACAAGAAATGACTGCCAGTGGGTACGGGGTACAAGGTTTCTTTTTGAGGTGACAAAAATGTTTTGAAATTAGATGCTGGTGATGGTTGCATAGCTCTGTGAATACACTAAAATACACTGAATCACACATTTTTTAAAGATGAATTGTATGGCATGTAGATCATATCTCAATAATGCTGTTATTAAGGAAAAAGAGGCTCTTCCTCTCTCTCCCCCCAAAGTAATTGGCTCTTGTGTTTGACACTAATAAGGAGAATTAGCTGAACTGCCCACAGGAGAGTGCAGTGGAGGGGAGGGAGTTCTTTGTGCGGAAGAGGCAGAAATGGCTCTATCCCGGGACAGAAATGTTAAGTTTCCAGAGACAGAGAGACAGTGGTGGCAGGTGACACCTAGTGGCGGGAACTTATTCCTGCTCATAAAAGCCTCCAGGAGGAGATGGCATCGTGGCCTTAGGAACTTGCAAAGGATCCCTGTGTCGATGACACAGAAATCCTGCCTTTTTGAGAAAGCGCCAGCAGGAGAGGGACAGAGAGAGGGGGACAGAAGATCCGAAGCGTGTTCTGCGCTGACAGCAGTGAGTCCGATGCAGGGCTCGAATTCCGAACCGTGAGATCATGTCCCGAGCCAAAGTGGGACTCTCAACTCACTGAGCCACCCAGGCACCCCCAGAAGTCCTACCTTTCGAGGGACCAAGTGAGCTTGGAGAGGAAGCATCCCGTGTTTTCTAGCTCCAGTGAGCACCCAGGATTCTTGAATATCCCGGGAGTAGGGGCTGCTCCCAGGGTTCAGCTGGCTTCCTGCTGACAGAGCCCCCACTTTGGCTCTTGTTCCAGCTACTAGCTCTTTGAGACTCGCCTGCATCTTCCTCCCAGCCTCTGGTTTTAGTGTGTTTCCCCCTAAGTCTCTGGGGCAGGGTCCCCTCACCTTTTACCACTACAGCAGCCAGTTGGCACCTGCACTTATTTGCAGTCTGTAGCTACTCTTGCAATCCTTCCAAGGTAACATAGGAATGCCTTGAGCGAGCTGAGGGAGTGCACCTCTTCTCCACTTTGGCTCCATGCTGGCTGCCAGAGTGGGTAGAGCTCTGGGCAGAGAGTTTCTTCCAGAGTCCAGCCGTAAGGCCCTTCTGCTTCCAGTCCCCCTTAACCCACCTGACTCATTTGCACCATCTTCCCTGGATAATTCTAGGGGAGCCATGAAGCTGCCCCTTCTCTGCCCAGGACCAGAGAAGCTCTCTGCCTTTTCCCTGTCCCTGGCAGGAATTTCTCGCAAACCACCCCTCTGTCTTCTCTCATTCAGCACGGGGCCCAGCCCTAAAGGGAGAAAGGCTGCTGAGGACAAACTTGAGTAATCAAAAAGAGGAACCGCGTTGGGAAGTATTTCAAAAAATTAATTACCTCACTAACAAATGTAGAATCAAATGGACATCTAAGACTTACCTGGTGTTGACTTTGCGAGGAGCCGTTGTGAGCACTTTGCATATGTTAATTTATACAAATCTCACCGTGACCTGTCTGTGAGGTAGATGTCATTACCTTTACAGACCACTGGAGAAACAAGCCACCTAAAGAGGTCACACAGAGGGTACGTGTTGATTCTGGGATTCAAAATTCAGATAGTCTGGCCCCACCATTTGTATTGTGTTTTTTTAACCAGGAAGCTAAATTGTCTCTCCATGCCAGACAAGTTAAATCAGAATATTTGGGTCTGGGGCCTAGACATCAATATTTTTTTTAATTTTTTTTTCAACGTTTATTTATTTTGGGGACAGAGAGAGACAGAGCATGAACGGGCGAGGGGCAGAGAGAGAGGGAGACACAGAATCGGAAACAGGCTCCCGGCTCTGAGCCATCAGCCCAGAGCCCAACGCGGGGCTCGAACTCGCGGACCGTGAGATCGTGACCTGGCTGAAGTCGGACGCTTAACCGACTGCGCCACCCAGGCGCCCCAAGACATCAATATTTTTTAAAAGCTCTTCAGGGCGCCTGGGTGGTTCAGTCGGTTGAGCGTCCGACTTCGGCTCGGGTCACGATCTCGCGGTCCGTGAGTTCGAGCCCCGCGTCGGGCTCTGGGCTGATGGCTCAGAGCCTGGAGCCTGCTTCTGACTCTGTGTCTCCCTCTCTCTCTGCCCCTCCCCCATTCATGCTCTGTCTCTCTCTGTCTCAAAAATAAATAAACATTAAAAAAAAAATTTAAAAGCTCTTCAAAAAAACAACAAAAAAAAAGAGGTTAGAGTGGAAGAGAGCCAAAGCATAAGAGACTCTTAAAAACTGAGAACAAACTGAGGGTTGATGGGGGGTGGGAGGGGAGGGTGGGTGATGGGTATTGAGGAGGGCACCTTTTGGGATGAGCACTGGGTGTTGTATGGAAACCAATTTGACAATAAACTTCATATATTGAAAAAAATAAAAAATAAAAAAAATAAAAGCTCTTCAGATTGTTCTAATATGCAGTGGTTCAAATGAGAACCACTGCCCTGGCTGATGTCCATTGTTCATTCATTCAACAAACCTTTATTGAATGACTTCTAGATAAGCCCTAGAGAACCAATATATGCAGTCCCAGCCCTGAAGGGGCTAAGCGAGGACCAAATAGGAAGTTGCTACCTTAGTAGAACAATGCTTTCAGTCAGAGGCTTAGAAAGTAGCTGTGCTCCTTAGAGAAATAGCCGGTTCCAGGTGTGGAGCATAAAAATGGTGAGCTGAGCTTGGGATGTCCTGTTATACCAGAAAGCAGGTGAACTATCAAAGACTTAAGGGAGTCCCATCAAAAGACAGACAAGCCAGTGTAAAAGGGCAGTCCGTGGCCAAATTTGAAATAACTTGAATATCAAAAATCATAATTGACTATAATTGATTGAATGAATAATAAATGTAGAAGGAATGATAGAAGACTACATATAATAATTGGTTCTGGCAAACCATCAGCAGATGCTAAAAGCATTGATTGAAAGGTTATGAAGAACAGGATATGTACATGACACCAAAGTATTAGCCTAATAATACGAATAATACCAATACTAACCACAATTCTAATTAATACTAATTACAATGAGGAAAAATATATACTCTTACAGTGGTGAAATTGGATGGCTACCGTTGCAACCAAATAATCATCATTTAAAATGGGATAATTTTATAGTACAGTTGATCCTTAAACAATGTGGAGTTAGGGTACCAACCCCCCATGCAGTCAAAAATCCACATATAACTTCTGACTCTCCAAAAACCTAACTAGTAGCCTACACTCTTGACCAGAAGCCTTACTGATAACATAAGCAGTCAATTAACACATATTATGTATATGTGTTATATGCTAAAATAATTGTATTAAGATAAGCTACAGAAAATAAAATGTTAAGAAATCATAATAAGGAGAAGATACATTTATAGTACTTGCTATACTTATTGAAACAAGTCTGCATATAAGTAGTCCCATGCAATTCAAACCCAGGTTGTTCAAGAATGAGTGTATTTTCTTTCTGTGTAATACAGTGGGAAGGATTCTTGCCCACCTATCACCACCAAAATGATTAACTCCTGTGTAATCAAGCCTCTAAACTTCCAATCTATAGGGAATACAAGGGAGAAGAACAGGTTAAATGACCCTATGAGAAACAGAAAAATTCAGAATGTAGACATTCAACAAGAAAACTGGCCCAGATACTCAAAAAAGTTAATGTCATGGGGAAAAAAAGATGGTTCCATCCTAAGTGAAAAGAGATCAGAGGGACATAAAAACCAAATACAAAATGTGAGCATTTATTGGATTCTGATTGAAAAGAACGACAATGTAGACATTTTGGGGAAATCAGAACACGGACAGAATATTACTTAATGGGATAGAATTAATGTTTTTTCATAGGTATAATGGTATTGTAATTATGTAAAGGAATATCTTTATTCTTAGAAGAAGCGTGAAGGGGTGAAGTGTCATGTCTGCAACTAATTTTTAAGGGTTTCAGAAAAAGAAAGTGCGTGTTCATGTGTACACATGAGGGAGGCAGTAAAAATATGGAAAAAATGTTAGCTACTACTGAATCCGGATGTAAAGTCTGAAGGTATTCATTGTACTCTTCTTTCAACTGTTTCAAATTTCTCAAAATAGAAAGTTGAGAAAGGAACAAACAACTTTGGTCACAACTACAGGATGAAATTCTGTTTTATCCCAGGACTATCAACAGAGAGAGATACACTGTGATTGAATTTGTCTGTTTTACTATTGCTATTTCAGTCCTCCCTGGAAAAGTTGTACTGAACTTGTGATACCCTGAAGGAGAGTTGCTACCTCTGGTTTTTGCTCCACATACACCACATATTTATACTGTATATGTCATATATGCCATTTGTATTCCAAAAACAATGGAGACAATTTAAAGGATAAGTGTAGGTGCAATGAAACTACAAACATGCTTAGTAATAAGTAGAGGGGGTAATTTTATCAGAAAACCTAAGTTAAGAAAAATTTCCAGAACTTAGTTCAGCTTCTTGGCCACCAAGGCAAAGAAGGAAAAATGATGGTTTCTGAAGCTCCTATTGATAGAGGCATGTAAGTGCCTCCTTCTACTGCTTCTCATCCAAGTCTGCCTGAATCTTTAATCTAATGGGAGTTCTCTGTGTTTCATGGACTTTAATATCTGTGCCCTTCCCCAGATTAGGAACGTTTTCAGCTATAATTCGGTCACATTAACCTTCTGACCCTTTTTGTCTCTTCATCTTCTGGGACTCCTATGATACAAATGGTATTCCTCTTTAATAAGTTGCTGACTTCTCTAAGTCATGTATCGTGATCTTTTGCCTTTGTTTCCCTCTTTTTTTTTCTGCCTCATTATTTTCCATAATTTTATCGTCTGTATCGCTGATTCGCTGCTCTGCTTCATCCGTTCTTGCTGTTTCAGCATCCATTCGAGATTGCATCTTGGTTGCAGCATTTTTAATTTTGGCCTGACTAGACTTTAGTTCTTTTATCCCCGGAGAAAGGGATTCTCTGGTGTCTTCTGTGCTTTTTTCAACCTCAGCTACTATTATTACTATTTAAAATCATGGTTTTAAACTCTAGTTCAGACATCTTATGTATATCTGTGCTGATTAAACCCCTGACCGTCATTTCTTCTTGTTCTTTCTTTAGGAGTGAATTCCTCTGTCTTGTCATTTTGGAGGAAGAAAAAAATTAGTAACATAAACATTTTTTAATTTAAAACAAAACAAAAAAAAGTCAAATAAAGGAAGCTAGATCCTAGGTGTATTTCAGTTTGCTTGTTGAGGGAAGTGTGCCATGACTGACGGAGTCCTTTGTCTCTGACTACAGTTTCATGTCCTCTGCCAGAATCCTTTGTCTCCACCCAGAGTGACAAGATAATAAACTGCCTGCCTGATGAAGTGAAGCCAGGTTAATGATTCAGGCTCTGTCCTGACTTATTTTCTTTCTCTTCCACTTGTGCCCTTCCCAGAGACCTTCCATGATACAGGGCAAGATGGTGCAACAGCCATCAATTTTACCCTGTTCTGCCTCTCCAGTCATCCAGCACTGTTCTCTAGATGCTAGAGCAATGGAGTGGGCCTCAGTTCATGTTCAGGCCATCAGAAAGGTAATATCCTCCAACTGGTGTGACCTCCTGTCACTAGAGAGTGAGAGGCTGACATGTCATCCTGAAATCCTGGGGTTACACCACATCAGCTCCTGTCCTGACTAAGGGACTAACTCCTTGTTCCACATCAGCTTTTCTTTCCACACCATTTGGCTTAATTTTCCAATTAAGTTTCCAATTAATAAAAATAATCATCTGCCTTAGGTTGAGCTCCTCCAAAATATATGCTGAGACAGGATTTGAGTTTACATAGTTCTGGGAAGCATTAAGAGAGGAAAAAGATGGGAAAGTAGGGGGCCACAAGGGAAAATTAACTGACAGGTTACCGCCTTGGGCCACTGGCATTCAATCCCATTCGAAAACTTAGAGACAGTGTGGAACAGCCTCTGGGCTGTTCCTTACCAGAGGGTGCAGAATCTGAGGTATTTATCCTCAGATTGACTTCTTGGCACTCCCAACTTGCCGCACTTGAGTGGAGAGAAAATCCTCAGGCAAAAAGAGTAGCAGGTGGATGTAATCAGCGTGTTCTGGAACAATGATCACAGAGGGGATATGGCTGACAGCTGATATGTCAGTGATATTACTGACAGAGTTTTCTACACCAGCCTAACCACCCACCTTTAAACAAAGAGGGTTTATTACTTTTAACTAAAAAGATGCATCTGAGCAGATTCAGCTTCTGGTGATTTTAGCCGACTGTCACTGTTTTCATCTTGCACCAGCTTCTTCTTACCATGTAATCACTGGGTTCGCATTCTTTTTTCTAGAACACATCCAAGAATAGGAATGCAGCCTCTATGCTCTGTGCTGAGCTGGCATACAGATCTATATATGTTTTATAAGTTTTTGCAAGCTTTAAAGATTGACATTGATTTGTAAGCATGACATAAAATTTTCTCTCCAATCTCAGCAAGCTGGGAAAGGCTGGGGAAGACTGCTATCAGCTGGACTGCAGGTAGCAGAAAGGCCTAGGATCAGTTACTGCCATTTGCAACATAGATATCACAATGCCCATGACAGAACAGAATTTGGGAAACTGTTGTTTTTTGTTTTTTGTTTTTCAAATTTTTAGTTAAATTCAAGTTAGTTAACATATAGTGTAATATTGGTTTCAGGAGAAGAATCTAGTGATTCATCACTCACATACAACACCCAGTGTTCATCCCAACAATTGCCCTCTTTAATGCCCGTCACCCATTTAGCCCATCCCCCACCCACCTTCCTCCATTAACCCTCAGTTTGTTCTCTACAGTTAAGAGTCTCTTGTGGTTTGCTTCCCTCTCTCTTTTTTTCCCCTTCCCATATGTTCATCTGTTTTGTTTCTTAAATTGAACATATCTGAAAAAGGGTTAGTATGCACAATCTATAAAGAACTTATTAAACTCAATATCCAAAAAACAAATAATCCAGTTAAGAAATGGGCAGAAGACATGAATAGACATTTTTCCAAAGAAGAGAACTCTGTTCTTTTTAAAACTCACTTGGAGACAACTTCAAACTTACAGAAAAGTTGCAAAAATAAAAATAGCATACTGAGTACGCAGATTCACCTGTCACTAACACATTGTCCCTTTTGCTTTATTTAGCATGTGCTTAGTAATTGAATCCATCTGGCCATAGTTATGTATATATTCATACATGCTGACAGATACATAACTTTCTTCTCATCATATGCGAGTAAGTTGCAAACATCATGCCCTTTAGCCCTAAATACTGGAGTGTGTGGAATACGAAGAATAAAATATTCTCTTACATAACCACAATATAACTAACAATTTTAGGAATTTTAACATTAATTCCATCCTTTTATTTTCTTCTTAGTATTCTAATTTTGTCAATTGACCTAATAATGTCCTTCATAGAATTTTTTCCTCTCGACACTAAAAGCAGGTATTGCATTTTGTTGATATGTCTCTTCAGTTTCCTTAAATCTGAAATATTTCTACATACATTATTTTGCCTCTTATAACATTGATATTTTAAAGTGATGCAATCTTCCCCCTTTTTAAATAAAACATTCCTCTTCTGAGATCCAGCTGATGTTTCCTTGTGCTCAAACTCAGGTAATGCTTTTCTGGCTAAAATATTACATATCCACTATGTCCTTCTCAGGGCATGACAAAAAGAGGCAAGTCAAGTCCATTACCCCTCACTGGCAGTGAAGTTTTTATTTACCTGCTCAAGATATTGTCTAATTTCTCCAATGTATAATTCCTATTTTTCCCTTGCAACTAATGAGCAATGTGTGAGGAGATGCTTTAAAACCACACATTTAAATTTTTTCACTTAACAGTATCTCCCAGAAATCACTCCATATCAGGTAATAGAGATCATCCTTGCTCATTTTTACTGGCTAGTGTTCCATTGTGTTTATGTATCATAGGAACTCTGTTCTTTATTCTTTGCTAAGGCAACTCCCCAACATCTCTTTGGACCAAAAGCTAGGGCCATCTGCCTGATTTTAACAACAGATTGTAAACTGGGTTCCAGTCAAGATCAAGTAAGTGCCTTTCACCCTGTCTCTCCCACTGAATGCAAGCAATATCCCTGGGTAGAATGCATGGAGCAGCTACCTGAGAACTCTTGAAACTAAATGGTCATGAGCAAATTGGGGAAGAGAACCAGAACTTGCAATACTACCAAATCAGTAAGTTCCTCATTTGTTTCCCTTGTTACCCACTGGCCAAGACTCAAAAGCAATCTGAAACCTGGAACCTTGCACCAAGTGTGGAGAGAAAGAGCTCTAAGAGAAGCCCTTTATTTCTGTTTCAAGGAACAAGAAAGAGGACCCCATGGGTTAGAGGAAGTGGGGGATTTTTTCTGCTTCATTTTCCCTTCTCTCCCACCCCAGCCTTCAGGCAATGCCTGGTGGTGCCTGGCAGCTGCAGGGTCTGGGCTGGCATCCTTCTCTCCTGACCAGGGAACTTTGGTCCCAAGTATGTGAGGAAAGACCCCAATGCTTTTCTCTCTCAATCTACCGGTCACTTAGACCTGGAGGCAAACACATTCGAGGAACGTGTGCTGCAGAGCCAGGAATCTAAAGCCCCAGCTTTATAGTCAGAAGGCCAGAAAGGAGAACAAGGGAATCCCTAGGGGCAGAAAAGTGTCAGGAAGATTGCAGATAGGAGTGATCTAAAGAAAATGATCCCATAGCTTTGGGCTTTTGGCTCAGAGGAAGGGAAGGTGCAACTATCTTTCATCAACCCAAATCTGGGTTCATCTGATACCAGCCACCTCCACCACACCACCTAAGTTCAACACCAACAAGATCAAAGTCATATACCTGAGGTGCATGGGTGGGGCAGTCAGTGCCACATCTTCCCTGCCCCAGAAGATCAACCCACTGCATCTGTCTCCATAAAAGTTTGGTGATGACATTGACAAGGCAACCAGTGGTTGAAAGGGTCTGGGGATCACAGTGAAACTGACAGGCCCAGATTGAAGTGGGAACTTCCACGGCTGCCCCGATTACCAAAGCCCTCAAGGAACCAGCAAGAGACAGAAAGAAGCAGAAAAACATTAAGCACAATGGAAATATCACTTTTGATGAGATTGTCAACATTTCTCAACAGATACAGCACCAAGCTTTAGCCAGAGAACTCTCTGGAACCATTAAAGATATCCTGGGGACTGCCCAGTGTGTGGGCTACAGTGTTGATGTCATCAATAGTGGTGCGGTGGAATGCCCAGCTAGTTAAGGAAAAAAAAAAGGTCCCGTGAAGTTGGTTATGAACTCCTGAGCTCATGCCCAAGGTGCACATGGATGATTTAGCCATATATTTTGGTATACCAAAGTCTTTGAAAACTGATCTGAATAGTAAACCACTGCTCAGTTACTGCACAGCCACTGCATGGGCACACAGATGGAGAGAGCCCAGTAACATTGCAAGGGCTTTGAAAACTGAGCTGACACCAGGAGCATAGCCTGCAAAAGATAGATGGGAACATATCTCACTGGGTTAGTTTTCTGCTTAAAAAAAAATCAATATTTTTCCACAGGATTTAAACAACACCCAGAATCATACAATATTCACAATGCCTACATGTAATTCAAAATTACTTGACATACCAAAAACCAAGAAAATATCAATGTCTCACAAGGGAGAAGACAAGAGAAGATACCAACTCTGAGATGGCACGGATTTTGTCTTTTGGGGTTTTTTTGAAATACTTTTTTAAGTTTATTTATTTATTGAGAGAGAGAAAGAGTGAGCAAGCCAGCGAGGGGCAGAGAAAGCGGGAGAGAGAGAATCCCAAGCAGACTCCATGCTGTCAGCACAGAGCCCAATGTGGGGTTTGATCCCACAAACCGTGAGATGATGACCTGAGCCAAATCCAAGGTCATACACTTAACCAACTGAGCCACCCAGGCACCCCAAGATTTTGAAATAACTAGACAGATGCTTTAAAGCAATTATAATAATGGGGCTCCAAGAAGGAAGAGTGACTACTTTTGAAAGGTATGTAAAGATAGGAAGTCTCAGTAGAGAAGTAGAAGTTATTTTTTTAAAAAGAACCAAATGGAAATTTTGGAACTGGAAAATGAAATAGCAAATAGATTACTCAATGGTGTTAATATCACAGTGGAAATGACAGGAAAAAATGAGAAGTGAGTACATTTGAAGGTAATAAATAAAACTTACCCAATCGGAGTAACAAAGAGAAAAAATTGAAAAAGAAAAGTGAACAGAGCCCTGGGGACCTATGAGACAATATTAAAAGATCTAATACTCATGTCATGATCCCAAAAAGAAAGGAGAAAAATATGGGTGAATAAAAAATATTTAAAAGAATAATGGCTGAAAACTTGCCAAAATTGGCCAACTAAATACACTTACAGATTCAAGAAACTCAGCAAACTAAAAACAAGATAAACACAAGAAAACTTACACCCAGACACATCATAAGCAAACTTCCAAAACCTAAAGATAGAGGAAAAGATCTTGAAGAAGCCAGAGAAGAACAAAAGATAACATATGAGAGGAAAGTATTAGAATGGGTGTGAATTTCTCAAACCAGGCCAGAAGGAAGCAGAACAAAAACTTTAAGCTCTGAAAAAAAAAAGGAATCACCTGGAATTGTACATTCAGTAAAAATATCCTTCAGGAATGAGGGCAAAATTAAGGTAAGACATTCTCTGATGGAGAGGAACTAAGAGTTTCTTGCCAACAGACCTCTAAAAAAGAAAGCTGAAGCAAATTCCTCAGATTGAAGGCAAATGATGTAGAGAAAGTTGGAACCTCAGGAATCAAGGAAGAGCAACAGAAATGGTAAATACGTGGATATTCGTATAATCGACTGCTTTTCTCCTCTTCAGTTCTTTAGAATATGTTTGACAGTTGGCAGAAAAGATTTTTACATTGTCTGACAGCGTTTTCTTTTTTTTTAAGTTTTTATTTTAATTCCAGTTAGTTAACATAGTGTTATATTACTTTCAGGTGTACAACACAGTGATTCAACAATTCTGTACACCACTCGGTGCTCATCACAAGTGCACTTCTGAATCCCTGTCACCCATTTAACCCATCCCCCCACCGACCTCCCCTCTGGTACCCATCAGTTTGTTCTCTCTATATATAGACATATAGGAACAAAACAAATGAGCAAAGGGGAAATACATATTATATATATTATATATATAAATTCTTAAATATATATTTAAATATATATTTATATATAAATTTTAAATTTATATATTAAATACAGAGAGAGATTTCTTAAATTCCACATATAAATGAAATTATATGGTATTTGTCTTTCTCTGATTGACTTATTTCACTTAGCATAGTACACTCTAGCTTCATCCATGTCATTGCAAATGGCGAGATTTCATTGTTTTTTATGGATGAATAATATTTCAGGTGTACATTCATATATACATGTGAAGTACATTGAAGGTAATAAATATATAATATATATAATATCCATTCATCAATTAATGGACATTTGGGCTGCTTCCATATCTTGGCTATTGTAAATAGTGCTACTATAAACATAAGGGTGCATGTTTCCCTTTGAATTAATGTTCTTGTATTTTGGGGGTAAATACCCAGTAGTGTGGGTGCTGGGTGATAAGGCAGTTCTATTTTTTATTTATTGTTTTAATATTTATTTATTTTTGAGACAGATACAGAGACAGAGAAAGAGCACAAGTAGGGGAGGGGTAGAGAGAGGGAGACAAAGAATCCGAAGCAGGCTCCAGGCTCTGAGCTGTCAGCACAGAGCCTGATGTGGGGCTTGAACTCACAAACCGCAAGATCATGACCTGAGCTGAAGTTGGACACCCAACCAACTGAGCCACCCAGGCGCCCCCAAGATAGTTCAATTTTTGACGTTTTGAGGAACCACCATACTGTTTTCCACAGCAGCTGCACCACTCTGCATTCCCACTAGCAGTGCATGAGTGTTCCTTTTTCTCCACATGTTGCCAATACCTATTGGTTCTTGGGTTTTTGATTTTAGCCATTCTGACAGGTGTGAGGTAATAGATATCTCATTGTAGTTTTGACTTGCATTCACTGATAAGCGATGATGAGCATTTTCCCATGCGCCTGTTGGCTATCTAGGTATCTTCTTTGGAGAAATGTCTGTCCATGTCTTCTGCCCGTTTTTCAGTTGGATTATTTGGTTTTTGGGTGTTGAGTTTTATAAGTTCTTTATATATTTTGGATACTAACCCTTTATTGGATATGCCATTTGCAAATATCTTCTCCCATTCCAAGGGTTGCCTTTTAGTTTTGTTGATTGTTTCCTTCACTGTACAGAAGCTTTTTATTTTGATGTAGTCCTAATAGTTTATTTTTGCTTTTGTTTCTCTTGCCTCTGGAGACTTCTTTCTTCTAGAAAGAAGTTGCTACAACCAATGGTCTGATAGTGTTTTCAGTGTATGTTAATGTTACACAGAGAGGACCATTTCCCCAATGGTAGGGAGAGGAACTACATGGTTCCTATGTTCCACTTGAAATGATAATATACTAATCTGTTAAAAGTTAAGTATATGTATTGTAATCCTTAGAACTGCTCAAAAAACTATTTTAAAAAAGTGTGTAAAAACTCAAGATAAATTAAAATGGATATTAAAAATGTTCAGAGAATACAAAAAGAAGGAAAGAGAAAATCAAGGTACAAAAATAAAAGGAATCATAAAATAGTGACCTAAATCTAAACATATCAATACTTACATAAATATAATGGTCTTTATCAGGTAATTTCATCTCATAGACCTTCCACCTCTGCTTAAAGAAAGTGTAATCTCATTTAAAAAAATAAAAAAGATGTCTTCCTCTTGGGAACATGAAACTCAAAATATTTTCTTGAAAGAATCATTTCCTATTTTAACTCCTCCATGTAACTTTAAGCATAAAATGAATTCTATATTTCTTATACATAAACCCAGAATACTTAGTAGGAGTTCATTTACAAACCATTACATAGAATGTCAATTATCACTTGATCAAAAGGGGTTTTACATATCCATTTCTACAACTTGGTGGAAAATATAAAATCTTTGATTAACTAATTGAATTTATAGACAGAGAAAGAACGTGACCATGCAACATGATTTTATGATTACACTGATATCTCTAGAGGGCTATAGAGAACCATTGCTTCCCCGTCCACCTCCTTTGCAGACAGACAACTACGTATACTCAGCCATTCATTTGGGGTTTTTTTCCCCCATTTGAATGGACTCTTGGCTTCTTCCACTAGCTGAAGCCATCAGCCGCTGGTTATGCCTATTTGTGACATTTATGACCCTCCTCTTCCTGATTGAGTCAGGGGCAGTTAAGTGGCTCCTTCCACTGATATGTGGCCCCTTCACCACTAGGGTCCCCTCAGCGGAGGACAAACCAATTTAGCCTGGGGTCCATTACTCATTTTATGATTTATTATTTATTCACATACCCCTTCATTCAAAATGAAATAGAATTTGAGATGGCTTATAGAGATGCATACAACGCAAGAAGATAGAAATTAAAGTAAATCAGGTAATTGAATGAAAGGAAAATGAAAATAGAAAAAGAAAATCAAGCAAGATGAGGTGATGTCAGTACATAAAGGTGCCCGAAGTTCTTTTGCCCTGGCTATGTCTGGACTGCCAATTTATCTCTGATCTCACTAGAGGCCAGAGCAGAAAGGAAAGCACTCCCTGTCAGAGATGTGCAGTACCCTCACGGGAAGAACAAGCTACTGCTTAGAACGTACACATCTTTTAAACATGGGAGAAACTTCTCCCCATAGCCTCATATAGAGTAGTGGGAAATGCCCCCCAGCAATGCTCCCATAATGAATAAAATGGCAAGTTAGCATCTCACTGAAGAGTAAGTCAAAAGAAAACAACTCTACAAAGGTCTAAAATATTCTAAGTTTTTGGCTTTCTGGTAGTCTGATTGAATTCAAGGATGAAATTAAAAATTTTTTTTAATGTTTATTTATTTTTGAGACAGAGAGCATGAATGGGGGAGGGTCAGAGAGAGAGGGAGACACAGAATCTGAAGCAGGCTCCAGGCTCTGAGCTGTCAGCACAGAGTCCGACGTGGGGCTCGAACTCACGGACCATGAGATCATGACCTGAACTGAAGTCAGACGCTTAACCGACTGAGCCACCCAGGTGCCCCTCAAGGATGAAATTTAGACTGAAGTGTGCTTCTCAAATTTTTCCACTGATGTACCACCAACGACAGACAGCACCCCCCCTAAAATACATAGGGGTGCAATCCAAGGCAGTCTACCACATAGATGGAATTTCTTTGACAGCTCATTATTTATCTCAAAACTTCTATTTACTTCATGTAAAATAATGTTTCAGACCACTTACTCTTGGAAGTGTCAGGATGCAGGGAGAGTTTCTTGACTCCTTTAATAATTAAGTGTGTTTATTTTTGGAATATTAGCTGAATTGAAAAAAGCTGACATTGAGTTCAACCTCCAGTTTCTTTATCCTTGTTAGTGTGATAATGTTTCCAGAACCCAAACTCTCATAAATAGATAAGTACAAATGCCAACCCCTGATTCCTTGCTTTATGAGCTCTGTTAGCAGAAATTTAGGACAGCATCCAGGATGGCCCCACCAGAACGTGTGGCCCTGCCCAGGTGATTCTGGGGTGGGGGAGGGGAGGGGCAGCATGGCAGGGGTCTGTGCTCTTCCTGAGAGTTCAAGCCCCCCACAAGCATGCCTGTTTTCTAGAACACTAGTTCAGAGCTTTCATACTCAAGAGAGCTTACTGGCTGTATTCTTCACTTCCTTGCCACTGATGCAGTAATTTTCATTCCATATAAATAAAGTAAGAGATTTCTAGAGAAGCTGGTAATAGGCATACATGGTTTTTTTAAAAATGTCTCCCCAATAAACACTGCAATGAGCAGAAGGAAGCAAAATTAGTGAAGAAAACTGTCTACTTGGAAATTGTAAAAGGTCCCAGCCTGCATTAAGTTTCAGAAGGACACCAGAAGCCTTCACCCAGCTAAAAAAAAGCAAAAAAAAAACAAAAAAAAACAAAACAGTAAGCCAGATGTGGCAACGGTAAAAGACACATTCCAAGACAATGGTAGTAAGATGGAGAAGGCCATTTCATCTCAATAGGAGTAACAAGCAAGAAGATGGAACATTGTACTGGACACCTGTCATGTTTTAGGGGCTGACAGCATTTCCAGCAGCAGTGCCCACAGCCACAGCAGCCAGCCGTGTGAAGGAGCAGTGGTAGTGCTCTCCCCTGACAGGGCCTCCTGCCAAGCCTCCAGCTCTCCTCAATCTGTTGACCTACCTTCCTTGCAATAAATCCCCATTTTTGGAAAGCCAGCCCAATTTGGTTTCTGCTGTGGCTACCAAGAACCTGAACTGACACAAAGGGCATGACCCTTTTGTGTTTAACAACTTTGAAATATACATACCAGAAATGTATACAAATCATAAGACAAATGGATAAATCCACAAAATCTGCATGGACTTTAAGATACCTTTCTCATAAATGGACAGATCAAATAGGTATTGAAAAAAAGAAATCAAGGCAAAAAGAGATTTAGAGCTTTGTGTTAATTTAAGCTAAGTACAATTAAATAAGAATTCAAAATCAGTTCCTCAGTCCCACTAGCAATATTTCAAATTATTCAATACCACATGTGTCTAAAGGTTGCTGTGTTGGACAGCATGGATTATAAAACATTTCCTTCATCACAGTAAGTTCTACTGGACAGAATTAGTATAAAGAAAATGTGATACATACACACACACACACACACACACACACACACACACACTGGAATATTATTCGACCATGAAAAAGAAGGAAATCCTGCCATTTGCCACAACAAGGATGAACTGGGAAGACAACATGCTAAATGGAATAATCTGGACACACACAAAAAACCAAATACTATACCATCTCACTTATATGTGGAATCTAAAATAGTGATGTTCACAGATGTGGAGTGTGGAATGGTGGTTGCCAGGGACTTGGGGTGGGGAGACTGATGATGTTGGTCAAATGCTTTCAGTTATAAGATGAGTAAGTTCTGAGAATCTAACGTACAGCATGGTGACTACAATTAGCAATACTGTATTGTACACTTGAAATGTGCTTTAGTGTTCTCACTACACACATGCACACACACACAAAGGTAACTGTGTGGTGACGGATGTGTTAATTCACTTGATTGTGGTATTCATCTCACAATGTATACCTTAAACATATATAATTTTTGTCAATTAGCCTCAGTAAAGCTGGAAAAAATCTTCACCTTTACACCGAATTTTGTATTTGTAATTTTGTGATATTTTCCTTAAAGAGGACCACCAAATTTATATAAGCTTTAGGTCCCACTCATTGTCCTCATCAATATACTGTGGAAAATACAGTGATACCACGATGTCCCCCTTCATTCAATAGAGCTTAGTAGTTACGAGCACAGGTTTTGAGAACTGCGTATCTGGGTGCATATTCCGGGTCTGACACTTCTAACTGTATGCCTGTAGCCACAGCATTTAATTGCTGTAAGTTTTTCCAAATCTGTAAACCTGGAATAACAAGAGTACTGGCTCACAGGCTTACTATGAGGATGATATAACACAGTGTCTCAAATGCAGCCAGCACATAGTGAGCACAGTAGACAGTACACATACAATAAATATCAGTTTTTTACTATTTTCTGGTGTTTGGGGAGTGAAGAGTCTTTCAAGAAATGCAGGTGAAAAAAAGACATTTTCAGGGAAATGAAAGCTGAAGGGTTTGCAGTAGACCTCCTCTAAAGTATGTACTTTATCACAGTATATACTTTATCATACATTATCATAGATGAAGTCTAAGATGCAAAAAATAATGAAGAGCAATGAAAGTGTAAATATGTGGGTTAATTCTAAATGAGCATTTACTGTATAAAACAATAATGATAATGTCTTGCACAGTTAAAAGATATGTAGAATTTAAATGCACACCAACAGTTGCTAATAAATTGGGAGGGCAGTAAATATAATTAAACTATTCTAAAGCCCTCCAAGAAGAGGGTCAAGCATTGATTATCTTTAGGTCTTGATAAGTTGAGTATGCATGTTTTACTTTCTAGGATAAACACCAAAAAAAAAAAAAAAGAAGAAGAAGAAGAAGAAGAAGAAGAAGAAAGAAAGAAACAGGGTTTATAACTTCTGAATCAGTAGAGGGAAGGAAATGGAATAATAAAAAATACTCAGCCAATCTAAAAGATGGCATTAAAAGAGAAAAGAAAGAATAAGTGAGACAAGGACAATCCACAAATTAGGTGGTAGATTTAAATCAAAATAGATCAGTAATTACATTAAATATAAATGGATTAAATACTCCAGTTAAAAGACAAAGATCATTAGAATGGTTCTTGAAATCTGACTTTTTAGTATTTATCATATCAGTCAAAAGACTGCTGATGGAACTTATTCTAGAGTAAGAAGATCACTCATAATAATAAATTTATAAATGGTAAAATTTATATGTACTTAATAGCAGACTCAAAATGTGTATACTAAAAATTGACAGAACTAAAAGGAGAAACAGACAAATCCATAATCTTAGCAGAATATTTTAACAAAACTCTTTCAGTACCTGGAAGAACAAGCCCACAAAAATCAGTAAATACATGGAAGTGTTAGCTAACATGACCCAATGAGTGTATATGGGACATTGCACCAACTACAAGATACACATCCTTTACAGGCACATACGGACCATTTTCAAAAATTGATAATATGCCAGTATTGGGCACTTTTGTATATATTATCTCCTCTGATCATCATAAAATTATGAAATAGTCATCCAGACCAGGAATCTTCCATCTGCCCCTCCAGACTCACCCTGCCCCATTCTCTGTCATGCTCTACATCCTGCGAAGCTGACGTATACTGGGTGCATTCACAGACACCTTTCTCCTCTGGCTTCTGGTTGGGTTCAGCCAATGGGAGGCAAGAGCAGAGATTGTTGGGTGAAAGGAGGGTAGAGTCAGGGCATTTCCTGTCCCTGCCTCCTCCCTGTGGGGTTGCTGAGGATGATTGCTCCATCTTCCCCACCTATGTCTGCTGCAACCAGGCTGCACTCTCCAGACAGCTGCCCTCCCCAAGTCCAGTCCCTATTCCTCCCCTTGCTGCCTCTCAGGTCTAGGGGTGGTAATAGCCCTTGATGTTCTTAGCCCTGGAGGATTGTGCCATCCCTTGTGGGTCTTCTTGAACCCTGCCCACACCTTTCCAACAGACCCTTCACTAAATTCTCTTCAATCATCCAGATAGGGTGAGCCATCTGTTTCCTGCAAGGACCGTGGCTTAGTATTAGCATCCCTGTCTGCCTTTATGGAAACATAAACTCAGGGAGGTCAGCAACTCATACAAGGTCACAAGCTGTATCTCCCCTACAGGTGTAGAAATATGACAATTTCATCTGTAGCTCCCAACATTAATAAATTAGCAAATGTAGACAGTAGTCTACAGTAGTCTGTTAGTATGTCAAATAATTTCTGAATGTGAGTTGTAACATGGCCTTTGTTAGTTTCTTAAATGTCAGGGGCATTGTGCCTTCCATGTAAAGTATGTTTATTCAGTTGTTTTTTCATTTTGGTACTGATGCCTTTTAGAGGAAGTTGTTAAATAGAGTGAAAATGGCCTCTGAATTTAATACCCCCATGATATTTTTGTCTTCCTACCTTGCTATTTTTCAGATCGACATGAAGTTATCTCCAAAGAAATACTGGAGCTAGACCCATGGGAAAACCAGTGGAATGTTGTAGCCATTGATGTCCTCATGCATGACAGTTATGATGTCTGCCTGGTGGCCAGGATGAACCCCCGAGACCTCATCCCCCCACCTTCAGATTTGGTGGAAGAAGGCAATGAGCACTGAAGTCAGTGTTTGCTGTAGGACCTCCTGCTACGTCTGCACAGGAGGCATTAGGAATGGAGAGAGCAACAGGCCCCAGCCAGTCACCCTGGACATGTGTGTTGCAGGCATAGTGGTCCATGTGCATAGCAGCGTGTGCTTGGTGCTGTGATAGGGAGTGAGCAGAGTCTGTGCTCAGGGACCTCCAGTCGGCTAGGATGGACAAGACATTACAAGGCCAAGTGTGGCGACAGCACAGGAAGAACACAGGGTGAGTGCCATAGGAATAGGGTGATGGAGGGACCTCATGCTGCTGGGACTCAAGGACTGCACTGTCAAGGAGCAGGCCTTTCACCAGGGCCTCGGAGGATGAGGAAGAAGCAGTCCCATGGGTCCAGCTGATGGGGACATCACAGAAACAGCTGAGCAAAGGCCCAGAACTGGGTCAGGTTGCCGGGGCCATAGGCTCTGCTACTAAGGTTGGAAAAGAAGGTTACAGATAAGTGACCAACACCTGGAAAAGCAAGGACTGTGGACCTGGTCTCTGAGCAGGGGAGTTATCTCAACATCCTGTGATGTTAAAGGAAGACTTCTCTCTCTGCTCTGTTCTGGTTTCAGTCTTACAAAGGCTTTCTATTCTCGTGTATGATACTCTTCTACTGCAACAACATTGCCCAAAACGGGGCTAGCCGTGGACCACAAGTTGCCAACAGCTCAGACACTCAAGCCCAACCACAGTGAGCAGAGAGGAACTCCACCCTGGGCCAGGGCAGTGCCAGGGACAGAGATGGGGAGCCCTGCTACCCTGGCCCACTCAGGTTGGCACACAGTGCCCTGGACAACACTTATCCAAGCTGCCCTTGGCCGGCTCTCAAGTGCATATGACCTTCTGGACACTGGCCCTGGCTGCATGCAACTGGCCTAGGCCACCCATAGTCCAGGCCCTGGAGTGAAGGAGAGAGGAAGCATATCCTTTTGGCTACCTGCCGCCTGCCCTCTTACCCAGCCTTTGCAATATCTTCCCCAAGACTGGAAGGTAGGGATGGAGCTGCCTGCTTCAGCTCCCGGTTGAGCATCATCAGAAAACAGGTACTCCCAAGATATGCTTTAGGGCTGACATGTAAATGACACGTGGGAAATCCATCTATTTTCCTGGCCATCCAAACTCTTGGAAGCACAATGGATTCAAAGAATGCATTTTGGTAGCTTCTCCAGAGTGTCCCAGTGCACGGGACTCTTGCTTACACAGGAGTGGTCAGCAAATTCCCTAGAATTTTCCCAGAAGGAGACAATGCTAGATCGAGATGGCTCTTCTCTGGTGCAGAGCTATGTGGCCGTGATGCCCATCAGCCCATGTCGCCAGATTCCAGTGAGAGGCTACACCAGGCAGAAGAGCCAGGTCCATGGAAACTGGAGCCAGTTGGAAACCTGCTTCTGCCACCACCCAGAGGGTCCACTTAGACCAGCACAGGTTGTCCCCAAGTAGGCCAGGCTCTAGGAGGGCAGGGGCCGTGTCTGTCACTTTGCACTTTGCAACTGTGCTACTCGAAGCCCACGGTGAGCAAAGTGTGCTTGTAGGCAGTGAGGCGCAAACACATTCTCTGTGTTTATACAGAGGGTTCTAAGAACACTACTCACGTGAGTTCAAATGAGCTGATCCTTCTCCACAATCTGTGGATTATTTTTCTTGCTGCAAAGGCAGAGCAGTTCTGGGAGTGGGCAGTGCTGGCCATGGAAGCCATGGTTGCAGAGAGCCCCCCACAGGTCTGTTTCCCCAACTTCCTCTTAGCAGAACCACAGTGCCTGCTGCACACACACACTAGAAGCTGCCACATTTCCGCGTGTCAAGGAGGCCTGGTCGGCACGTCGTGATCCGTCTTCTAGAGGCACTGGGTTCAAGATCTCGGCCCTGGTGCCAGCGTTGCTACTTAGCCAGCCGTGTGATCTTGGCCAAAAATAACCTTTTCTAAAGCCTCATTTTCCCCAAATGAAGGATGGGAAGAAAAATCATTTCTAGGTGGTGTGAGGACCGAGTGAGAAAGTGCTGAGCACAGTCCCTGTTCGATACTAAGACAATAAACATCCTTCACCTGCCATTATTTCTAGTAGCATCGTCATTGTAGTCTGCATTTCCCAAAGCATGGTGCCCACAACAACCAGTACTTGAGTGGACTCGTGGGATTATAGGGGAGCCGTGCATGTGGTGTGGGGGGGTTCTTAGCTCCCCAGACCCAGCCACTCAGGCCCTCCAGGTGGTGTGCAGGTAAACAAGCAAGCCTTCGCTTTAGTGTCTATTTTAAGCCCGAGGTGCTTTTTGTCTGACTTTCATATTTGTAATTAAAAATAAGATGTCTCTGCCCTCCTGTTGGCAGATATTGTCAGAGATTCAGCTTTGAATTCCTACCGCTCCTTTCCTCATCTCAGCTGATGGCTGTCCCAGTATCTCAGTGGAGGACTCTCAGAAAACATGGACTCTTCGTGAGGCAGGACTTCCGGACACTGAGCAGCACACCATAGCAGGGAAATGATCCGGAGGCTGAGGCTGGCAAGAGGTGGCAGCCGTCAGCCCAGCCCCGTCTGGTCTGCATCTGCCAAGAAAGCGCCACTGTTCTCACTGATCGACTTTATGATGAGCAAATGCTTTCAGTTTGAACTTACAAAATAAAAATGTACGATAATGAACAATCACTTTTATTGTTTTTCATATTGCAATTCCATGTAGATTTCTCTTGAAGAAGGGACTCCTGTGCCCAGCAAGTACTGAGCATCCTGGGGAGGGCAGGGAGGGATGTCCCGCCAGAAGATCACGGGGAGCAAGCAAGGCCCAGAGGCCAGGACGTGTGAGGTGGGAAGGGGGGCAGGAGGTGACCCTGCTTCCAGGACAGTTGAAACACAGGAGGATGTCAGGAAAAAGAGATGAGGCCAATCACGAAAGGCCTTGAATGCCACACCAAAGAGTCAGTCGCTGCCTTGGCACCTTGGTTTCAGGCAAGGAAGTCCTTCAGGAACAACCCTCCAGGGTGCAGTGTGGATGGGCAGGGTGAGAGCAGACACGGGCAGGAGTCCCTGTCACCGAAGCTGAACTAACCTGGTAACCGCAAGGTTAGGACAGCAAGTCCATTGCACAGAAGCAGAGGGTGTGTGTGGTTTGCTAGCAGATTCAGAGAGCAGGGAGATGCTGGGAGCTTTACCACAGGAGAATGGCCAGTCACCCAAAACCAAAACCCAGAAAACGTTTTCAGGGGTCCTGCCCCCTCCACCAGTGACCCTTAAAGACAGCCACCAACCAGATGGCTTCAGCCGTTCACACCGGGCCCAGCCGGGAGTCATCAAGAGAGAAAAGAGGGTTTGGGGTGTAGTTGACTCATCCCACTTCTTTGCCAGCCCTAGCGGCCCCAGCTGGCCCCATCTTTGTTTGCAACAACAAGGAGGCTGTCCCAGCTCATCAGGAAGTCCTGCATGAAGCGGTCACAGAAGCCACTGCTTGTACCATAGCTAGCTTAACAGGCCATGTAGAATAGTCTCGGCCAAAGGGATCTAGAGGGACATCTCTGGAGGGACTTTTGGAAGGGTTTTCTCTGCCAAGTCTTTTCAAGTCTGTGTGCCACTGGGGCTGCAGCCACTGCCCTGCGGTGACAAGGAGACAAACAGAGACAGCTGCAGTTGACCCACAGATGGGGACAAGCCGGGGGCATGGAGAGACCCAGGTCCTGGATAACACGCTGAAGCCACGGAATGAACCAGCCATGGGACTTTTTGCCACATGCCACTTGTTTCGATAAATGTTCCCTAAGTTCAGACTTCCCTGAGTTCCTTGCAGCCCAAGATTTCCCAACACTCCAACCCTCCCCCACCAAAGCCACTTGCTCTTGGGGTGACATTTGCTAGCCCCGCCCAAGGGGAGGACTCAAACAGTCCAGTTGCTGGGATATCTGAGAGTGTCTTCATTCCCTCTGTGAGGGGAGTTCTGCATGCCTGGCCGATGGTTTCCGAGCTATCTCTCCAGTATTTTCCTCTCAAAACTCCAGTGTTTTTGTTTCCTACTAATCCCACCCGCCACCTGTTTTTGTGAATAAAATGTTCTGGGGGCACAGCCACACTCACCACGTACGTTTTGTCTACGGCTTTCCGGCTGCAGCAGCAGACCCAAGGAGCTGCGATGGAGACCTCCGGCCCGTGAAGCCCAGAATATTTACCATCTGGTCCTTCACAGAAAAGGTTTGCCAACTTCCAGTGCCTTCCATTAGATTCCCTTGACAAGAAATACTGAGCTAAGGAAATACATCCATTATAAAGGAAAATAGATGCCTAGTCTTTTGTTTTCACATACATACCATGGTTCTCTTCCATTCTGCTTTTACTCAGCAATATGGCTAAAAGAGAGGGTTTCACTTTCTTTTTTATGGGCCATATCGCACCTTATCACAGGTGTGACCTAATTTCTCTAACAGATCACCCAGGGATGGGGATTTCACAGTTGTTCCCTCCAGCTGTTACTTGAAGGGGTAGGGATCTGACCTGCTCTATTGCTGTGAGCTGTGGCACTCAATTCCAGACTGGCGGTTGTTTGGAAAGTGGGCTTTGCACGGCACTTAGGTTCTCTGTGGAGGCCGGGAGCCTGGGAGACAGATGCAGGGGCGTGCCCGGCTGTGCTGCATGTGGTCTCAAGCCACTCAGTGGCATCTGGGCTTATGGAGAGACATGACAGGTAGCAGCCAAGTTACGAAGCAGAGTGGATTCATGCAAAGGCTGGTCTGAGCCACACTGAAGGGCTCACGAGGAGGGCACCCAGTCAGCACCGAGAGGGGCACCTGATGTGTGAGCGTGGTCGCAGCCCACGTGGGAGGCCAGGCACCTCCCTCAGCATTGAAAGACCCAGCAGTGGGTCATCTCCAAGGGCCAGTGCAGCACAGGAAAAATGAGGTCAGAAAGAGCAACCGAAGCTTCTGGTGCCACACCAAACCTGGGGCTCTTCACCCCCAAGGGCACTTCCTTTGAGTCAGAGGCATGGTCTAAGGCCCAGCAGTGGCAATGATCGCCGGTTTCTCTGCCTTTGCAATGCTGTGGGTCTCCAGAACCATATTCTAAGGGGAGCAAGCCGACTCTGTGTCTGTAGCATCTGAGGGGCGGGACCTGAGAGGATGGACGAGGGAGAGGGCAGGATCAGGACATCCCATGGCACAGATCTGACAGCTCTGGCCCAGATGGAGCCACTCTCCCCCTTTCTCCACTTGGCACATTGGAGGGCTCAGCCCTGAGCTAGCGGGAGGCCCCTTGCCACCAAGGAGCTACTCAGAGGGGAGCCGTGCGAGGAAGATCAGAACTCACCCGCAGTGGGGAACCTGGTCTTTCTCACTTTTCTTGAGCCAGGGCTGAGCTGGGCAGAGATCCGTGATGCAGGGCCCTGCCCTCCACAAGTTCACGTTCTAGAGGAGAGACGAATGCATATACAGCAAAGGACATCTTATGAGGGGTTGGAGTCTACACATTTTGCACTCACTCTGCCCAAGTGGTTTCCAATCATTATGTGCACAACTTTCAGCCGGAAAAAAAGTCACTGGCTGGCTCAGTGGGTAGAGCACGTGACTCTTGATCTCAGGGTTGTGAGTTCTAGCCCCACATTGGGCATAGAGATTAGTTAAAATACCAGCACACATACTCTCTGATCGCCACCAAGCCCTACCAAAAAAAGTTTTCTGTCTCAAAAGCAGACCCACGCAAGCACCACCTTGCTGGCCTCTCTCATGGCCCAGAACCCCAGGTGCAGGTAGCTGGGTGCAGAGAAAGCGGGGCCAACCAGTTCCCATCCCAGCCCCCACGCCCTGCTGTGTGACCTTGGGCACCCCTCATCCCCTCTCCTACCTTTCTGGTCCCTACCTAGACAGTGGGACTAATCATTTCTACTCCACTTGCAGGGTGTTGGAAAATCGAATGAAGTGATTCTCCCCCCTTGGAGGAGAAAATTTCGTAACCTGGGGGAGTGACCCTGGGGCCTCTCTCTACCCACAGCTCTCCAGGGCCACATCCCACACCACCCACCTTATGTGACCTGAAACCTCTCTGCCTCAGTTTCTCGGTCTGAGAAAAGAAGGGTGAGAAAGAACAGCATCGGTCTCAGGATAGCTGTGAAGACCAGACGTTTGGACCAGACCGTTGTTCAGAGCTATGAAGAGATTAGAACAGTCTTCTGTTGCTCTGATTTCTCCAGCTCCCCCCACAGCACCAAGAACTCTTCACTCTTTTGACACACTCTTGCTGAGTATCTACCATGGTCCATGCACTGCTCTGGGAACTCCCCTCTTCAGTCTCTCCAGAACATAGAAAGCTAAGCCAAAGGAAAAAAATAAATAAAAATCAGGGCACCATTAACCCCGGAGAGGAAAGCTAGCCACACCTTACCAAGGCTCAGCTATGACTGGTGTTTACATCAGTTTACAAGAACGCAAAGCCTGAGCTGGAATTAATGACTAGGAAGGAAATAGGGGCAGGGACATGGGTGAGGACAGGGACGAAAGATCCTCAACAAGCAGGTACCCTCCACTCCTATGCCGGGTGTTCTCCATTATTGCAGGAAAGGGCCTTCCATGCCCGAGTCACTGAAGAGCCTCGGCAGGGCAGCGCCTGGTTCTCAGGAGCTAATGGACCCACAGTTTGGAGGCCCTTGAACCAGCAAAACTCAGAGCTGGCCTGGACGCACCACAGGCCCAACCTCTCACCCGCCAGAAGGGGGACCCCAGGCCCAAGCTGGGAAGGACTCTTGCAAGGCCACACCAGGAGCTCGTGGCAGAACCAAACACGACCCACTCAGCTGACCCCGGTCCCCTCCCCACTCGCTCTTGTGCATGCACGTGGTGGAGAACGTCACTGCTTAAAGACCACGAAACAGCACCAGGTGTGGCCCTCGGGGCCTCTCTGCGCCTCTGTTGCCCCATCTGTAAAATGGGGGTATAGTAGTATGCAACCCTTAGGGTATGGGGGTTAAAAGCACGCATGTAGATGAAGCGCCTAGGGGAATATTGGCTCACCTAAAAGTTAGGGGTCTGCATTACCATTAATTATTGTTGATTCCTCTACCAGGAAGAGACAATCTCTGTGGTGCAATGTCAAGTGAAAAAGGCAAGATGGAGAACTAAGTATATAACCTGGTTCCATTGGCGGGATGTGGACAAGGCCATGAGCACCACCATACATGTCTGTGTCCATGTATGCATGTGTGTGAGTGTTTATGAGAATGTTATGTGTGTATGCAGACGCATGTGTATATGTGTATAAGAGCGTGTGTGCCTATAATGTGTGTATGGCGGTGTGTGAGTGTGTATATATGTATGAGTGTGCCCTGTAAGGGTGAATACAAACCTAAAACTAGAGAAATTGAGTCTTATCTGGTGCATGACAGGAAAACCAGACCCTCTCCCACACTTCAGCATTTCCTTTAGAAAAGTTGACATTGTAAATGCTATATCTCTGTCTCCCTGAGATGTATGTAAACCTCTCTCTTTTTTTTAAGTTTATTTATTTAGAGAGAGAGAGAGCAAGAAAGCAGGGGACAGAGAGAGAGGGAGAGAGAGAATCCTAAGCAGGCTCCACACTGCCAGCACGGAGCCCCACGTGGGGCTCGAACTCACAAACTGTGAGTTCATGACCTGAGCCCAAATCAAGAGTTGGACACCCAACCAACTGAGCCACCCAGGTGCCTGGTATGTCACTCTCTTTTAAAGTTTAATAAGGGGGTGCCTGGATGGCTCAGTTGGTTGAGCATAAGACTCCTGATTTCTGCTCAGGTCATGATCTCAGAGATCATGAGATTGAGTCCTGCATCAGGCTCTGCACTGACAGCATGGAGCCTGCTTGGGATTCTCTCTCTCTCTCTCTCTCTCTCTCTCTCTTTCTCTCGAAAATTAAAAAAAAAAAAAAGCTAAATAAGGAGGCACCTACCTGGCTCAGTCAGAAGAGCATGTGACTCTTTTTTTTTTTTTTTTTTTTTTTCAACGTGTATTTATTTTTTTGGGACAGAGAGAGACAGAGCATGAACGGGCGAGGGGCAGAGAGAGAGGGAGACACAGAATCGGAAACAGGCTCCAGGCTCTGAGCCATCAGCCCAGAGCCCGACGCGGGGCTCGAACTCACGGACCACGAGATCGTGACCTGGCCGAAGTCTGACGCTTAACCGACTGCGCCACCCAGGCGCCCCTGAGCATGTGACTCTTAATCACAGGGTTGTGAGTTCGAGCCCCACATTGGGTGTAGAGATGACAAAAAAAAAATAAATAAAATAAACTTTTTAAAAATAGATAAAAGCTAAATAAGCTTCTTGATGGTTTTGCATCCTGGGACTGGCTTTCTCAGAGTCAAGCCTCCCTCTCTAAAATGTAAACATTCAGAAGGTTGGTGCCTGTCCCCCCTCTTGCCAGGTCCCAGGACGCAACTGCCTGCTTGTCAAAGGATGGGAGGAATTTCACTTTTCCTCTGGGTAAAGACAACTAGCACGTGGGCAATGGCTTGTGTCTGCCAGGCTGTATAAAAAGGTAAGCTGTCGTTTTCTTCTTTGCAACCTCTTTAGCGGATTACCCATGATGCATGCAGTCTGGTTCAATGCTTATTCAATAACAAAACTGTTTTCTTTCTCTTCTATCTTCGTGGAGAGGTTTTCTGGGTTGGCAAGAGATTTTAATTATTTTCCCAGCGGTATGTGCATGTGTATACGACTGAGTGTGTGTGTATACATGTGTGTGTGCCTGGGTGTATATGTAGGCATTGGAGGGTGTGGGGGTATATAGCAAGATTCCTAAGAAGCTGGTACACTGCACCCCTCCAGGACTCTGGAACTGGGAGACTGGGGTCAGACAGGGAAGGGAGAAACCAAATTTTTTTTTTAATTTTGTTTTAACGTTTACTCATTTTTGAGAGAACAGAGCGTGAGCTGGGGAGGAGCAGAGAGAGAGAGAGAGACATAGAATCCAAAGCAGGCTCCAGACTGAGCTGTCAGCACAGAGCCCGAGCCGGGGCTGGAACTCATGGACCACAGGATCACGACCTGAGCCGAAGTCAGATGCTTAACCAACCGAGTCACCCAGGTGCCCCTGAAACCAAATTTTTTCTATATACTCTGTGTGGCAATTGAACTAAGCACATGCATTGTCTTTCAGAAAAAGACATAATTTCCAGTCACTTTGCACTGTCTGCAGGAGGGTTTTCTCTATATGACTAATGACAGTTAACCCAACCACAGCTCCCTACGGGCCCTACATCCTTCAGTCATTTAACCTCCAAAGCACTTGGCAGACCTGCCAGCCAATCGCTGCTGCTGTGATCACTCCCATTTTAGAGACAGGAAAGTGCTGTGATCACTCCCATTTTAGAGACAGGAAAGTTGATGCTTGTCCAAAGTCAGGGGGGTGGGGGCACACCGGGGTGGGGAGTCACACCCAGACCTGTCTCTGTGTGCCAACCACGTGCCCAGTGTCCCTCCAGCGCAGGGGTCCGAGTGGCGGCACCCACAGCTGGTCCCTGGGGACCTACAGCCCTCAGTCCTGCGTCCCTGGCTCTCTCCCCTGGGAGCCACCCGGCCAGACACCCCCCCCCCCCCCCCCCCCCGTCAGGGCTTTCGTCTCGCAGGATTCCGCCGCCCCCGCCCAGCCCCAGTCTCGCCTGCAGCGGCTGCGGCTGCGGGTCAGACAGGACCCGGGTCAGACAGGCGGGGTGTGAAACTCAGGGCAGTCAGGACTCAACGGCCAAGAACACTGATTACATCAGGCTCCCCCGAGGAAGGAGGTCGAGCTGCCAAACGGATTGCTCTTTGGTCCACTTAAACCCAGGAAGGATGAAGGATGGTAGCAAATGGAGCGGGAAAACAGGGCCACCTGGAAAACGGCCTTGGACCTGGTGGCTCCAGCCGCAGCCTTCGGGTCACTGTCCCGTGGACAAGGGCTGCCCCGCCCAGGCGTCAGGTGCCAGCTAGCCAGGGCCGCCTCCTTCAGCGCCACCATCAGGGGGGCTCACCCTGCTTTTAGGGTCAAGGCCACGCCCCTCCTGGGGCGCCAGCCCCGACCCACCCTCCTTGCCCCTCTCCCGGAGGCCGCGTTTCCCAACGTTGCGGCCGCGAACTGGCGAGGATGTCAGGGAAGCAGCTCCTCCCCCTGGTGGCCGGACCCGACAACTGCCTGCGTTGAGGCGGTGGGCCCCCGCCCTGCCCCCGGGACCAGGCTCGCTCCCCAGGCCCTAGCAGGGCCTGCTCCCGACACAACCCGGACAGCAGGGATCCGGAGATGCAGGAACCGCATCGGCAAAGTCCCTTAGACCTGGTTTAGAAACAGGGTACCTAAAGAAGGTCTACAAAACGATAAGCAAAAAAAAGCAGGGGGGGGGGGGGGGAGATGAGCAGCCGAGAAGACACCACTCCTCACCCCTCCTTTGGCAGAAAGCAGACAAGAGCGCCGTCCTGACCCGGCCTGGCCGGGACCCTCTGCCGCGTGGAGCACCTCAAGGCAGCCTCTTTGGAGAATGGCTTGGCATTACTTGGTAAAGCTGAAGGTGCAAACGCCCTGCCGCCCTCGCAGATGCAGAGGGAAGAAACCCTTGCCCCCAGGCCAAGGGAGGTGTAGGCATCCGCGCCAGGCATTCACAGCAGCGTTTTCTGTAATAACTGGGAAGGTGTCAGAAAATGAACCCAGCGCCCCTCAACAGAAGAATGGATGGCTACTCTAGGTGCATTCGTGCAACGGAACCATCTGCAGAAATTAGAACAAACCAGAATATACACATCTGTGTGGATAAATCTCAGAAACATAACATTGAATGACAACAAGCATGTAGCCAGATTATAGATCCCGCATGAAACCACAGGGTAAAACATGCGAAATGATGCTGTGTATGAGTTAGAGATGTGTACGGATGTAATAAAGTAAATAACGTGGATGACAAAGATTCACAATGACCTCAGACAGGGTTATGTGTAGGAAGAGAGAGAAATGCGATGGAGAAAGGCCCAAAGCTGACTTCGGTTTCATCAGAATGTCTCCAGGACCTCAAGGATTCCCAACCAAGTAGAAGGCAACATCAGGATTTGTTCTAGCCCTGTGATCTTCACACAGATATCTGTTACATTGTTCTCTATTCTTTCCTACATGTTTCCAATATATTTTATAAAGAGCCACACAGCACTCCATGGTTCTAACCCCAGCTCCCGCACCACTGGCTGTGTGGCCTTGGCCCAGTCACTTAACCTGTCTGAATCTGAGCTTCCTTATCTGTATCAGGAAAATAGTAAGAGCTACCCTGTCAGGAGAAATGAAGGAGTCGGGGCCTGGGTGGCTCAGTCAGTTAAGTGTCCAACTCTTGACTTTGGCTCAGGTCATGATCTCATGGTTCATGGGTATGAGCCCCACATTGGGCTCTACACTGACAGTGCAGATATATATATATATATATATATATCATATATATATATATATATATCGTGAGATATATATATATGATATATATATATGATATATATGATATATATATATCATATATATCATATATATATATCATATATATATCATATATCATATATATATATATATCACGATATATTTCCATTCTGCCATCAATCAACACATAGTTTCCAGTTTGGGAAACTGTTATGAAGGGTGCTATGAACACTTTGTCCATGTCCTTTGGTGAACATATGCAATCATTTCTCTTGAGTATCTTCCTAGGAGTGGAATCTCTGAGTCGTAGCATAGGTGTATGTGTAGCTTAAGGTAAACTGTTTTCCAAAACGGTCACACCAATTTCCACACCCATCAACAATGTACCAGAGGTCCTATGGCTCCATGAGCTCACTGTCCCTTGCTGTTATCAGACTTGTTCATTAGCTAGTCTGGCACATGAGTGGTGATAAGGCAGCTTTGAAAAACCTAGCTCCATGCCAAAACACACATAATCCAATTTTTAAAATGGGCAGAAGACATACATAACATTTCTCCAAAGAAGACATACATGTGGCCAACAGACACATGAAAAGATGCTCATCATCACTCATTATCAAGGAAATATAAATCAAAACTACAATGAGAGACCACCTCACACCTGTCAGAATGGCTAAAACCAACAACACAAGAAACAACAGGTGTTGGTGAGGATGTAGAGAAAAAGGAACTCTTGTGCACTGCGGGTGGGAGTGCAAACTGGCGTAGCCACTCTGGAAAACAGTATGGAGGTTCCTCAAAAAATTAAAAATAGAATTACTTTATGATCCAGTAACTGCAGTACTGGGTATTTACCCAAAGACAACAAAAACACTAACTCAAAAAGATATATGTACTTTAAAAAATTTTTTTCCAATGTTTATTTTTGAGAGATAGAAAGACAGAGTGTGACCAGGGTAGGGGCAGAGAGAGAGACATACACAGAGGAAAAAGGTTCCAGCCTCTGAGCTGTCAGCACAGAGCCCGACGTGGAGCTCGAACTCACGAGCGGTGAGATCATGACCTGAGCTGAAGTCGGATGCTTAATTGACTGACCCACCCGGGCACCCCCAGACTCTTAATTGCAGAAAACAAACCGGCAGCTACCAGAGGGGAGGTGAATGGGGGGATGGGTTAAATGAGTGATGGGGATTCAGGAGTGCACTTGTCATGATGAGCCATCGAGTGATGTATGGAACTGTTAAATCAATGTATTGTACACCTGAAACTAATATGACACGATATTAAATATTAAATATTAAATATTAAATATGAAACTAATATGACACGATATTTAAATACCAGTATAGTATTTAAAATTAAATTTAATTAAATGTTTAAAAATAGCTCCATAACATGTCAAAGGTCACAAGGAGCCCCCTAAAAAAAGGCCCCATTGTCCAAAGATGGGAATATTTGAGCATTAAAAAGAATTATTATAATTGATTAAAACCCATCAAATAAAAATTCACAAGTTTATAAGCATAATCAAAATAAGGGAAAGCAAAAATAAATCTAATTTGCCACTATTGAGTATCAACTCCTTATTCTCAAAATTATTACGGGGCATAATTAAGCGTGATTCCCGACTTACCGGTACAAACTGGAATTCCGGGTTACCAAGGGACTCCAGCTGATGTGGGAAAGCTCTTCTGTGCAGAAGCATTCCATTTATAAATGTGGAAGTAGGGACAGCTTTAAAATCACAATTGAAATAACTGATCCGGGCTACAATCATCAATGAATGCCAAAGCCGTGGGGTGATAGCCACAGGCTGACAAAGTCTCATCCCCTAGGGAAAAATCCAGAGGAAAAATATACCTTATAAGGGAGAGCAAGCTGTCATTATCTGGACCCACTTATCAGTAAGAGCAAAACAAGCAGACATTCTGTGCCATCTGACATGATACGGAATGAAGTACCCAGCACCACCTGTGAAGGATTCTTGCCAAAAATGTTGTAACTACATCCAATACATCCTTCAATATTACTTTAAGTTGTTAGGAAACAAAAAATGGAGAAGCAGTTAATACAATACCTCAGGGGAGCAAGCAGATCAATCCAGAGAAAGGGACTTTCTACAGGAAAACTGGCCCCATCTCTTCCACGGGTCCGTGGCACAGGGAAAACTACAAGGAGGAGGGGCTTGAATCCCTTCACTGATTGTTCTCTCGTCCACGGCAGCCCTCTGGCATCCTTGCCCACCCAGGCTGAACTTCTCAGA
This sequence comes from Prionailurus viverrinus, assembly GCF_022837055.1. NCBI lineage: Eukaryota > Metazoa > Chordata > Mammalia > Carnivora > Felidae > Prionailurus > Prionailurus viverrinus. The sequence continues at coordinate 57,463,157 of NC_062562.1, read as the reverse complement.
GGTAAATACGAGTTGGCCCCGTGGATCTTCAAAAACAGTTTTGGAAGTATGAGTCATTGCTGGTGGAACACTTCATTTATCCCTAACATGAGAGAATAAAGATTTTCTAGTAAGCATAATTCCTAGGCCAACAGTATTCAACTGTCATGCTGGAAAATGCATTAAGTCACATATGTGACTTGATCAGAGTAAAGTGCACTGTGAGAGGTCTGTCAGTAATGATTTGCTTTATTTAAATCAGATCAAACTCATCATTTGCACTTTAAAAGTGGCTTCTTGGGAGGGAATGAAGGTGTTACAGGGAGTACCAGGAAGGTACAAGCAAGACACTGCATACAACCCAAGGGACTGCTTGCAATAGAACTACTACCGGTCAGAGACATCCCAGCAGAGAACAACATTGGGACTAGCTGTTCTGGGGGTTCAGGGTTTATCCTGTGATCAACACACTTTTGTATAACGGGACTTGAATATATGCAAAATACACCTTACAATCCCCTGTAAGAAGGACTAACTACTGTACCAAACTGAAAGCCCCCTTTTAGGTCTCGTGGTCATCACTGTGACTGTCATATGCTTCCTTATGCTTGCCTGGGGCTTAGCTCGCTCTCACTTTTCTGTCTTTCCCTCAGAACGGATCATCTCAATTGTTCTATCTTTATGTTTGTTGATTCTTCCTCCCACCTGTTGAAATCTGTTATTGAGCTCCTCTGGTGGAGTTTTCATTTCTGTTACTGTATTTGTTTTTTTACTCTGTAATTTCTATGTTTGTAATTTGTAGCTCTTTATTGGTATTTTCTATTTGGTAAGACAGTGTTCGCATACTTTCCTTTAATTCTTCATACATGCTTTAACTCTTTGTACATGTTTTGGAAAAGCACATTTAAAGTTTTTGTGTAAGGAGGCATTCAGATGGATAAAAAAAAAACACAGGAAAAGATGCTCAACATCACTCATCATCAGGGAAATACAAATCAAAACCACAATGAGATACCACCTCATATCTGTCAGGATGACTAAAATTAACAACACAGGAAACAACAGGTGTTGGCAAGGATGCGGAGAAACGGGAACCCTCTTGCACTGTTGGTGGGAATGCAAACTGGTGCAGCCACTCTGGAAAACAGTATGGAGTTTCCTCAAAAAGTTAAAAATAGAATTACCCAATGATCCAGCAATTGCACTACTAGGTATTTACCCAAAGAATTCAAAAATAGAGATTTGAAGAGGCACAAACACCCCAGTGTTTATAGCAGCATTATTAACAATAGCCAAACTATGGAAAGAGCCCAAGTGTCCATCAACTGATGAATGGATAAAGAAGATGTGGTGTGTGCGTGTGTGTGTGTGTGTGTGTGTGTGTGTGTGTGTGTGATGGAATATTACTGAGCCATGAAAAAGAATGAAATCTTACCATTTGAAACAACATGGATGGAGCTAGAGTGTATTATGCTAAGCGAAATCAGTTACAGAAAGACAAATACCATATGATTTCCCTCATAGTTGGAATTTAGGAATCAAAACAGATGAACATATGGGAAGGGGAAAACAGAGAGAGGGAAGCAAACCATAAGAGACTCTTAATGGTAGACAACAGACTGAGGGTTGATGGAGAGAGGTGGGTGGGGGATGGGTGAAATGAGATGATGGGTATTAAGGAGGGCACTTGTTTTGATGCCCTTCTCATGTGTTATATGTAAGTGATGAATCACTAAATTCTACTCTTGAAACCAATATTACACTATATGTTAACTAACTAGAATTTAAATTAAAATTGGGAGGAAAAAAATTAAAACATAAAAAGAACCCTTACCTCACACTTCACACTGTACATAAAATCATTTTCCAGTGGGTCAAAGACCTAACTACAAAACATAAAACAATAAAAATTCAAAATGTAAGAGAAAATCTTCATTCTTTTGAGGTATGCAAATAATTTTTTAAACACTAAACTTACAGAAGTACAGAAACACGAACTATAATATAGAAGATTTATAAATTCTTCTTCATTGAATTTAAGAACTTCTCTGTTTATTAGCAGATATCACCAAGAAGTGAAAACTCAAGTCACAGAACAGAATTATGTTCACAATAATAGAGCCAAAAATAAGGAAATCCTGCAAATTAACAAGAAAAAACAACCCTGAAAATTTCATGTAAAAAAGACCAACGATTTGGACAGACATTTCATAACCAGATAGTAAACCCATGAAAGGGTGATCAACATCATTAGCCATCTAGGCTAGTGCAAATTAAAAGTACAATGAGAGATCACAACATGACCACTAGAATGAATACAATTTAAATGAGAAAAAAGGTAAAACCAAGGGTAGACAACCGTACAGATCAACAGAAACTCTCGTTCACTGCTCATGGGAGTATAAACTTCTGGAATCACTTTGGAAGTCTGTTTGGCAGTGTGACATGACCATATGATAAGCGATTCCATTGCTAGATACCAATGAAAAAGCATAGATATATGCAGCAAAAGACATGTACAAGTGGGTTCATAGCAACACTGTCCAATATAGTAAAAGATGAAAAGCAAACCAAATGTTCCACAACAATAAAATGAATAAGAAATTGTGCTATATTGTACAATAGAATACTACCAGTAGCGAAAAAGAACAAGGTCTTACTACATGGAGCATGGATGAACATCACAGGTGCAATGTTGAATGAGAGAGCAGAGACAAGAGAATACATATTGTTTAATTCTATCTACATGAAATTCTAAAAGAAGTAAAACTAATATATAGTGATAGAAGTCAAAATAGTGGTTCTATTTGGTGAGAAAGTCATGACTGGGAGGGTGCATAAGAGAGGCTTCTGGATGTTGGTGAATTAGATCTGATCATGGTTAACAAGTGTGTATGTAAGTAAAATTTATTGAGCTGGCACAGATTTGTGTATCTTATAGTATGTATGCTGTATCTTACTAATAAAGCAAACACACGGACAGGAGCACCTGAGTAGCTCAGTTGGTTGAGCACCAGACTTCGGCTCAGGTCATGGTCTCACGGTCTGTGAGTTCAAGCCTAGTGTCGGGTTCTGTGCTGACAGCTCAGAGCCTGGAGCCTGCTTCAGATTCTGTGTCTCCCTTTCTGTCTCTGCCCCACCCCTGCTCATGCTCTGTCTCTCTCTGTGTCTCAAAAATAAATAAATGTTAAAAAAAGTTTTAAAGTAAACACACTGACAAATAAATGAATCATTTAAACATACATACATACATACATACATACATGTCATTGTGTATTAAGTCCAACATCTAGGCTTCCTCAAGAACAGCTTTTATGGATTGCTTCTACTTACCATGTATGGGTCATATTTTCTTTCTTTCTCTCTTTCTTTCTTTCTTTCTTTCTCTTTTTTTCTTCCTTTTTTGGGGGGCATGTTTTCAAATCCACATTGAAAACTGGACATCTTAAACAATATAATAGGGCAACTCTGGAAGCCGATTTTGTCCCCTCCCTAGGGCTTACTTTTATCATTGTTATTGTTTGTTTGCTTAGTGATTTATTTGGACTAATTCTGTATCCTTTGCTGTGTGTGGCCACCGAAGTCTCTGCTGAGTTAGGTTAGTGATCACCTAATGATAAGATGGAGATTTCCTTAAACACAGGAGACCAATATTCTCCTAACATACACGGAGGGGTTCACTGCCTGAGCAAACCCTCAACACTCAGCTAGTCAGTAGAGCCTCCAGGTCCGCCCCATGTTAGAGTCTTTGCTGGGCACATGCATAGCCGTAAGCATGTGTGTGCTCAACCCATGCATGTGGCCTTCTAGATTTCAGGAATGTTTTAGAGCTCTTCGGAGCTGCTATGGATGCCCATTCTCCAGTTCTGCCTTTTAACCTTTTTGGCTAACTTATTGTCTCAAGCATTATTTGCTACTTCAGGCAGTTGTGAAGGCAAGTTGAACCCTTGCCTACACCTTTGCCTGCACGTGTTATTGGCAAATGCCCCTGGGGAAAAGGCTTTTTTGCACTAGGTGAATTCTGAGCTCCAAATCAAGTCAAATAAAGTGGGGTCTTGCAAGTGGGGTCTTCCAGAGACCCTCCGGACAAGTCAAGTAGTGCCAGTTCTCTTGGAATGGGGCTTTGAAGCAGCTCCACCCCGCTCTGCACCCTCTAGTGACTGCCAGGCCATCGGTTTTCGCCATTTGCACCTGCTGCTCTTCCGGAGGTACCGCAGAGCTGGGGGCTGTGGGGAGAGGACAGGGCAGGTTCAAACACCACAAAGTTCACCACTTTCATCATGATTCTGCTGTTGTTCTTGAATCAATGCTCACCAGATTGCCGCAAGGCTTTGGCTACCCTTCAGAGCTCTGAATAAGTCGATTTTTTTTTTAAAATCATTTTTGGCAGTTTTCTTGTTTCTTTTATGAAGGAGAAAATGGGCGAGGTCCTCACTCTGCCAACTGCACTGACATCAACAGCAGTCCAGTTTTAACTACTGTGGGTATTGTTTTTTCAGGCAATGTCAGGTTGGTAAAGGGGACAGGAAATGATCAGAGAAAGACACTGGCACCAAGAGGAAGTGAGAGGTGCCACAGCAAGAAAAGGCAGAAATATCACCCTGGGCCAGCAGTGGAGGGGGAGGAGGGGGCATAATAAATGGCTCCTATCTGTCAATTGCCCTTGAACCTACTCTTATTTCACCCCAGCTGTATTAGTTTGTTAAGACTGCCATAACAAAACGTCACAGACCGTGTGGCTTGAACAACAGACATTTACTTCTCACAGTTCTGGAGGGTGGAAATCTAAAATTAAGAGGCTGACAGAGTTGGTTTCCTCTAAGGCCTCTCTCCTGGGTTTGCAGATGGCTGCCCTCCTGCTGCCTCTTCACGTACATGACCATCCTTCTAGGCATATTCATCCCTGATGTTTCTGTGTGTCCACATGTCCTCTTCTTAAAAGGACACCAGTTGGATGTTAGATGAGGTCCCCCCCTCATGGCTTCATTTTAACTCATTAACACTTTCGAGGTCTTATCTCCAAGTACAGTCACTTTCTGAGGTCCTAGGGGTTGGTCAGTGCTTCCGCATAAGAATTTTGTAGGGAAGGATAGTCTTGTCAACCAATGGTGCTGGGCCAATTGGACATCCACATGCAAAGCAATAAAGTTGGATCCCCACCTCACACCATATACAGAAATTAACTCAAAATGGATCTAAGAGCTAAAGCTATAAAACTCTTAGTAGAAAATGGCTGTAAATCTTCTTGACCTTAGATGAGGAAATAATTTCTTACGATATCCAAAACACAAGCAACAAAAGAAAAACAGATAATTGGATTTCTTCAAAAGTAAAAACTTTTGTGCTTCAAAGGTGACCATTAAGAAAGTGAAAGGACAGGGGCACTGGGTGGCTCAGTCAGTTGAGTATTCAATTTCAGCTGAGGTCATGATCTCCCAGTTTGTAAGTTCGAGCTCCACATCGGGCTCGCTGCTGTCAGCGTGGAGCCTGCTTTGGATCCTCTGCCCCCTCTCTGCCTGCCCCTCCCCTGCTCTCTCTCTCTCTCTCAAAAATAAAATTAACATTAAAAAAAAAAATAAAGTGAAAGGGCAGTGCTCAGAATGGGAGAAAATATTTATAAATCATATATTTGCTAAGGGACTCATACCCAAAATATATGTTAAAACTCTTGCAACTCAACAGTAGAAAGGCAATTCTATTTAAAAGCGGGCAAAATGGGGCGCCTGGGTGGCGCAGTCGGTTAAGCGTCCGACTTCAGCCAGGTCACGATCTCACGGTCCGTGAGTTCGAGCCCCGCGTCGGGCTCTGGGCTGATGGCTCAGAGCCTGGAGCCTGTTTCCGATTCTGTGTCTCCCTCTCTCTCTGCCCCTCCCCCGTTCATGCTCTGTCTCTCTCTGTCCCAAAAATAAATAAACGTTGAAAAAAAAAATTAAAAAAAAAAAAAAAAAAGCGGGCAAAGAATTTGAATAGACATCCTCCAGGTAAAATATATGCAGGACCAATAAGTATTAAAAAGAAAATTCTCAACATCATTAAAGATGCTCACTTCATGAGCCATCAGAAACGGAAATCAAAACCTCAACCAGATACCACTTCACTCTAAGATGACAATTAAAAAACAACAGACGATAACAAGCACTGGGGAGGATGTGGAGAAATTAGACCCTTGTATGCAGCTGCCAGGAATGTAAAATGGGGTAGCTGCTTTGGAACACAGTTCGGCAATTCCCCAAATAGTTCAACATAATGGTACCATATGATGTAGCAATGCCACACTATGTATACATAACCAAGAGAACTGACAACAAATACTGACACAGAAACCTATACGTGAGTTGTCGTAACAGCATTATTCATAGCAGTCACAAAGTAGAAGGAATTCAACATCCACCGACTAATGAAAAGGTGAAAAGTGCTATTAAATACCAGACAACGGACTATTATTTAGCCATAGAAAGGTATGGAATACTGATGCAGGCTCCACCATGGATGAACCCTGAAGACATTATGCTAAGTGAAATAAGCCAGTTACAAAAGACCACATATTATATAATTCTACTTAAACAAAGTATCCAGAAAATGTAAATCCTTAAAGACAGACCAGGTGGTCGCCAGTGGCTGGGAGTTAGGGGTAAGGGTGGTAGAATGGGGATCGACAGCTAATGGGGGTGGGGTTTCTGTTGGGGGTGATGAAAACGTTCTGAAATCAGATAATGATGTTTGTGCAAACATGCAAATATACCAAAGCCTCTGAGTTGTACACCTTACGTGGTTGAATTTTATGGTATTTGAATTGCATCTCAGAAAACAACTACATACGACCGTACCTCTAGAAAAGCAAATAGGTTCTGAAATGATTCTTTCAAGAGTAAAGTGAGCCCCAGGACGCCTGTGAGGGCCATCTGGGAGTCTCCTTTGATTTACTCTCAGCTGTTCTCTTGAGAGCTGAGGTTGCCATTAAGTTCCCTGAACAAGCGAGGAGTCATGCTGAGCATTTTGTAAGACTGATGTTGAGCACCACGCACAGCCTGCTGGCCTTGACCTGACAGACGGCCAGCAGGTGCTTCCCCAAAGCTAAACATCGAAGGCCACTGAAAACCACTGCGAGTTTTGGCAAAACCTCTCATGAAAGCCTATCAAATAAAAAATTGGGTTTATTTGTGATCTATAAAATATTTTCTTTCTTTTTAAAAAATATTTTAAAGTTATTTATTTTGAGAGAGGGAGAGCATGCACGCATATGAGAGTGCAGAGGAGGAGCAGAGAGAGTGGGAGAGAATCCCAGGCAGGCTCCACTCTGTCAGCGCAGAGCCTGATGCAGGGCTTGAACTCAGGAAACGTGAGAACATGACCTAAGCTGAAATCAAGAGCTGGACACTTAACCAACTGAGCCACTCAGGCGCCCCTAAAATATTTTCTTAAAAAATATCTCAAATTTATTGTTTTGAAGTAAACAAATTTGTGAGGACTCATGGCCTTCGGAGAGGTGTTAATCAAAACCTTTTTAAGAGACAGAAGACAACTAACTCTCTAACTCTCTCAACTAACTCTGAGGCCAACGTGGTTGGAGCAAAAGTGCTTGAAGTCCTTTCCAGAATTACAAGCATGTATTTTCACATGAAAAATCCAAGAAACGGCACCATCTGACTTTGACAGGACCCTGGAAGATACTTCTGCTACCATATCCCGAGCATTATCCACTGAGTAAATAAATAAACCGCATCGTTCCAAAGCTTGTCGATCTGACACATTTCACGATTGCTATAATTGCTTCAAATTATTTGGAGGAGGTAGAAGATGCTCCAGACTGTTTATGTTTCTGTCCCTTTCCTAAAGGCTAGGGATAGTAAATGAGTCAGCTGGCAATATTCTCAGCTCCAGGGTTCTGGTAGGCGTTTTTTATTGGGGGCGGGGAGGGGAGGTTGGAGATGGTTTTACAAAATGAAATGGTCTGTCCTCTCCCTCTGCCTCCCCTCCAGTCCCCTCAGTGGAGGACTGTACTCATTGTGGATCCTGAGATTATGCTTATAATGCCACAGCAAGGTATCTCCGAAGGGTACAGTTTCCATTGGTTCGTGTCACTTAGTCGTTAAATGACATTAGGCAAGTTCCTTAACCTAAGTTACAAAGGTCTTTGTAAAATGGGTTAACAATACCATCTTCACAGGACCAATGAGGACTGACTTAGTACCTGTAAATAGGACTGCTGCATTGCCACCCCCAGGGGGCGCCATCCTCATTGGAGTCTGTGATTGGCCAGATGGGGAGCTGTGCAGCCCAGTCTGTGTGGGCTTGTGAGACAGTCCTATCTAACAATGCATATGGTGCACAGCAAACAATAGGTGCTAACAAGTGTGATAATTATTAACTCACTTTTTTTTTTTTTGCAAGAAAGGTGAACTTGCCCCTGGATGCTTCAAAGAGGCTTGAATTAATAGCAAAAAGGAAATTTGCAAACGTTAGGCCGTCCAGGCCCATTATTTTGTTAGGTGTCCTCACCTGTGTTATTCCACTTGACCTTCACAACAAACCCATAAGAACATTAGCATCTCTCTCTGATTAAAAACTGAAACTCAGATTTTAAATAACTTATGTGACTATCAAATATTTGAACCAGAATGGGAATGTGAGTCTGTTGGACTCCATATCCAATGCTCGTTCCAGTGGCAGGTTGTGGACAGGTAGGGATATGCATATTTTTTGGCTCACCCAGGATCTATTCCTCCTTCTTCTGGAAGGGGCACCCTGATTTTCCACGATACAACCACCCTTCGAACATTGTCCATCCATTATGGTTTGGATGAGATTAATCTCAGGCCTGACCAATCAGTTTATTTCATCCCATATAGTCACAGGGACAGCTCAGGGATGCACACCTGGTCCAAATCAATCCAATGATACTCAAACCCAGGACTTTTGTAAGAACTGTGGGAAAGAGAGAATCTCTCCTTCTGGGGGACTTGAACCGGGAAGCCTGGAACTTTGGAGAATCAGTCTAAGGCGGAAGCCTATATATAAAAGACAGCAGAGAAGAGGTGGAGAGAAATTGAGTCTGATGACATTTTTTGAGCCCTTAGACTCACCTATGGTTAGATGTACATCAGCTAAAAAATTCCAGGATTGTTTATTTTTTCCAATGTATTCAAACTGGGTATTTTTTTTGTCATATACAGCTAAGCCAAGAGGGTGAGGAAATTAATGCAAGGGATTCTTAAATCCACTGAAGCACCCAGCCTTGTCTGTGAACAATTTGTTGACAATGTTAATTGTGAGCGGTAGGAATAAGGATGTTTGTTTCATTTTTGCATGCCTTTTTCAACTTGACAAAAAGATTAGAGAGGTTGGGGCGCTTGGGTGGCTCAGTCGGTTGAGCGTCCGGCTTCGGCTCAGGTCATGATCTCACAGTTTGTGGGTTTGAGCCCCGTGTCAGGCTCTGTGCTGACAGCTCAGAGCCTGGAGCCTGCTTTGGAATCTGTGTCTCCCTCTCTCTCTGCTCCTCCCCTGCTCATGCTGTCTCTCTCTCTCCTTCAAAAATAAATAAAAACATTAAAAAAAATTTTTTTAAATAAAAAGAAGAGGCAACACAAATTGCATTTAAAAGTAAAATTTTTAAACATAATAAAATAAAATAAAAACAGAAAGGAACAATTTCCCCCACAGAAGAGAGAAAAAGAACAAATTCCGTTTGGTAGCTCTCCAATCTAAAACCTAATTCCTAGACTTCTCTCTGATGGTAATTCCTATATTAACATCCTATGCTCAGGCTGTCTCCCAATATCCATTCTCCCTTTCTTCCACGGTAATTCTGATTTTTAGCCAGCACATAACGTTTCAAGATAGAGACTACATTTCCCAGCCTGCTTTTCAGATAAGTGTGGTCATATGACTAGGTGATAGCCAATGGGATATGAGCAGAAGTAATGTGCTCACCTTCCAGGTTGTGTGTTAAAAGGAAGGGCATGCCAAAACGTAGACACAGTGGTGTGCCATGATGGATTTTGTAGGCAAGGACACCACCCTAAAGGGAGAGAAGTGATAAGATATGCAGAACTTGAGTTCTATACTGCTACCCAGACTTCCTCTGGTTTATTGTACTGTGTTTTTTTCGGACTCTGCAGCAACAGCCAAATTTACATCCTAAGTAGTACATCAACAAACTTGCCAAAATAACACGCCCCCTCCACTCAGCCTTTCTACTTCTTGAACTACTGCTCTTCCTCCTCGCTACCCTTAAACATGGGTGGCGCTCTCACTTTCAAGGTCTTTCCTTAAATCTGGTTTCTCTCCATGTTTCCTTCCTTGGAAATCTCATCTACTGTCATTGAAGAGGACTTCAAACCTTTCTAAACCTAACCCATCTCTCAGCATCAGTTCTGCTTATCAGACCTCTCTTCCCTGATGCATTACCAGCACATCAAACTCTGTATGTTTAAAATCAAGCCCACAGTTCTCCCTCTCCTTCATACACACACTCACCACAGAGCTAAGGGTAGACAACTCATTCTGTTCCTGATTCCTCTGATTTAGTAAATGGAGTAGATGACACCACCATCCAGCCAGTAGCCCAGGCTTAAAACTCTAAAGCAGGGGCCACAATTTCAAAGGCTTATGGGAACTGAAGAGTTCATGACCAACCTAAAAAGAGCAACCACTATGTGGCTGAGTTCTCACTTGTAGGAATGTAGGCACAATGTTGTAAGGTCTTCTGATTTTTCAAAGTAAAAATTTAATTTTATGCTTTATGTACTCTCCCTATATTTATTTAAAAAATAACAACAAAAGCTATCTTCCACAGAAATATTGAACTAGCAATATTAATATATGGATCAATATGTAAATGAAAAACTTAAAACACATCTTACGCTATTTTCTAGATAAACAATATGTATTATAAAATGGCTAGTTAAATAATAAAATTGTAGCAAAAATAATTCATCAGATCATTCCAGTAAGGGTAAATCATTTGTTTATATTTGGAAATTATTTATCTTTTGATGCAGCTGTCACTAAATTCTGTCATGATTTGACATAGGGAGCGACATCAAATTCTTCCAACAACTTCCTCATTAAATTGATAACCACTAGATGAGTTTTTTAAGTAGCCAATCTTTCTTCACATCAGTGACAGTGTTGAATTCTCAGCTTCTGATGAATAGCAATTATATTTAAACATTTTCCAGACTTATACTCTGAGGCTTTTACATATTCAATATTTCTATTATTGACTAAATCACAAAAATCATTTATTGAAATGCCTTTTAACCAGTTGGCTTAATTTACTACTTCTTGTTCACCCTCAATCTGCAGAACTGCATAAACCAGTTGGCCAAATTTCAGAACTCAGTAAATTGAAGCAATCAGAAAGTTCATTACATTTTTCACTTTTGTCCTCAAATACGTTTTCATACTATCTGTGGGACAATCTTATAGTTTTTTTTATTGAAATTGATTATTTAGTTTCAAACAGTATATCTATTTTTTTCGTGTCTGTATCTTCCACATCTGTTTCACAATTTCCTTTATTTGTTTATGTTATGGACTGAATGTGTCTTCCCCAAATTCATACTAAAGTCTTGTCCCAGGGCGCCTGGGTGGCTCAGTCGGTTGAGTGTCTGACTTCAGCTCAGGTTATGATCCTGCAGTTTGTGGGTTCGAGCCCTGTTTTGGGTTCTGTGCTGACAGCTCAAAGCCTGGAGCCTGCTTTGGATTCTGTGTCTCCCTCTTCCTCTGCCCCTCCCCTGTTAACGCTCTGTCTCTCTCTCTCAAAAATGAATAAATGTTTAAAGAATTAAAAAAAAAAAAGCCATGCCCCCCCCCACCACCAATGTGATAATTAGAATTAGATAAAGTCACAGGGTGGGAATCATAACGAATAATGCTCTTATAAGAGTCACTAGAGAGCTTGCTTCCTCTGCTCTGCTCTCTACCACGTGGGGACACAAAGAAAAGTCTGTGGTCTGCAACCCAGAAGAGGGTTTGTACCAGAACCCACCCTGTGCTGACACCGTAATCTGACTTCTAGCCTCCAGAACTGTGAGAAGTTTCTGTTGTTTATAAGTAACCAGTCTTTCATATTTTATCATAGCAGCCCAAACAGACTAAACAGTTTACATACGTTCAGCTGTTTCATTTATGGAGTTCATTAAAATATCAGCTACAATAATGAAATCACTTTTCTCATTAAACTGAAATGAATTTTGACATTCCCATGAAAATATCATTTATTAAGGCCAACATGCTTAAAACATGTTTTTGAAACAGTTAACCACTCCGTTTGTTTCTGACAGTGAACAAACGTATACACAACTTACTGATTCCCAAACTGCTTTTGAAGTTCTAGGGCTTCAAGCTGTCTATCAAGGTTCCATTTTCACTCTGTAATTTGCAGTTCTTTCTGATCTTTATTTGATGTGTGATAGTAAATATAGTGCATCAAGCAAAATATGAGAATTACTTGACTTGCATCTTGTATATTGCTTTATCCAAAATTAATTAAATTTGGTAACTTAGTGCCAAGTTAATACATCCAAATTTTTTCTAAACTTTTGGCTGAAACCCCAGACCCTCTAATATTACACTAGTACTTTTTGTACAAAATCCAATGGCTTTTTTTTAATTGCTGCCAAATACTCCAATGACATTTTTATGGAAACATTTTTCAGTGAAATACAATTTTTCTTACCTACGAACAAAGTTCTTTACATTGTATTAAGTGTGGCTCACATCATAAGGTCAACAAAAACCATCATCTTCAAAATCTTGAAATTTGTATTTTAAGCAAATTATTGAAACACTTTAAGTAAAACAAATGAAGTTTCTTTTTTTCAAAATATTTTTTTTTATTTTTGAGACAGAGAGAGACAGAGCATGAACGGGGGAGGAGCAGAGAGAGAGGGAGACACAGAATCGGAAGCAGGCTCCAGGCTCTGAGCCATCAGCCCAGAGCCCGACGCAGGGCTCGAACTCACGGACCGCGAGATCGTGACCTGAGCTGAAGTTGGACGCTTAACCAACTGAGCCACCCAGGAGCCCCTCAAAATATTTTTTTAATGTTTATTTACTTTTGAGAGACAGAGCATGAGCAGGGGAGGGGCAGAGAGAGAGAGGGAGACACAGAATCCAAAGCAGGCTCCAGGCTCTGAGCCATCGGCATAGAGCCCAACGCAGGGCTCAAACACATGACCTGCGAGATCATGACCTGAGCCAAAGTCAGACACTCAACCAAATGAGCCACCCAGGGGCCCCCAAATGAAGTTTCTTTGATGGTGATTTAAAACGATCTGCCTGGGGCGCCTGGGTGGCTCAGGCGGCTGGGTGCCCAACTTCAGCTGAGGTCATGATATCGCTGTTCCCGAGCTGGAGCCCCACGTCTGGCTCTGTACGGACAGCTCAGAGCCTGGAGTCTGTTTTGGATTCTGTGTGTCTCTCTCTGCCCATCCCTGCTTGTGCTCTGCCTCTCTCACTCTCAAAAATAATAAAATAAACATTAAAAAAAGAAAGAAAAGCCTCCGACTTCAGCTCAAGTCGTGATCTCACGGTTCTGAGTTCAAGCCCCACATTGGGCTCTCTGCTGTCAGCAGGGAACCCACTTCAGATTCTCTTCCCCCCCCCCCCCCGCCCCTCTGCTGGCTCTCCCTCTCTCTCAAAAATAAATAAAAACAGGGGCGCCTGGGTGGCTCAGTCGGTTGAGCCTCCGACTTTAGCTCAGGTCATGATCTCACAGCTCATGAGTTCAAGCCCCACGTCAGGCTCTGTTCTGACAGCTCGGAGCCTGGAGCCTGCTTCAGTTCTGTGCCTCCCTCTCTCTCTGCCCCAACCCACTCACATTCTGTCTCTGCCTCCATCAAAAATAAATAAACATTTTTTTTTAAATTTAAAGGAAAAATAAATAAATAAAAACATTAAAAATATATATAAATAGGGGCACCTGGGTGGCTCAGTCGGTTAAGCATCCGACTTGGGCTCAGGGCATGAACTCGCTTTTGTGAGTTCGAGCCCCGTGTCAGGCTCTGTACTGACAGCTCAGAGCCTGGGGCCTGCTTCGGAATCTGTGTCTCCCTCTCTCTCTGCTCCTCCCCTGCTCATGCTCTCTCTCAAAAACAAAGATTAAAAAATTTTTTGTTAATATATATAAATAAAAAAATAAAACGCTCTGCCTTGGGGGAGAGGCTAGAGGTTGAAATCAATTTGCAACGGCTGATGATTCAATCAATTATGCCTATGTAATGTAGCCTCCATAAAACCCAAGAGGACAGGGTTTGGAGAGCTTCCCTGTTGGTGAACACATGCAGATTTGGAGAGAATGGCCCACCTGGAGAGGGCACAGAATCTCTGAGCCCTTCCCACATACTTTGCCCCGTGTGTCTCTCCCATCTGGCTTTTCCTGAGTACACTTTTTATAATAAACCGGTAATCTAGTAAGTAAAAAATTAAGTGCACTGCCTTCATTTATGTTTGTCAAAAAGTTGTTTTCTCATTTAGGTACATCTATGTTTTGTAACGAGTGGGTCCATGGTACCCATGTCCATATCAATAGCAGTCCTTTAGAAGTCCTATTAGGGGTGCCTGGGTGGCTCAGTCGGTTTAGTGGCCCCCGTGAGTTCGAGCCCTCGTGTTGGGCTCTGTGCTGACAACTCAGAGCCTGGAGCCTGCTTCAGATTCTGTGTTTCTGTCTCTCTCTCTGCCCCTCCTCTGCTCAAACTCTGTCTCTCTCTCTGTCAGAAATAAATTTTAAAAATTAAAAAAAAGTTCTAAATATTTTCATAAAAATGCCCAATTATATAGTACCAAAGATTTCACTTGAACAAGTTTTAACAGCATCCTGCTGAAATACACTTGCTTAGTACTTTAATGTTTCAACACATAACTTTCGAGCACTATTTGCATCCAACATTTCTGTCACCAACAAGAAGTCATATTCTTGCTTGGAAAAAAAAAATCAAGTTCTTTTTCACTCCAGAACTATAGATTTTATATGATAAAGTTTATTTAATACAAGTTTCATTTTGTGCAGATTCTCATACAGCATCGAAACAAGTCTCAGGCTGGGATTCACTGCTCTTAGAATTCCTTCTTCTGCAGATGGACAAGATTCATGTTTATTATATTTAAAATAAATATATTTAAAAATGTATCCAGATTTTTTTGTCTGTTTATTCTAGGTATTTTTTAGTATTTTATACTAAAATCTTACATGTATAAATACGAGACGCTGCACAGCTACTACTTTGAAAACAATCACAAAGTGCCAACAATAAGATTATTTTAACTAGTGATTCTCCTAAAGCAATTAGCGTTTTGTTAACATAAGTAACTCAGCCAGTTCCTTCAGTGACACAGGCCAAACTATGTCATGACTATTTCTCAGATGTAGTTACATCAGGAGGCCCATTTTCAATGGTACTAATACCCTAAAACTGTCACCAATGAGTTTATATTAAATTTATATTAACTAACTATAACACATCACAATTAGTACAATACAATTTACCCTTATGTATTTCAATATTAAAGAAAAATTTTTAATGTTTATTTAAAACATTAAAGCATGAATGGGAGCAGGGGGCAGAGAGAGAGGGAGACGCAGAATCTGAAGCAGGCTCCAGGCTCCAAGCTTCAGCACAAAGTCTGACGCAGGGCTCGAACTCATGAACCGTGAGATCATGACCTGAGCTGAAGTTAGATGCTTAACTGACTGAGCCGCCCAGGCACCCCTTGTCTTTCAATAATTTAACCATCAGTGTGGTACAGGGTGCGGGCTGGCTAAACCAGCTCTGGCCTATCTCCTGGATTTAGACCAGGAGCTGCCAGTTTTAGCATTTGGCCGCCACCCCAGAAAAGACTATCAATGGCTCCTTGATTGGAAGATGAGGCTGCATTTCAGAAGCACCTCTGAGAGTCGTGCATGGTCACTTTTTTGTGTGGGGGGATGGATATCAAGTGATGTCACACCTGGACCACTTCACTAATAATTGAAGTCACCTGCCTGCCTCTTGCAGTCATTGTAATTTGCCACCCCCGGGTTAGGTTCTCAAAAAAAGACTTCCTGTCCCAGCAAAATTGCTGAGGCAAGAATTTGCAAATCTTGGCTGAGTGGGGAGGGAGGGGGGAAAGAGAAATAGCAACCCTAAATTAATATTACAAAAATGCATCTTGCCACATCTGCACCTCTAACTTATACCAGGTCCAGGTCACGATTTAGCTCACTGAAACCCTCCCTAACCCCCAGCCAGCATAGCCCATCTCCTCTTCCTCTAAATGATCACAGCATAAAGTCTCTCCCTCAGTGCTACCCTTTGAGTATACATGGCTCGGAAATAAATTCCAAACTCCCCATCTAGCATACCTTGCCCCACCCATTATCCTCCAACGCACATTAAGTCATATTGTTTCCCTTCATATAGCCTTTGCTCCAAACAGGACATTTTCCCCTATAGATCTTTAAGGCAGTCACACCGCCATGCCTTGCTCACAAAGGTTTTCTCAACCTGGCGCACTCTCCTCCCTCATTTCTCATCGGCAGTATCCCTCAAGGTGTGGCACAAAAGCCTCCTCTGGGAGGCCCCCCTGGATTCCCTAGCAGGCCAAACCATTTCCTGAGCTTCCCAGTTCTTCTCTGACCCTCTGTCTCTCCAGGAACTCCTCCCATTCGTCCTGAGATTGCAGGGACCCGACAGGAATCATTTCTGGGACCCTGTGCCCAAGCAGGCCTCCGGGTTTGCTAAATGACTCAACAAACGAGGGTGTGCCTACGGCCCCACCAGCCGGGTAACCTAGTAGGAGTCGGGCACTGCGGTCTACGCCGGGACACGGCTCCTGATTAAAGGAGGTTACGCTCTATTCATTAATTCAGAATTATAAGTGCTATGAAGGGTATAGAAGTGACCTGGGACTTCGCCTTGCTCACAGGGTTGCGGCGCAGACGGGTTCTACCCTTTGCCTCAGTTTCTCCATCAGCCGAACCCGCCGTCCCCCCCCCCCCCCCCCCCCGCCCTGTCACTTTGCAAGGTCTGCGCAGCCGCACGTTCCCAATCCCGGCGTGCCCCACCCAACCCCGCCGGCGGGCGCCCTCTTCCCGGCAGGCCCCGGGAGCCCCGCTGTATGCCGGGAATTGTGGTCTTGGCGGAGGCGGTGCGGCGCCACGGCGCGTGGCAGGAAGCGGAAGCGGCCTGCGACCCGCCCCCGGCCCCGCCCCGCGCCGCGCCGCGCCGCTCGCCGCGGTGCTAGCACTGACGTGTCTCTCGGCGAAGGTGCTGCGCTCCGTAGCGGGCTGGGCCGCGGGCAGTGTCACCTCACTCGGAGTGGAGCGGAGCAGAAGCGGGACCCGGAGCCTGAACAGCCGCCGCCATGGCGAGTGAGTCCCTCGGGGCAGCCGCGGCAAAGCCGGGAAGGATCAGATCGCCCTTCCCCTCACCGGTCCGGGCGAGCGCCCACCCCCCGGGCCCTCCCGGGTCCCCTCAGAACGAGGCCCGCGTCCCCTGGCCCCCTCGGTGGTCCCCGCGCGCGGTCTGCTCCCCTAGTCCCTGCTCCAACTCGTGCTGGGCAGAAGGCTTCCCCAGGGAGCACAGGAGGTTTTTACGTGCCCTAACTCTGCTTTTGTTTCTCCCATCAAAGTCAAATTTCTGGAAGTCATCAAGCCCTTCTGTGTCATCCTGCCGGAAATTCAGAAGCCGGAGAGGAAGGTAAGTTCCCCGTATCGCCGTCAAAGAAGGTTTCGTGAAACTGGGCGCTTGAAGTTTACAGTACAATTAAAAATGGCTTCAACACGCCAGATGGAAACTCTGTCTCCTGTTCCTTCCTCCTGGAGTGTAGTTGTGTGTACTCCTGAGCTTTGTTGAAAGGTGACCGGGTTGTGTGGGAGTTTGCACCGAAATCAAGTCGTGCTTTATTTGGAGCATCTCTAGGGAACAAAGCCTTCGGTTTGCTCTGTCCCAAAAAGGGATCTCGGCTGTGAATGTATAAGGCCTCGAAAGCCTCAGGATATTCGGACTGGGTTACCCACCCTTCCTTCTTCACCTCCACCAGGAGCACTTTATGGTTGGTGTTTTCCTAGGAGAAGATCTTAGTATGCATGTGCTAAAAGAGGCTAAGAGCGGTCTCTTTTCCCCATATAGATGAGTTTGTATGTAGACTGTCACAGCATTGAGGGGGGGGAAAGGCGTTTTAGGAACCCTACTTTTTACGGCAGACACGTTAAAGATAAAATGTAGAGAAGATAAAAATGTAGACCCTTTATCAGAATTTCTGCTCCTGCACAGCAACAGCCCAGGATAGCGAGTGTGGCCACTGTTAGTAAAGCTGTTAAACAATGAGACAGTTTTATTTAGATTCTTGCATTGAAAAGAATGAATAGTGAAATATTTTTGTTTTTAGATTCTTTTCAGACTGTTGCTCATGCATTCACGTGTATGTGTGTGTAATTGACAGCAGCGTGGACACTTACTCTTGGAGTCTCCTTTTTTTTTTTTTTTTTTCTTCTAATCATTTTGTGTAAGAGTGCTCCATATGCGTGCTGCCTTCAGGGGGCAGAATGTAAAGGTGTCCCCTCCACCCCACCCTCCTGGCCTAGTAGAAAGGGTATGGCTCTGGAGGCCGACAAGCTTCGGACCTACCCTTCACAAACCTCTTAAAAGCTGTCCATCCTTGGCCTTGTGACTAAGTGTGGTAGATGGAGCAGTGGAAATACATGCAAGGAGTAGCAGTGGCTCAGGAAGGATTAACTGTGGAAGATGTGGTTTCTGATGGTGGTTTTAGTGGAAGAATAGAAGTTTTTTTGAGGAGAGGAGAAGGAATTCCAGGCATAAGGAATATATGGTGTGCAAAGACCAGGAAGACGAGCAGGTGGGAGGGTGTTAGCTATAGATCCACATTGCTAGAACATAAAAGATGGTGGGGAGCAGTGGAAGGGCCAGATGATTAGAAACTTGCTCTGGAAGTAGGTAGAGAGGAGAGTGGTCTAGAGGCTTTTGCAATAGAGGGTGTGTGGGGTGGGCTAGGAGACAGGGTTTCAAGAGGCTGTTTCAAAGGTCAGGTAGATAGGACTGGGATAAGTGCTTTTGAAGTTTTGCTGTTGAATTTGGCTGCGTCCAGGAGAGGAGACTTGGTTATTAAGAAATGAGGAGTCGGGGCACCTCGGTGGCTCACTCGGTTAAGCGTCCGACTTCGGCTCAGGTCACGATCTCGTGGTCCGCGAGTTCGAGCCCCGCGTCGGGCTCTGGGCTGATGGCTCAGAGCCTGGAGCCTGCTTCCGATTCTGTGTTTCCCTCTCTCTCTGCCCCTCCCCCGTTCATGCTGTGTCTCTCTCTGTCTCAAAAATAAATAAACGTTAAAAAAAAAAATTAAAAAAAAAAAAAGAAATGAGGAGTCGGGGCACCTGGGTGGCTCAGTTGGTTGAGCGACCGACTTTGGCTCAGGTCATGATCTCACAGTCCGTGAGTTCGAGCCCTGCGTCGGGCTCTGTGCGGACAGCTCAGAGCCTGGAGCCTGTTTCAGATTCTGTGTCTCCCTCTCTCTGACCTTCCCCCGTTCATGCTCTGTCTCTCTCTGTCTCAAAAAAATAAATAAACGTTAAAAAATTTTTTTTTTTTTAAAATGAGGAGTCTTCTAAAAATTATCTACTCTTTTTTTCCCTTAAAGAATCATTTCAGTACAAGCATGTTGCATTCCTAGTTAGCCTGAAGGGATGTCGCCTTCCCTTGGCCTAATTTCTTGGTGCAGCGAGGTGCCAGGTGGGCAGGGGAGCATTCTCAGGAGGAAGAAGTGTTCTGGGAATTCAGCTCAGCTTCATGTGGAGCGTGAGACACTGTATGCCCATCACCTTTGTGCTGCGACCTCGTTGGGGCCTGCCAAAAGGGGTAGTCCAGGAAGACCGCAGCTTCTGTTCAGACCAGAGAGCCAGACTCTGACTCGGAGCTCGCTTAGGCTTGACTTCTCTTCCCCTCCGGTTGAAAAGTAGGTTTTCAGAACACAATTCTGTTCACTTAACACTGTTGCTCGCAAAGTATTTTCCCTATCAGAATCCTCAGCTCACGCAATAGTTATGGTGTTTTTCAAGCCCTTTGAAACCTTTCTTGCAGTATAGGCAGCAAGTACTAGGGAAGGCAGTTGTAGAGGCAGAACACCTGGAAAAGCTGCCACTACTTTGTACCAGAGGGACCTTGGGGTGGTGGGTTCTAAACTCTCTAATGATACTTACAAGTTATCTATGAAATGATTCCTAATAGTCACCTGTCCTACCTGTGTACCCAAGGAAATGTGAAAAAGTCTTAAATAGGTGCCATTAGTAGGCAGTGAGTAGGTTAGAGGTGTCTTCCCCCCAGTATTGTTTATTACACTGTTTTACGCTTAATTCATAGCAAATACACTGTTGAACGATCACAAATTGCAAATTAGTTACCTACAGAATTGCAAGATTTTATCAATTACAAAAGCTTTTCGAATGAGAATTGATTGTTCACTGGTTGTAAGGGCGTGTCTGGTTTCGGAATCCCTTTCTGTCGCAACAGTCTTTGATCTTGGGTCTAATCCTAAAGTGTCAATGCTGGTGGTTAAGAGCACGGTTTTGCACTCAAACTCACTTCAGCTGTGGGATTTGGGACAAATTAGCTTTCCTAAGACTCCGTTTTCTCATATGATAAAGACAATAATGCCATGTGGTAAGAGGATCAAATGAGATAGTACATCTGAAGGTCTCTGTATAAGTGTCTTGTACGTAGAAAGCATGCAGTACACGTGCTTATGTTTTATGTTTGGCACGTAGTTTGGAGGGTTCAGCGCTCACTTGTCTGGTGAACCAAGAAAGGGGTCCGAGTAGAGGTCACTTCTATTAATTTGCTTATGAAAATACCTTCTTGCCTGAATTCATTTTCTTCCATTACAGATTCAGTTTAAGGAGAAAGTGCTGTGGACCGCAATCACCCTCTTTATCTTCTTAGTATGCTGCCAGGTAAGCACAGCTCACGTCCCAGAATTGGAGTGGGGATGAGAGCAGGCTGGGGCTAAGTGTGCTGACTCCTTCTCTCCACTTGTTTCCAGATTCCCCTGTTCGGAATCATGTCTTCAGATTCAGCTGACCCTTTCTATTGGATGAGAGTGATTCTGGCCTCTAACAGAGGTAGGACCCTGGCCACCTGCACTTCCCTGCAGTGTAGACCTGCCTGGCCTCCCTCAGTTAAATGACAGGCTTTGGCTTTATGCGGAATTCAGAGGGCTTCAGAGCGTTGGGGAAGAATGTTGGCGTGCTGTGCTGAATAGCCTTAGCAAATGCCAAATTCCGCACCGAGGCCTAATGTCACATTCGGAATTGTATTTGAATGCAACACAAAACCTGTACTAACAAGATTAGTCTAGGTCGTAGAGGATAAAAAACCATGGAAGAACTAGAATGTGTTTTAAACAGCTGAAATGGCGACATTTGTACCAGTCTTTCTCCTGTTTTGATAACATTCTTTGGAATATGTCATTTATTTCCCTGCAACATTTTTTTTCGTATGTATAGGTTACATGTATGTGTCAAAGAAAATACATAACGGTGTTTTGTGTACTTGAACCCATTACCTATGGGGGGAGGATTTTGAACACTTATGTTGATACTGCTTTTGATTAATTCATTTTTTAAATACAGTTCAAATTAAGTTCAAATTCCTTGGAAGTGTAGCTCATTTTAGCATAATGGAAGTAGACGTTTATTCCCATCTAGATACAGTGGTACAGACCTTCTTTCCAAACTC
Source organism: Prionailurus viverrinus (assembly GCF_022837055.1). NCBI lineage: Eukaryota > Metazoa > Chordata > Mammalia > Carnivora > Felidae > Prionailurus > Prionailurus viverrinus. The sequence continues at coordinate 57,441,450 of NC_062562.1, read as the reverse complement.
TGGAAATTATTTGAATGTTATCCTGTTTTTATTAACTGATGAAGAGACGAACCTTTCTTATCTCTGTAAAGCCAGAATGAATCTGTTTATGGTGAATTCAGATGCATTCATCTGTTTAAATGCCACGTGACTTCCTAAACAGAATAAGATGTTGCCTGACAGACTGAATGGAACGAATTGAATCACACTCTCATCATTGATATTGGGGGATTATTCTCGAAATTAACTGCCACTAGCAAACTGAAACACATTGTATACGGTGTTCACAGTCAAATTTTGTTCATTCAGTTATTAATAATTGGTTGCTTTTCCAAGCTCATACTGGCTGTGTTTTGCCTCCCCCTTCCTTCAAGGCACATTGATGGAGCTGGGTATCTCTCCCATTGTCACCTCCGGCCTCATCATGCAGCTCTTGGCTGGTGCCAAAATAATTGAAGTCGGTGACACCCCAAAAGACCGAGCTCTCTTCAATGGAGCCCAAAAGCGTAAGTGAGATTTTGAGTAATGTTCAGATGTCTGTAGTTGGGAATTCAAATTTTCTATAAACAGGTTTACAAAAAAAAAAAAACAACAGGTATTTTTGTACGAGGTAACCTCCTTGGCCCACCACCTTGTTAGGCTTTGTTAGTGAGAGAGAGCACTTGGATGGGTGGGATGAGGCAGGGGAAAGCAATGTCACAGGCCCCAGACACCATGTGATCAAGTGGAAGGAGTGGGGCTTGGAGGTCTCACTCTTCCTTACCACTTAACCACTTCGAAGGAGATACTTCAGAGCTGTTGTAAGAATTCAGTTGAACAGTGTGTGTAAAACCTCTCTCAGTGCCTGGCACACAATAGTTATTCTACAAGTGTTGTTTTCCTTCCTCTGGGAGTTTGAAAGGATTGAACTTAGGGGAAAAGGATCCTCTCAGTCCAACTCTGCTATTTCCTAGCTCTGTGGCCTCGCACAAAGTTAGGTGACAGCTCTGAAGTCTCAGTTTTTTCATCTGTAAAAGTAAGCAGAATATTGGTGTTTGCTTTATGGCAAATAACGTGTTACTAGCAACAGTTAGTGGGCCTCAGAATTAACCACATTCAGCCTCTGAAGTGGAATGTGTTAACTAGGAAACGACGTTTACAGTTTCCTCTGCAGCCATATTTCTTCCACACCAGCATGTTTTACAGATCTTAAGTTAGGAGGTTAAGTGACTGAACAAGAAAGACTAAGCTAATTCGGACATGTCAGTTTCAGACACAAATCAGGATTGAAAAGGATATACATAAATATTTTTCAAAAGTACAAACCAGCTGTTTTCTCTTCAGTCTTGGACAATTTTTTGAAATTTTTCTGTCTTAAGACTTCAGTTTTATTAGGCACTTTTAAAAAAGTCCAATGGAAACTATATCTGATAGGTACTTTGAAATAAAATTGTATTTTATGTGCAAACTAAGCAGAAAAGGGAAATTGAGTCCCAAACCCATTTGGTTTCATGGAACCAATAAAAACAAATGGATTCCATTGTGCCTAACAATGGAGTGTCATGAGGTACAAGAAACAAACGCGTCTGCATACAAAAAGAAAAGTGTCTTAGGCCAGAAGACCTTTGTGGCAGAGGAAACCGGTAACTAAATTGATGGCACTGTGAAGTTTTTCCTTAAAAAACACATGAACTACAAACTGGGAAGGGGTCACTTTATTCCAGAGTTAATATTCAGTGTTTTGGACTCAGACCCAGATGAGCCTGGAGAAGGCCCGGGCATGTACTTCAGTTAAGGAGCTCTCCCAAGCCCCAGCGACCTACCCTGAGTTCGGGTGCTTCAGGTCAGCACCATCACCAAATCAGGTGTCTCTGGATGTCATCTCCCCTGATTCCCTGACACCTTTTTATCAAGAACTAGATTTGTCACGTTTCAACTTTTCTCCTGCCCTCACTGAAAGGAAAGTGAATTTAGGAGAAGCTGAAATTGACGAGCCTGCGTGCTTTTGTTAGAAGGCATTTGAATTACCTTGTGCTTTGGCCATGGGGCTGTTGAGTGTTTCCTGGACCAATCTCCTTGCAGGCAGTATCCATATTCTTCCTCTCCACCTTTGTCTTCCGCTGTGCCTGGCACAGAGTTGGTGTTTAGTAACTGTTCTCTCCTGGACCATGCAATTTCCCACTTTGAACACCGTTTTCTTTTCATTTCCAGTATTCGGCATGATCATTACTATCGGCCAGTCCATCGTGTATGTGATGACAGGAATGTACGGAGACCCTTCTGAGATGGGTGCTGGAATCTGCCTGTTAATCACCATCCAGGTAATTGCTACTCTGACATATGCCCCCTTTGGAGTAGTCCCTCACACACACTTAGACTTCCCACGTGACAAATCTGAGGCATGCCTAAAATAAGCAGGAGAGGAAGCCGGAGCCCCTGTGTTGGCCTTTCTGAGTTCACCGGAGGAAGTCTGTACTCTCCGAGGCCTACTCTGCCTTTAGCATTTATATCAGGGAAGGTCGTTACTGCAGAAGGAGAGAACTATGCCCATGAAGAACAGAAGTGCGTAGTCTGTTTGGATTTTTAATTTTTTTTTTTTCTTTTTTAAATTTTCACAGCTCTTCGTCGCTGGCTTAATTGTCTTACTTTTGGATGAACTTCTGCAAAAAGGGTATGGCCTGGGCTCTGGGATTTCCCTCTTCATTGCCACTAACATCTGCGAGACCATTGTGTGGAAGGCGTTCAGCCCCACCACTGTGAACACCGGCCGAGGTAAGAGCCCTGGCCTTCTCTGGGGATAGGGTTCAGTAAAAAGTACCAATGTGTGCAAAGCAGGAAACAGTAGTCCCCCCGCTTCCAAGGAAAAATTTTCGGTTTTAGGTACATCTCTTCTGATTTTTCTCTGTGGATCTGCAGAGTTGTTTTCGTTGGTTTGGTTTGCTTTGGTTTGGTTTAGAGTAACCTCTATCTGTAGAAATTTTTAAACACAGATAGGTTTGTGCTCATAAACACAAGTAATTTGCCTTTTTCATGTGAGCGTTTCATGGACATTTGCCATGCTGGAATAAATAGCTCTGGCTCATTTTCCTTGGCACAGTGTGGACTTCTGTTGCGAGGATAAAGCAACACTTGTCATAACCAGTTTTTTTCTGATGGACACTGAGGTTGTTTCCAGTTCTACTGTTGTTACAGCACATCCACACACATTCATCTTGACGTATCTTGGTAGTTGCTCACAGTGAATACGTTTTTAAAAATGAAATTACTAAACTAGTGCACTTGGTCATGCAAAGGGCAGTTTTGTGAGAGAGGTCTGAACTTGGAGCTCACCGGGGTTTAAATCCTGGCTGTTGCTGGTAGTAGTAAGTGGCCATGGGTGCCAAGATTAAGTGAGAAATAACATGAACTCAGTGATATGTGGCTCAAAGTAGGTGCATATTGCATATAGGTGTTCCACGTTATACCTATAAAGAATGGAAATCTTGTTACAGGCAGTGTTTTTAACAAAACTTCTAAACATTTAGGGAAGTTTAGAAAAGGAAACTTCCTAGAAAAGGAAAATCAAGTTTTTTTCATCACTAAATATGCTGTTCACTTGGGAGAGTCCCATGAGAAAATATTCATGCATATTTGAGTATTTTTCTTTGAACTGACTGCTGGAAACAGTCCCTGGCCTCCAGAGACCACATGGTCTCATTTGTGAGACTGAAAGTAGGTCCCTGGACAAATGAGGGCCACTTGCATCCCATAGATTACAAGGAAAAGAGTGTAACTGGACATAGGAAATGTCAGAAGGGCCTCAGGAGTACAGGAGCAGACTTGATTCCTCCCTGGGCACTTCCCGGAATTTTAGGAAATTCAGGGCAGATTAGGAGAAGCTGGAAGGTGGGAAGGAGGTCAGGGTTTTTCAGGAATGGGTGTGAAAAGGCAGGACGGTGAAGGGATAGTAGAAGCCACCAGCCAGGGCTTTCTGGCCACTGTGCCACCCTCTATTCAGGAGCAGGCCATGAGGCACTGAGAGTTGGGGTGTGGAAGGAATGATTCACCCTGGACTGGGGGAGACGGGCAGAGAGCAAAGCCAGGGAGCTAATCAGTCCTTCAGCTTTGATGAGCCAACCTGTCGTAGAAAACATTGAGCGAGGGCACGAGGAGAACAGCATGTAAGAGGTGGGACAATGGAGGTTCTTTCAAGGGTGACGGAAAATTGTGAAGCAAAGTCGGGTTTGTTTCTGGTTTTAAAATAAAAGTGTCATGCTGTCAGCTGGTAGTTTTGGGACCGAGCTGGAGAGACGATGCAGCCAGGAAGGGTCACTCCACAGCCACGTGTGTAGGCGGTGAGTGTCACCGTGGGAGCCATGGGGTGAAGGGAACAGGAGAGGGGGTTCATGAGGACTGGACCCTGGAGGAGGGCACAGGTCACAGAGGTCACAGGACTGAGAAGGCAGCATGGCGGCACATCTGAAACTGTTGGGCACATGGAAATAGGTTACTTACGGTGACCCTCTCAGGTCTGGGAGAATAACCATTCCGTGGGCAAGTGGGGACAGCACAAATGGGATTAGCAGGGACCATGAAGGTACAAAACTGCCTGTGCCCTCGAAGTGACACTTCGCCCTTGGAAACCCGGTCTTGTTCCCAGAGATTCAGCAGGTAACGAATTTTAAGAAATGATTGTATTAAAAATTAGGAGAACTACAGCTTAACCCTGGCATCACCCTTCACTGAGAAAGTATTGGCCAGGCATCTATTAAGGACCAGGCGCTGTTCTAGGCACTGGGAATATGAAGGGAGCCGAGTACTGTGTAGGTTAGGTGTTGGGACAGGTACCTTGGGGAAAAACAAGGCAGAGGAAAAAGATGGAAATGCCAGGAAGGTTGTCGCAGGGTTAGTCTGGGTGATCAAGAAGATTCCCCCACCCCCACCATGTCCATCCTCCCAACCCTCCGTTGGAACAAAGTCCTTTAGAGGGGAGGGAGCCCCGTGACTGTGGGGGAAGAATGTCCCATGTGGAGGGAACGAGCAGCTACAAAGGCCCTAAGGTGGGAATGTAGCCGGTGTTCCAGGTCAGCTGGCGCAGAATGAAGAAGGGGGAGAGGAGTCAGAGTTGAGATCAGAGGTGTGGGGGTGGGGCAGTATTGACAGAGGGCAGAGGGTGTTCCCCCTTCCTGGGCAGCTGGAGTGTCCTCTGTGAAGTACGCGCTTGTCCTGGCTCCAGCTTTAAGATCCCTGAACTCTGTGCCCTAGGAAGATGGGCCAGTCACATGACTGAGGACGGCATCATAGGGTGAGGGGAGGAATTCCTGACAGTTGGGAACAAGTGTTGCTTCCATAGAAGCTACATCCAGAAGGTCAGTGGTGATGCCCATTAGATGGTTGACCTAAAATGTCGTCTCAGAACAGTCCAGGAGAAGCCAGAGGGAGACGCGACGTGTGGCACCAGTCACCACGCGTCAGAAACTTGAGCAAACGCTGTCGCAGCACAGGACCAAGGCGCACCACATGCCACTGTTCCCAGTATCCGCTACCGGTCCTCGGAGACCGTGGCCTGGATGTGGTACTAGCTTTGTGCATGAGTGCCAGACGTCTGTCACAGGATAGTTAGACTGTCCTGGGTCAGCAGTGGTCAGTCACAGTAATGCAATGCTCCCGTTTCTGGCGTTAGCTTTTGTGTGTTCAGTTTATGTAAATTTCCTGAAAATGTATACACCCCTAGGCCTTGCCGCTGCCCCGTGCACCCAGGCCCTCTCATTTGCCCCTGTGCTGCCTGCTCCTCAGGTCAGGTGCCCACGCTTGCTCTTTTCCTTCGGTGTCGGGGTAAGCTCAGTCTGCCTCGGGGCCTTGGTTTCTTGGCCCTGTGACCGGGCTGCCTCCTTCCACACCCTCTCAGGGTAAGGCGTGAACTCGGATTCGGATCCGCCATGTGGTAGGCACACGTGTGGTCCTTTCCGCTCAGCCGTCCGTGTAGGGAGCAGAGTCCGAGCCCTGCCTTGTCAGGGCCAGCCTGCTCCTCGTGCTGCCGGCGTCTCCAGGAGGAGGATCTGACAGTTGGGAGGCCACTCTGCAGTGGAGACCCCTTCAGCGGGAGTTCAGCAGACCCTGCCGGTGTGATTTCGTAATCGATCATCATGCCAGGCATCTGGTAGCCATTGACTCCTATATGTCGAAGACTTGAGATCAGTTAAGTCAAAAGGTAGAATGGCCCATTTCTGCAGGTTACAGGATGAGAGAGGTGTGAGAGAACTCTCTCCCTGTGGTTATAGGAGCAGGCACTGCGAATGGTAGGGCTTACTCTTATTGGCTACCAAGATCCTTAGAGCCAAATTTAGTTGGTGGTTTGTTTCTTTACCACATGCGTCCTCTCCTTCGCCAACAGGAATGGAATTCGAAGGTGCCATCATCGCACTGTTCCATCTGCTGGCCACACGCACTGACAAGGTCCGAGCCCTTCGAGAGGCCTTCTACCGCCAGAATCTCCCCAACCTCATGAATCTGATTGCCACCATCTTCGTCTTCGCAGTGGTGATCTATTTCCAGGTGCGTCTAGATCCGGCCACGGCAAGTTTTGATGGACTGCATTTAAGTTTCAGAGCGCCTTGGTGTGCGTGTCCCCCATCCACACCCCAGGGTGGCGCACATCCCATTGCGTCGCACTGAAATGAGATGGCGTTTGAAGGGCACGCGTTCCATGTGAGCGGCACAGGTTCCTCCCACTGAGTCAGAACTTGACTGCGCTAAACACAGTTTAGGCAGAACGCTCCTGAAATCGTGTTCCCTTGGGTCGGGCCTGTCAGCAGACAGAGAAGATCTATCTTTAGGTTCTTAGTTCAGGGGAAATGAGAAGTAACCAAGCTCTAAAACCTCGTCTGTGTGTTACCCAAAGGTTGTGTAGTAATTGCAGGCAGTAGCCTCATCTTGGAAAAGGCCTTCCTCTTACCTTCCAAATTATCAGTCTGTGTCACACGCGTCTGCACGAGGGACTTGAACTGCTGGGGGTCAGGTTAATCTTTTTATTTTTTGATTGGCTGCTTTGTATTCTGGTATTTATCGATAAGGAGGGACAACAGTTGAGGAAGCAGTCGAAAGGGTATTTAAACCAGGCAAATGCTTTTTCTGAGGGCTTAACAGTTCTGGTCCTTCAGCTGAGACTCAGAAGCCTCGTTACTAACAAGTGGACTTATTGGGGGCTTGGCAACTACTTGCACTTGGAGTGTGAACATTTTATTTGAAATCGTATGTATTCTGAGCCCTGTTCTAGGCACTGGGAGTTTGTGAAAACAATAGAAAAGAAACCCTTTCTCTTCTCAGGGGTTTCAGAGGGAGAGGCTGAATTCCTAGAAGAGCTTAGCTTTTCTGTTTATGATCAGAAATGTCCTAAAAGGCTGTTGTGGGGAGTGAGGCAGAGGCCGTGGTGGCCACAGAAAGCACAGGTGAGGGAGGCGCCCCTGGGACTCAGGCGCACGTCTCTCTGGATTCTCTCTGAATCCTGCAGAGAGGTGAATGTGACGTGCTGGACTTTGGTTTTTGACAAAAGTGGGATTATTTCACTCTGCTGGGGTTTGGTGCGTGTTTACGCCAGTGTTTCTAGGAACCTTCCGTTCAGGTGCCCCCAGGTGGGGAGGCGGGTAAGGCAGGGCCACAAGAGCCCCGGAACCCATGCTCCGGGCCGGCTCTCTCGAGGCTGTCCCCGGCTGCGCCATGCCGGGCCGTCCTGGGCAACCGGCCGGATGAGGCTCTGAGGGCCATTTCGCTCTGTTTGGCTCTTCAGGGCTTCCGCGTGGACCTGCCCATCAAGTCGGCCCGGTACCGAGGCCAGTACAACACGTACCCTATCAAGCTCTTCTACACCTCCAACATCCCCATCATCCTGCAGTCCGCCCTCGTGTCCAACCTGTACGTCATCTCCCAGATGCTGTCCGCCCGCTTCAGTGGCAACCTGCTGGTCAGCCTCCTGGGCACTTGGTCTGTAAGTACAGCTGCTCGAAGCAGTCTGTGTCAGTGCTGTGGCAAGTGGCAGTGTGTGCGTCCGTGTGTCTTGCTCTTGACCAAATATGTCACCCAGAGGTTTTTCCTAATCGTGCCTTTTACAAATTCAGCGCGTTAAATTTTCTTGTCCGTGCGTGAACCGCACTGCGGGCACTTGAGCAAAACTGCCTTCCGTCTGCTCGGAACTATTTGTGTCTTGATGCTAAGGTATGACAAGGTGGCACCCATAGGTTTTCCGCGTATTCTTTCCAGGATACTTCTTCCGGGGGTCCCGCACGTGCTTATCCGGTTGGTGGCCTGTGCTATTACCTGTCCCCTCCAGAGTCTTTCGGCTCCGTGCTAGAAGACCCCGTCCATGCCGTGGTGTACATAGTGTTCATGCTCGGCTCGTGTGCGTTCTTCTCCAAAACTTGGATTGAGGTCTCGGGCTCCTCCGCCAAAGATGTGAGTAGAAGTTACAGTAGGGTGCTGGACAAGCGGTTAAATGGGGAAGCAGTGGCCGTCACCCCTTAGTGGCATACAGAGTCTCCACTCCTCACCTCTTCCTGAGAGAGCGGTCTGTGAATGCCTGCATACCCCTTGTCCTATTGCGGGGCAATTGTGAAGCGTTGATGGCCAGAGATAAAGCCCAAAAGTAAATGAGCACTCGGTTTGGGAAGCTGGAGCCAAACTGTGGGACTTGCCTTTGCAGCAGGTGTCAGGGTTACCCGTGTGAGCGCTGAGGGGGGTGGAAACGGAAAGCGGTGAGGGCCGAGTGCCGCCAGGAGACTGCTGCCTTCCCTTCAATTTCAAGTTTAGAGTTTAACGTTGTCTCTTTGGTGGGCGTCACACAGGTTGCAAAGCAGCTAAAGGAGCAGCAGATGGTGATGAGGGGCCACCGAGAGACTTCCATGGTCCATGAGCTCAATCGGTGAGTGCTGGCCCCAGGTCCCCAGACTCTGTGTTTGTGGTTTCCTTACACACTCAGCATCCTGATCAGGCTTAGGGATTTCGGGTTTATTAACTCTTACCCTTGGGTAATGGGATAGGAAAGACCCCTGCGTCTGTAACTGTGAGCTTGCCAGCTGCTGGAGACCGGAAATAGAAAAAGTAAGTGCGTGTAGCCCCTCTCCTCGGAGAAGGAGCCACCAGGGAGCAAGGCAGCGGCACACGGCCCCACCGTCACAGGACAGTGAGCTGGCCACTGGGGCACGGGAACCCCGCTTATGCTCTGAGTGCAGATGAGGGCCAAGGTGGAGGTGAGGCTAACAAGGCCACACAGGGAAGGGGCAGCACCCCGGGTCCCTTCAGGAAGCTCAGCGCTGGAGGCAGACCCACCAGAGGGAGGTGAGGCTGACTGAGAGGCCGCTGTGGGAGTTTGGGTGAGCATGGCGGCACGGGGTCCCGAGTGCCGCAGGGACTTGGGGACGTGGAGGAGAGGCTGGCTGCAGCGCTCGGTAACCAGCTGCAGGAGGAGGGTGTGGGCGTTTGGGGTTGGAGAAAGCTCCAGGCTGGCCCCTAGGGTGCTTAGGCATCACCGTGCTGTCTGCACTCCCTCTTCATAGACAGGCGGTTACAGTGTGAGCTGTCTCTGGGGGCTGCACGGGTGTCTCAAGCTTTTCAAGCCATTAGCCTCTGTTGTGAGTTATTACTTCTTCCAATGCCTCTGGGAAGCAGCCGTGCACAGTACACGAATGAAGGAGGCTGTGTTCCTGGAAAACCGTTCACAGAATGAGGTGGCCGACAAGGTTTGTCCTGTGGCCGGTAGCTTGCTCACCTCACCTAAAGGAAGCAACCACAGGGGAAGCCAGTGCTGCAAGTTTCGGATTGTTTCCAGATCTCTAGCAGGGCAGATCTCTGAGCCCTCTGCATTGATGTCACTGTTCAGTCATAATAGGTTGCAAGCCACGTGGGAAATTTTAAATTTTCTAGCGGCCACCTGAAAAAAGTAAGAATATACCTGAAACTAATAAAATGTCGTATGTAGACTATATCTTAAAAAGAAACTGGTGAAATGAAATTTCATGGTATATTTTATTTAATCCAGTTATGTTCAGAATATCATTTTGTAACTTGCAGTTAACATAAGAAAAAGCATATTGAGATTTTACGTTCTTGTCTTCAAAACCTCACGTGAGGCCTTTACCATCTCGATCTGGACTAGTCCCGTTTCACGAGCCATACACGGCACTCACTGGACAGCACAGCCCCAGTCTAGACCAACAAGCCATGACGTAGGTGAAGGTTCAAGGAGGTAGTGGAGTAGCCTCTAAGGAGTCAGGGTCTTGAATCAGAGGTGGGCATGTCGGATGGCCCGGCCGGGGGACTCTGCATGGTGCCACGTGGCTGACCGGCCCCCCCTGCTCCCCAGGTACATCCCCACCGCCGCAGCCTTCGGCGGGCTGTGCATCGGGGCCCTCTCCGTCCTGGCCGACTTCCTGGGCGCCATCGGGTCTGGAACCGGGATCTTGCTCGCGGTCACGATCATCTACCAGTACTTTGAAATCTTCGTGAAGGAGCAGAGCGAGGTCGGCAGCATGGGGGCCCTTCTGTTCTGAGCCCTGTCTCCCCGGACCAGGGAGAGGGGCCGTGCACGGAATTGTGGGGGAAGGGAACAGCGAGACCTCACCGTGGGGTGCTCATCACAGGGAGTGCTGCTACGGCACCGGGACTTTTGTTTAATAATGGTTTTGAATTTCATATTCTTTCATTCCACTTTGTAAAGTGCTAGAATTTTTCCAGTTTGAAATTTTGCTTTTTATTCTGGCATTGGCAGAAAGAACGGTAGAACTGAGGTTTTATTGAGCTGACTGCCAGAGGTGGGGGTGGTAAGTGACCGTCCCCAAGTGTCCATGTAACTTTTGTTGTAACCTTTGCACCTGCTCAGTGCCGTAGGCGGCTGCAGTGGTCTGAGCTGTTCCCCCACCAAGGGAATGTCCTGTTGGTTAGAAGCACAAACCCTGTGGCAGTGTCTACGTCGTGGCCACAGGGCACGAGGCTGAGAGCAAATCATGTTTTCTGGAGGACTCACTAGTGAGTCCCTTTCACAATCAGGGGTGGGAATATCTGGCTTAAAACTGTTTTTCTGGAAGACACAATTGTCTTCCTTTTTTGTAAGTAGTTTTTTAGGACCAAGCTTCTTCCAAAAGAAACGGATGGATTTTCCAGAAGACGCTCTTGGGCCGTCTGTTAATTTTTCTGCATGTGCCTGTTGGCTCTTCTCATTGACTGTTCTAGTCGGGCTTTGAGGCTGAAAAGCACAGAGTCGGCTTGGCTCCACCATGTCTGTCTGTAGTCGGTTTGTGTCCCCTGATCGAGCGGGGCCAGGAGTCACCAGCTTTTATGGCGTTGTGGCTGACCCAAGCCAGGTGGACGTTGCATAGAGGTCCCTTGGAGTGATGTGTGTCTGTCCAGTCCTTCTGGTTGTCGCCGGACGGGCCTCCCGCTCACCCCTAGGGAGACGCACACAGACGTGGAAAGGCAGCAGCTTGGCTGTCGCAGCACCGCTGCCTTCCAGGCTGAGGACTTCCTATCATGTTTTTAGCACTTTTTTAATTGTGCCTGGGACCAAATGCATGTAAAGTAAGTGACTAGATGCCACCCGTCTCCTGTCGACTTCCATCGGGACCACCCAGCAGAGAGGAGGACTCGGGCCTCAGATCCATGATGAGATCCGGGTCAGAGGGCTTCGGGTTTTTGGTGTTTGGGTTTCGTTTTGTTTTGTTTTTTTGTAAGTGGCTCCAGTGTGTTTGGAATGAAAAGACTCACAATTATGTCTAAATTAAGTTCTGTTTGCAGTAACAGAGGACCTAGATTTTAGGAATTGGAACCTTTTCTGAGGCCTTTAGGAAGGCTCCTCAGGGGACAGGCTGTGCTTGGCAGCAGGGACAGCAGAGTCGGGCACCGCAACCCTGAGGGGTTCTCACCGGAAGACGCCCCAGTTCTAAAAAGGGAGCACCTGGGGCCCTGCGGAAGGAGACGCCCCACCAGCAGCAGGCACACAGCGGCCTTCGAAGCACAGAGCCATGGTCATGACTCAGCAGAGGTGACAGGGCCGGCGCCCGTCTGAGTCGGAGTCCTAGGAGACCTCACTAGCAGCGCTAACCAGGAAACAAACCGACCGAGGGACAAAAAGCGACTTGCCTAAAGCCACCCGGCAAGCCAGCGGCAGAACCAGGATGGGCGCGGCAGGTCTGTCGACCCCCAGTCCAGGGCATACCACCATATCACACGTGGCCTTGTCAGACCTAGTCCTGAGCAGAGACTCCATGCCTCCCCGCGACACACAGTCTGCGCGAACCCCTGCGTGGCAACGCCGGGAGCGCCCGCCTCGTGGGTGGGGCCCCGTGGGGCTCGTGCTCTGTGGTCCATGATCATGGTGGGTGGGGGCCGACCCCAGCTTCCAGGGGACTGTCACTGTGGACGCCGTAATGGCATAACTGAGTTAAGGTGAATAAGTGACAAATAAAGCCAACTTTTTACAAGCCACTTGGTCACGTTCTCTTGGTTTACAGTTCCCAGGAAGGCCGGCGAGAGAAGAGCTGGGTGCCCTTCGGGTGTGTGTGAGGCGTGGTTGAGTCCTGGTTTTGCACAGGGTGCCCCAGTCTCCACTAGACGGAAGTCCCTCCCCGGGCGGGCGTAGCCCCTGGGAAACGTGCTTCTCCTGGGGGTGTGTCAGCTGCACGCCCAGGGTTTTGGTGAAGAGAAACACGGGTGAAGTGCCGGGTCCTCCCAGAAGTGAGGGAGTAGACGGGTGTCACCCCTGTGAATGCAGCCCATCACGCCGTACCCACGCAGCGCCCTCCCGGCCTGTCCAGGCCAAGGGGTACTGTTGCCCTAGGCTGTGACGGCAGACATCGCTATACATCCAGCCACTGATCAGCCGGACCTGTAGCTAAGCCAGGAGGGTCTCCACCCTGTCCTGGACCCCAGCATGACGCGGATGGCGGGGGCCGACATGATGACTGCTCCCGTGGGATGGGCGTGGGGAAGTCTTCCCGAGGGATTCCACCCTGAGGAGAATAGCGCATGTTCCCAGGGTGATGTGAAAGGAAAACTTCCCACTTGCCTGCCTGGTTTTGAAGCTGACAAGCTTCTCCTGGACGGTGCCTCACCCCGAACCCTCTGCCACCACCACCGGCCTGGTGCTGCCTCAGTGACTCTCGAGTGACCGGTGGGCAGGACCCTTTCTCCTTAGCTGGGCTCCAGCCTCAGTGTTCCAAGGACAACCTTAGACTTTGTCTTGGAAAACTGATTTCTGGGGCACCTGGGTGGCTCAGTCGGTTAAGTGTCCAACTCTCAATCCCAGCTCAGGTCTTAATCTTTGGGTCATGAGTTCAAGCCCCACATGGGGCTTCACGCTGGATGTGGAGCCTACTTTAAAAAAAAAAAAAAAAAACAGAGAACTTCCGATTTCTGAGATGGGCTTGGGCCAGGGCAGGATGTCCCTCTGGGACCCCTGGAGGGACAGGTGTTGGAGCCTGACCCTGCAGAAGCCCCCTGTCAGAGCTGGGCTGAGGCTGCGCCCAAGATGGGGTGTGTGGCCAACCTGCCCTGTGTTCCCTCCAGACTGCTGGCTGCCGGAATGGGCTGAGACCCCCGATGGGAGCCAGGCAAGCAGGTAGGGTCCCCGGCTGTGACATCCAGAAACTCAAGTCAGAGAAGCTCCCGCCCCCAGAGAGGCACTGCACCCTCTCTCGCTGCCTGGGCGATTTGGCTGGGCCTGTGACCAGACCGGCCTCAACCTGGGAGCCGAACAAGCGGAGCCCATGTTGGAGCAGCCGTGTATGTGGCTCGGGGTGCCAGGCTCTGCCTCGGCTCACGTGACGCCAGGCGGGACCCTTGTGCCAGGAACTGTCCAGCAGCGCCTCCTTCTAACCGCCTGGTAACGCCTTCTTTTCCCCGTGGGGCTGGTGCTGTGCTAGCCCCCTTACACGTGATCTCATTCTCTGCCCCTCGACCCGGTCAAGGCCTGGGAGGGAGAGAAACAGTTTGCCCCATTTGGTGCAGAAACTGAGCTCAGGGAAATAGAGTGTGACCCGAAGCCACACGGCCACTCTGTGGCAGAGCCAAGACTGAAAGCCCAAGGCGCCGTTCTTGCCCCAAGTTCCTGCTTGGCTGCTGGGCCTGCCCGCCTGTGGGTTCCTCTGCGAGGGGCATAGTTGGAACCAGGGATGGGGGGCTTCGGGAAACCTGCTGCGCTCCTGGGAGCTTCCCCCTGCTGGGAACCTGTGCAGACCCTGCCCTTGGCTGGGCCAAGAAGCCCGTGTATAGTGGGGAAGACAGGTGAGCATCCTGTCTCTGCCCCAAGAGGATAGCCATTTCCTAGGGAAGAGCACAGCTTCCCGACATGAGGCCCCAGGGGTGGGCAGGTGACCCCTGTCCAAGGCTCAGCAAAAGCCCTAGTACGAACTATAATATCCACCAGTACCTGGTTCTGGAAAGTCCCAGGAGTGCCCCCTGGTGGCGATGCCCACCTTGCCCCACTGCCCCAAACTTTCTGGGACTTTCCATCACTCTGCTCCAGAACCTTTGGCCAGCACACGTCCACATCGCCCACTCCTTTCCATTTGAAGCACATTATCGAGCCCCCGGGGGTAAATGGGGCAGGGGTTGATTCTATGCTCAGAAAGCTCACCCCCCCAGTGACAGGTTCTGCAACATCTGCCTAGCTTCTGGGCTCTCCCCAGTTTCCCTCAGTTTTTGTCTGCCTGACAAACTCCTGTTCATCCTTCAAAGCCCAGCTCAATGAAGCTAGAAACCTTGGAATGCCCATCGGAATGGGACTGGATAAATTACAGCCCCTCCCTCCCATGGAACGGAACTAGGAGAAAAGTCTATATATGGTCTTAGAGGAATCTCCAAGATGTGCCCTTGAGGGAGAAAAAAAAAAAAAACCCTAGAAGCAGCAGTAGCATATGTCACTATTTGTATTCTAAAAGTTGGGTCAGGGGTGGAGCGTCTGGGTGGCTCCGTTGGCTAAGCGTCTGACTTCGGCTCAGGTCATGTCTCCAGGTTCGACAGTTTGAGCCCCGTAGAGTTTGAGCCTCTGTTGTCAGCCTGGATCCTCTGTTTCCCCCTCTCTGTCTCTCTGCCCCCTTCCACTTATGCTCGCTATCTCTCAAAAATAAATAAACTTTTTTAAAGGTTGGTGGGGGGTTAAAAAGCACACTGTGCATCAGGAACAGGTCTAGCAATTTCTCATGAATCTGCACCCAGCTGCTCCACTCCCGGGTATTTACGCAAGAGACATAAAAATCTATGTCTACACAAAGACTTTTATGCAAGAATGTCTGGGGCACCTGGCTGGCCCAGTCGGTAAAGCATGTGACTCTTGATCTCTGGGTTAATTCAAGCACATTAGGTGCAGAGACTACTTAAAAATAAAACAATCAGGGGCGCCTGGGTGGCTCAGTCTGTTCAGCATCTGACCTGGATTTCAGCTCAAGTCATGATCTCACTTTCGTGAGATCAAGCCCTGTGTCAGGCTTCATGCTGGACATGAAACCTGCTTGGGACTCTCCCCCTCTCTCTCCCTCTGTACCCCCCCCCACCCCCGTCCTGCTTTCTCACTCCCCAAAAAATACATATATTTTTAAAAATAAAAAATAAGACTATATACATCACATGCACGTTCTGTACTGCCATTCACTATTTTGTGAGAATATATTTGCTGAACATTGGAAAAGAGAATTAAAGGCAACTCTTTTTTTTTTTAAACGTTCATCACAGCTGATTCATAGTAGCTGAAATGTAAGATTGGGCCAAACAGCCAACGGCAGGTAGGTGGACGAGGAAACAGTAGTACACTCATACAGTGGCATCTCCAGGAATCAAAAGAACAGTGATAGCACAGCCTGCACGAATCTCAGAAGCGTGGATCTGTTTGAAGCGGACTCAAACGAGTCACAAGAGAATGCAATCACACTTTTAAGTACTACCCCATTTTTAAGTCCGAGAGCAGGCAGAGCTGATCTATGGTGAGAAAAACCAGAACAGCGTTGTTTTTCTCTAGCGTGTTGGAGTCGGCCTGGCCTCAGCCTCCATTGCAGGGAGCCTGCTTGGAGGCTCAGGGTCCGCTCTCATCTCCGACCCTAAGACCAGGTTTGGCCACGCCCCGTGGGCGGGGCGCTGGGAGCAGGGCGGGCACACGGGAGGCAGGCGCTGTGCGCTTCTGACCGCGCGGGGGCGCTGTGGCTTCGCAGTCACGGGCTTCGCGCCGCCGTGGGGAGGCGGTCAAGACCCCCGGGAAGCGACAAGGTAGAGGGACTGGCACTGTCCTCGCAGTCGCTCGCCTCTGGGACACCGCCGCCCACCGGATAGGCCGCAGCCGGGCCCCTCGCCCTTCCCCTCGCCTCGCCCGCGCTGTGCTCAGCCACTCGGGCTTCCCGCCTACTACCCGCCTCTCCCCCATCCCGGCCTGGGGCCGCTGGCCTCCCCTGCGCTCCCGTCGCTTCCTCTGGGAAGCCCTCCAGACGCCTGCCTGAGCACCTGACTTACGGCTCCTTTCTGTCAGTTTGTCAATGGGTGGGTAGGCTGGCGTCTGTCTCCGAGGCTGACCGTCCCAGGCAGCCTGGCTCTTTCCCCAGCAGAGGCCTGGGGACGGGTCACCTCGGTGGGCATCTGTGGACTTTGGCGCTGGCGGTCCGCAGGCTCTACTCAGTCACCTGGTGTGGCACGGGCGGGGCAGACGGGGTGAACCCAGGACGCCGGGCTGGCGAGAGGGCAGGGGTCAGGGAGCTGGTGGGACACCACCCGCGAGCCTTGTGATCTGTCCCCTGGGCCGTGGGGATCTATGAAAGGGTTTTGAGTAGGGGCCTGACTGGTTCAGGTCTGGAGTTTCCAAAGATGGCTGGGACAGTGGGGACAGGCCTGCAAAGGCCCAGGAGGCTGGTGGCCCTGGTGGCAGAGGCCTGGAGGAGTCTGAGAGCAGAGGTCACATTAGCTGTCCCCCCTACTCTCGGCCCTCCCCGCGCTGTCAGACCCGCACTCCGCCACCCCCTCGGTGACCCCTGTGCCCCAGTGTGAGAGGGCGGTGTGCTGTGCGCGAGACCCGCCGCAGGTGGCACGGCGGGCTTGGCGGGCCCCTGGGGGCACCCCCGCCGCCGGCGCGTCCCTCCGCTGCGGGGTCCGCGCGCCCGCGCCCTGGCGCCCTCCCCGCCGCTGCCCGCGTCCCCATTAATCACGCGGCGCTGACGGCGCCGATCTGCGCGCGGGCGGCGTGACGGGGACGGTGACGGCGGGTGACGGAGCGGGCAATCCGCGGGCGCCCATCGGCCCATCTTATCGCGCCGGCCCAGCCGCCGCCCGCCGCGCGCCGCCCATTGATCGCGCCGGGCCGGGGCCGGGGGTCAGCGCGGGCCGGGCCGGCCTGACAGCCGCATCCATCGCCGCCCAGACGCGCGCTGATGGCGGCACGGGCGGCGCGGCCCGGCCATTAATCACCGCGCCTGCCGCCGAGTGACGGGGAGGGGCGACAGGGCCAGCCGGGCCGACAGCCAGCCCCCGCGGCCGGCCCACCCCTTCCCCACCACCCGGCCCTGCTGCGCGCCTCTCCCCGCACCCTGGGCTGCCCGGTGACCCTGCCCGGGCCTCCGGCTGGTCCCTAGGGGGCTGCTGGCCGCGGGATAAATGGGAGGGGGGAGGGGTATGGAGTGGGGAGCGCCGAGCAGGTGCGCCCAGGTGGACCCTGCTCTGCTCCTGGGCTACGCGGCCTCCCAGAGACCAAAAGGGAGGGCTGACCTGTCCTGACAGCCGCCAGTGCTTGGCTGGAATCAGGAGGCAGCCATTTCTGCCCTCTGGCTGCTCCAGCCCTGGCTGGGCCTCTGGGGGTGCAGGGCCCAGGGGCCCAGTGAGGGGCAGCACAGGCTTCGGGAAGTTGTGAACACTGAGGAAAAAGCTCCTGCCTTTGCAGGTTTCCAGAGCCCTGAGCAGGGCTTGTCCTTCCGGGCCTAACAGAAGAGTCCAGCCACCTGGGATTTCTAGGCCTTGCCAAGGGCCTGCTCCTCGGATAGGGAGGGGCAGAGCCTAGCCAGCTTCTGCCTCCCGTTGGGCAAAACCGTGACCTTCTCTTCTCCCAGGAGATAGGGAGGGATCCGGCGCTCCTTCTGAATTTTACTTACCTGGAGCGCCCGATGCAGCCACACATCACTTAACCATGTCCCCACATCCATCGATGGGACACGGCTGCCCCCATCTCATAGATGCGGAAGCCAAAGCTCAAGGACCAGAGGGACCACCCCCATCGGGACCAAGGGCCTTACCCAATCAAAAACACATCCCTGTGCATCATGCCCCCAGACCCAGATGCTCTGGACTCCCACCTGTCACCTGACCGGGATCCCTCAAGAGCTGCTCGGGCCGGACCAGCTGCCCAGGCTCTGGGGGCCGCCGAGGACTGCTGGGTGACCAACGTCTGCTGCTTTCCTGGCAGAAGCCTGCTGACGCTGGGCTCAGACATGGGGGCCACCAGGGAGTCCACCCCCCACCGCTGTGCAGCTCTGTTTTGCTTCTTGTTTGCTAACCAAGAAGTCACTTTCTGGTGTGACACCATCTATCTGTTCAGTCCTTAAAAAACATGATATCCTACGAACGAATGTAGGAAGCGCACCCTAAGAGGTGTGTGTGGCCGGGGCAAAGGCATGTGGGCTGAGAAAATGGAGGGGGACAAGGGGACTTCCCAGACAAGGGACGCTCTGTCTTTCAGGAGCCCTTCCAGCTCTCACATGCATCTCTGCATCTCAAGGGCCATTAGCTCCCATCGGGGAGCTGGGATTTACATGCCAACAACTTCCCCTCAGCCACCCAATCAACTTGGGCAAGCCGGGAGGCCCCCAGGAGAGCCTGGGCCCAGGGCTCTGAATATCAGCCGACCAGCCCCCCACCCTGCCTCACTTTAATATTACAACAATTTTTCACACCGGAGCTGAAATAGTGCAAAAAATGGGGCTGCTGTAATTGTTGTTAGATTGTGTGTCAGCCTGATAAGATGTAACAAATATTTTCCTCCCCACCAGGGTCTGTTTCCCTCTTGGTAATGGATGGAGAAACTTCTCATAGTCGGCGAGGGATCGGTCGTAAAAACTTCGCCTGGAAGATTAATGTAACAATCACGGGCCTTGCTGGAAAAAAATAGGAGGAAAATTAAAATAACCCAACCTTCGTACCTATCCAGAACCATCTCCCTTACTGGAGCACAGATGAGGGAGGTGGGCTAGCTCCCTGGGTGGCTCCAAGGCCAAGATACCTGAGGAGAGGAAGGCTGTGACACCACCCCCCCCCCCCCCCGCACCCCCCACTCCTCAGCGCTCTGGCCATCGGGGGTTCCCTGAGCAGTGGGGAGGGAGCTGTCCTAACCCGGTCCTGAGAGGTTTGTCAGCACTGCTGCTCCTTAAACACTGGAAAAGGTTTGGGGGCCAGGGGAGGAGGTCCTGCAGGGGCAGAGCCTGCTCTCGGCCTCTGGGACATCTGAGGCAAGTCACTGTCCTCACACCGGACCCTGCTTGCCTCACCTGCCTGGTACAGAGGTCAGATCTTGGAGGCCTCCCCAACAACTCCACACGGAGCAAGGTGGTTAGCCCACGGGGGTTAGGAGCACGGACTCAGGCCAGTCTGACCGCAAATCCCGGTTCCACCTCTTCCAGGCTGGGCTACAGTAAGAACGTGGATGGAAATGGAAAACAGTTACACGGGCTCCAGTACTAAATAGCTCTTGCCACACCTTAGGTGTCATTTTTTTTTCTAACGTGCCTTGAGTTGGGAGGCCAGAGACACAGGCACAAGGTCAGAGGATATAGGCCGCAGGGACAAGGCGCAGCACTCAGCCCCGACTTCTGGAAGCCTCTCGCCACCTCCCGCCAAAGCCCTTGTCCTCACCCGCCCTCCCCCCCCTCCAAGGTGGCACCTCCCTCTGGGCCAGGCCCACCACTCTGGCAACAGGGACCAGCTGGGGCCTTCTCGGGGCGTGAGTGTGGCCAGGGGACCCTCGGAGGGTTAGATGAACTCCCACACAAGACCTCAGCCCTCCTGCCCTCAGTGTCCCGGACATTTTCAGGTGGAGATCACTCGCGGGAAAACAGTTGTGCCTGCCCCACAGGGCCCTCATGGCTAAGTGGGATTAAAGCCCTGATTGGATCAACATTCCCATCATGGTTGGTCCTCTCTCTGGCGTGTATGAGCACGGAGACATGGGGCACCTGGGTGGCTCAGTCGGTTAAGTGTCGACTTCGGCTCAGGTCATGATCTCGTCGTGGTCTGTGAGTTGGAGCCCCGCACCGGGCCCTGCACTGACAGCTCCGAGCCTGGAGCCTGCTTCGGATTCTGCGTCTCCCTCTCTCTCTGCCCCTCCCCCACTTGCGCTCTGTCTCTCTCTCAAAAATAAATAAACGTTTAAAAAATAAAAAAAGGAGCACGCAGACCCCGCCCGTGTCGGGAACCACTTCAGTGGCTAAGCTGGCAGACGAGGACCAGGCTGGGCAGGCAGAGTGTTGTGCTCATCCTACCAGGCGAGAACATTCCACCGAGGTATCTACCAGGGCTGCCATTTCCCCTTCCTCTCAAGGGGCGAAAGCCCCACTCGGTGCACTAACGTGTCAAAGGGACACAGGAGCCCACCGAAAGAGCTCTCAACGGTCGAAGCCGGACCAGTGTAACAGAATAAGTAACGTGGTATTGGATTATAACCCCAAGTATAGATGAATATCCCTCCCCGATCCACACCGATATACAGGATTGAGTAAACACGCAAGTGGGAGAGAATGGGGGAGAACAGGTATCTCCCATGCAGAATTCCAGATCATCTCTGTAGATCCCCAGCCCTCGAGGAGGTGGAGCAGCCCCCCTCCCCTCCACTTCCAGGTGGGCTGCACTTAGTGACTCCTTCCAAAGAGGACGATATAGAAGAGGGATGAGACAAAGGTGACAAACATGACCGGAGCCAGGTGACTGCCGGGAACGGCCCTGCACCTCCGTGGTCTTCCACAGAGTGATGGTGAGAAAACCTCAGACAAACGCGGAGGGCTGATTGACACAACGCCTGAGCGGCACCCCTCAACCTGTCACGGTCGGCAAAATCAGAGAATAGGTAAGAAACCGTCACAGCCAACAGGGGCTGAAGGAGGTGGGCCGGCTAAATGTAGTGTGGTGTCCTGGGTGGGATCCTGGGACAGACAAGGCCATTCCTTAACCCAGGAAATTTGAGCAGGGCAGGACAATGCGAGCCAATACTGGCACAGCAGATGTGACAAAGGAACCACACCAGCACTGTGGAACGTTAACAATGAGGGAAGCGGTGTGCGGCACACGGGAACCTCCTGCACTGTCTTCACAACATTCTGGAAATCTAAAACTGTTCTAAAACACAAAGTTTATTTTTAAAAAATTCAGAGAGAGACACGGCATCAAAATAACCTACAAGGGTTTATTAGAAAACATTCCAGGTGAAGCAGGGTTCCTTCAAAGCAACCACAGAAGTTATGATAACTTAAAAAGAAACACTTTCCACGCTGAACTGATGTCGTTCCCGACCGCGGCTGAGTGGGGACAGAGCCCAAGCGCAGGGCGGCCTCCCGCCAGACCCAAGGCCAGGCTCGCCCGGAGTGTCTCGCAGCCAACTCGGCCGTCTCACTTCATGTACTTATCCTGCTGGTCAGCCAGGATTTTGGCCGAGGACTTGGCATCATAGAAGAGCTCACTGATCTCCTCCACGTGCTCTTTCTCGATACTGTCCTTCCCATTGATCTTGGCCAGCAAGTTGGCCGGGGTCAGCAGCTGCACCGAGTACCTAGAGTGACAGGGGCCGGGGCAGGAGTGAGACGGGGCCACATCAGAGGAGGGCCACAAGCCACAAGCCACATCCCAGCCCCCAAATCTGTCACAGTCTGAAAGTTCTCAGACAGGCTATAACTGCGCTGCTACTCGAAAGAGCACAGGGGCGCTTGGCTGGCTCAGTCGGTGGTGCGAGACTCTTGATCTCAGGGTTGTGAGTTCGAGCCCCGCACTGGGTATAAAGATTCCTTAAAACTAAAATCTTTGAGAAAAATAAAAGGGACCACAAACTGTGGTGGACACAGGTGCAGGCGAGGAATGCTAAGGCCCAGACTGGACACTGGACATGGCAGACGGCAGGCAAATGAGCACACAGTCAACCAAAAGCATGTTCCCCAAGCAAAGGCACAAAAATCCTGGAGTTAAGTACCGCTCCACCCAAAGAAAACATCTTGAAGTTCTGCTTCAACCTCCGAGCAAGGAACAGACTCAAAGGGAAACGGGGACTGGCTGGGAGCTGTGAGGTCGTGATTTCTCAAGCAGTCGGGACACCAAGAGGGACATCGTCCACAGGCAGGTGGCTCTGGGCCACTGGCGAACAGTCAGGAGAGCAATCTGTGTCCATGCTCGTCCTTCCCCCTCCCCTGCACCCGCCACCCCCTGCCCACCACAGCCTGGAGAACAGAGCCAGGGGGAGGGGTCAAGCGGGGCCTGGCCAGTGAGCCCTCTGCCTCGGACCCTGGTCTCCGGACTGTCCATCTCCTCCACTAAGGGAGCTGGCAAGCTCTCCACACAGGGGAGCATCCACTGTAGGACAAAGGGACCTAACCTGTCACTCTAGCTTTATGGGCGCCGTCACTTAAATGTTCCGCGTTCTAAATCGCAGTGCCCAGGACGAGACCCATCACAGCAGTGAGAGCAGACGTGGTCCTGTGCCCTTGTGAGGGACCCATCAGTATGTCTCAGAATGGGCCCTACGGAGGCTCCACAGGGCAGATGGGCGGGGAGTAGCTCCGGGCAGACGTGCTCACCTCAGAGTCGTCTTGGTGCCAATCTCTCCCAGGTGGTTCAGCGCCTCCTCACTGATGTTGATCCCTTCTGTCTGGGCTCGGATTTTAATAATCTTTTGGAGGAGAAAGACCATGATCAATAGTGACTGACCTCAAGTGTCCCCTTTATCAAGTGCTTTAAAAACAATCTTGTCCAGCGTGTCTTGCCTGGCATCAACCGTGCCGAAGAGGCCCAAATCTGGGCTGGAAGGGCAGAGAGCTGGCCTCCACCCTGGGCTGCTGGCCCTGCATACCTCCGGGGTGCAGTGTTCACGGTGACCAGATGGCGGCTGGTACCCTTGGAGGTGTGGGCTAGGTAGCTCGGCTCCTACCTCCCCACCCTCCTCGCGGCAGTCCCCAAACCTAGAGAACGTGGGCCTCTCCGACACCTGCCCAGGCTCCCTCAAGGGCTCTAACCTTCCTCCCCAGCATGGGTACCACCACCTATAAGCACTCAGGCAAGAGGAGACATTTTTTATTTGTTTGATAAATACGATGGTTAAATAAATCAAAAAAGTTACTTTTAAAGATTTACCAGCCCTCATAACATCACTGGGAGATATCTAATCTATCACAGAGAGGCTGACGCTTGTTGCGGTTGGAAGATCCTGGTGAAGTTGGAGGGGAGGCAGGCTGGCGGCGCGGCCGCTGGAGTACAAGTGGCCCCGGCATCCTGCAGGCGCACCGGCGCTGAGTGATAAGGGGCAGCTGGGATAATGATGTTGTGTGTTGGGGAGCCGAGATAACTCGAGGACTTCGAGCCTCATATAATACAGGAATTTTTCACTTTGGCAGCTTCGTAAACAAGATATCAAGAAGCCCTTGTTTAAATTAAAGCCATAAAAACACCCGAGGTAGAGGCATAGGAAATGGGAAAGACTGAGCCCCCGGCTCAAGCCCTGCATGGGGAAGAGAGGGACCCGGGGTTTAGGAGCCGGGCTCTTCAGACTGGCCTCACAGCTCCCGGGCAGAGACCCGCAGAGGCAGGCAGCTCAGCGTCGGGGACCCCGGGGAGGGCACCCAGCACGTCGGCTGCCGTGAACGGGACGAGTCCTGCTCGGTAGGACAGCCAGGCCCTGCACAACTGGACCAGGGCAAGAGCCAAGGTGGACGAGACCGCGTGAGCCAGGGCCGGTGGCCTGTCTGTTGCACGCCACCAGTGCCACCGGGGCGGAGGGCAGGGAAGTTTCATTTTGTCAGGAGAGACTCAGAACTTAGACTTCTGTGTGAAATGTTCTGATGTCTAAATGTGGGCAACCTGTTCGAATAATTCACAAACACGGCCCCGGCCGTGTAGAATTCTTCTGTTCAGCCAGTGAGCGGGCTGCCAGTGTGACCTCTGTCAAAAGACTCTTAGCTTGTGCAGGAGGAGCTCCACCGTCCACCGTCTAGGGTGTGAAGCTAAAGGCACCGGGCAGAGGGAAGTAACCGGATAGGCAGAAGGGTGGCTGGCAAAGGAGCAGGGAGAGAGATCCTGCTCCTGGCTCCGACCACAGGACGCCCCTCCGACCACAACAGCCAGAGCCAGACAGATTTGTGCAAGAGGGCTTCTCACTGACAGCTGGGGATTAAGGAAACCTCCAGGTCCTGCCAAGAAAAACGTCCCCTGGGGGCCTTCGGAAACTCTAGGGAGATGCAAATGTTGAATCCTGGAGCCCGCTCAAGGTGAGAGCTTCAGACCAGAGCATCCGGCTGTCAGCAAGCCCCACGGCATTGGACGTCGGGCCTCGGGAATGTCAGGGACGCTCTGCTCTCACTCTCTCTCGAGAGCAGGTCAGAGCAATCCCAAGCGCTCCTGTTGCAGACTGCTCGGAAACGGACAGTTCATAAATTAGATCTTTAATCATTTAATAACCTGCAGGGATAGTTTATGAGGGTGTCGGCACTGATGGCAGGGTACACAAGTTACATTTACTTTGTTTTTTTAAAAACCCACCCCAGGCTCCCGTAAAAATGCTGAGGTTATCCCTTGAACCCACAAGAACAAAGCAGTGCGCGTCCCGGCAGTTAGTCTGACCTCTGCTCACCCCAGAGAGAGAGCCTGAGAAGAGGCTCTCCTGGCTGAGCCAAGAGGGAACCAGCCCTCTGGAGGAGCCAGAGGCATGGGGTGGAACGTTTCCGGAGAGCCCAGACCACGTGCTCCACGGTGAGCTGGCTCCACGTGAGGTCCTACCTCTGAAGCTCATCTCTGTGACCTGGGGATGCTCGCTGTTCCCGAGCCCCGAAGCCTGGTTACTGAGAGCTGTTGTGAGGACCCTGGCAGGTGACTGTGAAGTCCCCGCAAGCTGTTAACAGCCATGATAGTAACCGCAGTGGAGCGGGGCGGCCGGCCCCATCCCTTCCCTCAGTCAGCCTCGCTGTCTCACTCACTCCTCACGACAACCTTGAAAAGAGACAGCAGACCTTGTGCCAACTGCTCTAGTCACTCAGCCAGGAAGTACTGCCAGCGTGTGGGCTGCCTCCCTGGCACGATGACGCGGTGCCCCCGTCCCCAGGGTAAGGATGGGGGCGCGACCGGCTTCTCCTTTGCTTTTGCCTCTGCTTCTGTTCAGTGAATGCCTTGGCTTCAACCCGGCACTCGTCCAAGGGCTGGAGACCATGATTTGATGACAAGGCCCCCAGCCACGGACACCGTCCCCTACACAGCGTGCCAGCCGCTGCTCTGCACCCCTGTCAGTGCTGGTCACGAGGAGGTCTCTGGCTCCCGAGTCTCCACGGCACTCACGGGCGCCGTCGACCACAAACACCAGCAGGGCTGGGCCCCTCGGGCCACGGCAAGCGGAGTGCTGCCAGGGAACGCCAGGAGAGGCCTTCAGAGCTCCAAAGGGAAAGGCCCTGCCGACAAACTGCCACAGGGAAGCCACCCCCAACCGGGACCTTTCTAGCACGTGGGAGCTGGTGGCACAGTGATGAAGACCAGGGGCTTCCAGACCAGGCAGCCTGGACTCCAGTCTGTCAGTCCTGTCACCCACTGGCCACTGACAAGCTCTATGAGCTTGGGTGGCTTAGTCAGCCTCGGTCTCTGGGTCCTCACCTTTAAGAATGACAGTGTAATAACTCTCCCACCTCACAGGTACCGGGGATCAAACGGAAGCGTGTTGGCTAAGTGTGTCCATGGGCTCAGCATGACATCTAACAAAGGGGGCCTGCGCTCTGTGAGAGGAGAGGGTCCAGGCAGGGCCTGTGGAGACACACACTGGTGCAGCCCTGGTCCACACGGACCCACAGTGAGGGACCTACACCAGCAGTAGGACCATCTGGGGCAAGGGCGGGCAGAGCAGGGCAAGAGCACAGCCGCGCTGCCCCGGTGGGCTACCAACCTAGGCCACAGGCTGCCACTGAGCACGTGGCCTGGGCTCTGCAGGGTACTGGCTGGCTCTGCATGTTGGACTTGTCACCCAGGGACTGAGCCATCCGCAGGAAGCAAGGGTGACCAATGACTACCTGGAAGTACGCATAAGGGGACTAGAAATTCTAAGTGTAAAGTGCCTGGGCACGTGGCGCCCCAGGTCCAGATCAAGCACGAGGTAGTCCCTGTGCAGAGAGCCGGGGCAGTGCCCTTTGGGGTAAGGCCCAATCTCAGACACCCATGTCATTTTCCACCCCCAGGTCTAACGCAAATTTGGCTCACGTGGAATGTCGAGCATACACTCTGTGTTAGGTACACTTCCTTCAGCCTCATATAGGCTGCTTTTAGGACCTCCACTCCCAGGGGCCCCTTGAAGCTGTGTGACCCTGCTTCACCAGCTCTCTAGGCCTCCGCAGCAGCCTCAGGCACAGCCTCCAAAGCCCCCAGGACGGCTACCACTAGTCACGTGGGTGGCAGCAGATACGCTCTCGCCCCCCTCCAGCTTCTGTGCCCTGCTGGAGCCAGCCTGTGTGGGTCCTGGTGGGACAGAGCTCTTGGCTTCGCCTACTCAACAGAAGAAGCCTTGGAGGGGGCGTGGCCTAGATAGCAAGAGGCTACCACAAAATCATATTTTATTGCCTCTTTCCTAGAGCTGGTAGCTTCCCTAAAGGCTTGTCATCAAGTTGATTTTTTCACTATCCCTTTCCTAAAGTTTATCAGAAGGGATATGATAGAAGAGACAACAGCCAAGACCCACAGGCAGCTAGGGTTTGGGAACACCTCAAGCAATGTCTCGTTAGCCCCCCGTTAGCCCACCCATCTTTCAGACGTGAGGACTGAAGCTCTGGAGTACTGTGACTTGCCCAAGGCCAGGAGCTAAGTGCCGGGACGGTGGTGGGAGCCAGGTGCGCTCCGTGAATACCTTTCTACACAGCATCAGGGATGCTGGGGCAAATGAGGGGAGAAGACTGTGGAGAGGGGGAAGGGGGACTCACCTGTTTCATTTCCTGTGGGGTGTACAGCATGGTCCGGATGATCATCACGCGGTCCAGAAGGTCAAGGGGGATGCCGTGAGGAGAGGTGATGTCCTCAGTACCCCTGCAAGGACCAAAATGATCACATCACCCGGGCCTCTCTGAGACCAGAAACTAGACACCGGAAACATGGCTGAGGTGCTCACAATGAAAGAGCAGCCAATTCACATCCTGGGCCGAGCCGCGACCACAGAATAAATTAACTAACATTCAGGTGGTGTCAAAAACAGCTTCGTTATTTTAGCAAATATCAGTATCATAGGATATTTGGGGAAGAGAAGAAAAAGACACCTAAAATCCTATTAAAAATATTCATATAGATATTTACCAAATTTTCATATACATGCCTTTATAAATTACGCTAAGTATGTAGATTTTTGTTTTGGTTTTGCCCACACTGCTTCTGTCTTAATAACCTATCAAGTATTTTACTTAACCCAACCTGTTGGGGATTTAGCTGGTTTCCAAGTATTGCTATTAATAATGATGTCTGATAAATAATTTTATGCATACAGTCATGAACATTTCCTCAGCCACTCTCAGAGTGCCTGACACGACCCTGAATATCTGTCTGAAGGAATGAATGTCCTAATTTACACAGCTACATGAGTGATCCGATCTCACTGCACTGCAGCCAGCACAGGGTAGTCTAATTCTTAAATATTTTGCTGCTTTCATGGTTTAGAAAAAGGAAGGGTGACACTTTGTTTGAACTTACAGTTCCTGGATTACTAGCAAATCACTTGAACGTCTTCCCTTAGGTGCATTAATTATTTTCTTTCCTTTTGGAACTAATTGTGTCCTTGGTGCCTACTTTTCTCTCGAGTCCTTAAACAAGTCGTGGGAGGAGCAGCCCAGGAGGGGAGTCCTGCCGACCCACCAGGCCCCAAGACTCCAGGTGCCCGATAGGCCGTGTGCCCGGCAGACCTGGTCGCAAATGAGGTTGGCCTCAGCCATAGGGTCCGGAAGCCCGACATGCCACGGGCTCCCACTGCAGCCACTGGCGTCAGAGCGGCCGTAGGTCTACATCGGCGCTGTTCCTGCGTCCCTAAACCTGCACCAGGCTGCAGAGTCCATGGTCATAACTCATCAACAGAACAAAGAACAAGGAAGGTCATCTGGATTTAGCTGTTAACATCAGAGTATTCCGTTTCAAACATAAGTGAACATTCAAGAAATACAACTTTAGTGAAGAAATCTTTGTGTTGAAATTCTATCAGGTCGTCAGTCGAAGTATAAATGTATATTTATCATTGCAAGAATAAAATGTTCTGATGCACACTACAACAGGATGCTAAGTGAAAGAAGCTAGTCACAAGAGGGCAGATACTGCAGGACCTCACTGGTAGGAAATACCTAGAAAAGGAAAATTCATAGACACAGAGTAGAGTAGAAGTTACCAAGGGCTCGGGGAAGGGGATGATGGGACTCACTGGTTAATGGGTACAGAGTTTCTGTCTGGAGACATGGGAAAGTTTTCAAGATGGGTGGTGGGATGGTTGTACGACTCTGTGAATGCAATTAGTGCCACTGAACTGTATACTCAAAAGTAACTAAAATTGCAAATTCCATTATATACATTTTCTCAAATACAAACAATTCAAAGAAAGAACAAAATGCTATCCTTAAGGAATAATTGTTAAATCTAATATTAAAAAACAATTAAGACCTTTCAAAATAAATAGGGAAGTCAACTAATAGCAAATATAAATATTAAGGTAACTTCAGAGAAAACAAATCTTTTCCACCAAAAAAAGATTTCCAAAGTAACAAGGAAGAATTATAAAGAGTAAATTCTATCATGATTCAAATCTCAGTATTTGGTATGCTTGCAATCTTTACATGCAAAATTAAAACTACAATTAATTTTGAAGTATCTGATTCTGTTTAGGCCACAAGTTCAGTTTTTTTAAGTCTTACTTTGGATTTCTCTTGGGAATTCTCGGGAACTCTTTAAAAGATCTCAACTTTGCCATGTTAAGATATCCCAAATTCTGTAACACTTGTGGTAAATAACTCTCCATTCAGATATAATAACAAACATAGAAAGTATAAAGAAGAAATGGTTAGAGGAAAAGATGAAGTACTCCCTAATTAAACTTCAAAAGAACAGTATTTATAACAGTGCACTAAGAATTTCTCGTGGAGGGGGTGCCTGGGCGGCTCAAGTACGTTAAGCATCTGACTCTTGATTTCGGCTCAGGTCATGATCTCAGTTTGTGGGATCCAGCCTCGCATCAGGCTCTGCACTGCCAGCATGGAGCCTGCTTGGGATTTTCTCTCTGTGCCCCGCCCCCACCTCACTCGCCTCTCTCTCTAAATAAATAAACTTAAAAAAAATAAAAAAGAATTCTCATAGGGACTTGACCCACGGCGGACAAGTGGACCAGCAGCAAATCCCCAGCACCTCAGAAGAGCCCCTGGGTCTCCGCAGGCTCAGCCTGGACATGTGACCTTACACAAAGATGAGAAATGACAGAGAGCTTTGAGGCAGATTATATGCTTATGTTCAACATTTAAATATGGTATCAGGAGATGTGGGAGAGACGGCGACTACTACAGAAACTGATGAGGACACATGCAAAGAGACATAAATCGGCGAAACGGAATATTCCGATGCTCTTTGTCCGGGAAGATGGTGTTGTAGTAGTTGCCCAACCACTGAGAGTTGGCTGAAACAAAGAACTGACCGCGGGACATAGGAGAGTCTGTAGGAAGGAGTGCCTCCTTAACTACAGAAGACACTCAAAAGAGAAAACTGCGTAAATTTTGGTATGAAGAAAAAACCAAGGATTCCTCCACTCCTGAAAGGAGTCGATTTGCAGAGAACCCACAAATTCTCAAGCTAAAGGGCATTTTTATTTTTCTCCAACCCTTCCAATAAATGTGCTCACCAAAACATAGAACTCTTTTCAGTTGATCTGCACCATTCTTTTGTTTTTTTTTTTTTCAAATTATTTCTATTTTTTAAAATTTAATTTGATTGTTTTTTACGCAAAAAAAAAAGGAAAAAAAATTCTTATAGTTTTGAGTCCACAAAACTAAAAATTTAAACAAAAAAGTCTGTTTAAAGACTGCTAAGCATTTTTAGGAATTAAAGCCAAAACATTTGTCCAAGCTACGAATCTTAGGTACAAAGTTTCTTTTAGAAAACTTATTAGTGAAAAATGGTTTCTGGAATTCTGTTCTGCAAAAAGAGTCCATCACACTAAGTGGGCCAGGAACGGAAGCCTCTACTTACCAGCTCCTGCCCAGGTGGTGAGCCCAGAAGGAGCTCTCCGTGCAGAGCAATCACCGTTTGACAAGGCTGCCATAATTGCACTATTAGATTATGAAATTGCTAATAATAAGCTGTAATAACTACATTTGGCTAAAACTGCAGATTTATTCTTGTACCCAGAGGCTCATTTCTGGCTTTGGCCCCAGCCCGATATTGATTTCACCATTAGGCCATTTGACAACTGTTCAAATGGTGTTAACGCTGTGCCTCTTCCAGGCACACGATTTTGGGCTGTGACGCCAGACGCCTAATTCTCCTTCAAATCCAATATGGTGTATCTGCAAGAACAAGGTAACTGCACTTCTATTTATCCTATAGCTACACCTACAAGTGTAAATAAATGGTTGACTCATTTGTGAATGCTTCCCTCTTACTACAACTCAGAACTCCTCCACTGCGACGCTTTTGACATTTCGGATCAAATCAATTTTTTGTAGGGGACTATCCCGTGCATTGCAGGATCTTCAGTGGCATCCCTGTCCTCTACCTACTAGATGCCAGTAGCACCATGAGTTGTGACAAGTAAAAATGTCCCCAGCTGAGAACCACTGCCTGACTGCTTCTTTATATAACCCTGTAACTGCGGGGACACAGATAACACAAAGCTTTTCTGATGACAGGAAGTGCAGTGAAGGACACCTCTCTGGTAATGTGAAGGGTAATCCCCATAAGCACACTGAACCCTGGCTCAGTGGACACAGAAACAGTGTTACGAAGAAAACCATTTGAGTTTTTGAAGAGGCTGCCAAGACAATTCAATGAAAAAAGAAGTCTTTTCAATAAATGGTCCTGGGACAAATGGACATCCACATGCAAATGACTGAAGCTGGACAGGCCTCCTCCTTGACCAAACACAAAATTCACTACAAATGATCATAAACCTAAACCTAAGAGCTAAAACTATAGAATGCTTAGAAGAGATCACAGATGTAAATGTTTGTGACCTTAAATTAGGCAATGGTTTCTCACAGATGAGACTAAAAACACAAGCAATGAAAAAAAAAAAGCAGAAAAACTGAATTGCATCAAAACATAAAAACACCATCAAGAAACTGAAAAAAAAAAAAAAAAAAAAACCAACCCACAGGATGGGAGGAAATATTTGCAAATCATACATCTGGTAAGGGTCTAGTGTGCAGAACACATAAATCTTACAACTCACTAATAAAAAGACAAATAACCCGGATAAGATAAGCGGCAAGGACAGTAATAGACAGTTCTCCCAAGAAGAGGTACAAATGACCAATAAGCACATGAAAAGATGCTTAACATCAGTAGCCACCAGGGAAAAGCAAATCAAAACCACAGTAAGCCACCACTTCACACTTGGAAAGCTATAAAATAAAAGACAGACAGTAACAAGTGTTGTCAAAGATGTGGAGAAACTGGAACCCTCAGACACTGCTGTGTAGTGGTGAATGGTGTAGCCACTGTGGAAACAGTCTGGCAGTTCCGCGAAAGGTTAAAAAGAGTTCCCATCTGGGGGCGCCTGGGTGGCTCAATTGGTTAAGTGTCTGACTCTTTGATTTCGGCTCTGGTCACGATCTCACGGTTCCGGAGTTCAAACCCTGTGTCAGGCTCCATGCTGACAGTGCAAGGTCTGCTTGGGATTCTCTCTCTCCCTGTCTCTCTGCCCCTCCCCTGCTCGCTCTCTCTCTCTCTCTCTCTCTCTCTCTCTCTCTCTCTTCCTCTCAAAAATAAATAAACTTAAAAAAAAATAAAAAGAGTTCCCATCTGACCCAATAATTCCACTCATAGGTAGGTACCCAAGAGAATAAAAACCTAAGTCTGCATAAAAAGTTGTACACAAGTGTTCATGGCAGCATTATTCATAATAGCCATGAGTAAAAACAACCCAACAACCAACCCAATGTCCATCAACTAATGAATGGGTGAATGTGCTATTAAATATTCCACAGTATGGAATACAATTCAGCCTTAAAGACCAAAAAACACTGACACATGTTACAACATGGATGAACCTTGTAAACATTATGCCCAGTCAAAGAAACCAGGCACAAAAGAAAACAGATTGTATGGTGAAGTTTATATGAAATGTCTAGAGAAGGCAAATGCAGAGGCAGAAAGTAGATGAATGGCTGCCAGGGGCTGTGGGGAAGGGCGATGAGGGAAAAACTAAGTTGGGGGATGAGGCATGGCAGGTAACTGCTGATTGGCATAGGACTGCTTGCTGTGGTGATGAAAATACTCTAAGACAGATAGTGGTGATGGTTATACGACTTTGTGAATATACTAAAAACCCCTGAATTGTACATTTTAGATAGGTGAATTATGTTGTGTGTGAATTCTATCTCCATAAAGCTGTTTTCTTAAAAAATTGCCATTTTAGGACACCTGGGTGGCTCAGTCGGTTGAGCGACCGACTTCGACTCAGGTCATGATCTCACGGTTTGTGAGTTTGAGCCCCACGTCGGGCTCAGAGCCTGCAGCCTGCTTCTGATTCTGTGTCTCCCTCTCTCTCTGCCCCTCCCCACTCATGCTCTGTCTCTTTCGGTCTCAGAAATAAATAAACATTTTTTTTAAATTGCCATTTTCTGCCACAGGAATACACAGAATGGAGACCACGCTGTTTCCTAAGTCTTGCTCTTTGGTGCAACAAAGTGGAGAGAAACTCCTCTGAAGACTTCTTAGCCCCAGGGGGCTCTTCCCCACAAGAAAAGAAGACCTCCCAAGTTTTGGGAGCTGGGATGAAGGTCAGGCTCTCCTTTAATGGCTGAGGGTCCTGGCACAGAGGGGACTTCTTAGGGAAGCAAGGGAGGGTGGAGCTAAGGCACAGCAGTACAGGTGCACCTCCTTGGGGACCCAGGGGTGTCATCTCCTCCCAGGAGGAGCCTAAGGCCTCAAGGAAGAAACCTAGTGTCAGATGCTGCTGTAGGAATGGCTCCCCCTCCCCTGTGCACAGGGAGCCATGACCTAGAGGACGAGGGGGCCACTCATTGGCGGTGGTCAAGGCTCGTTGCACCAGCTCAACCTACCACCCCTCCCACCCCCCACCCCCCACACACACACTGACCAGAAGCAACACAGGAGAACAGGGGTAGCAGGAGCTCTGGAGCCAGCCGACCCTCAGGCCTGTGGCCCACTCATGTCACCTCCCGTGTGCACCTGGAAATAACATCACCTGCTCACAGGATTGTCAGATGCCCAAGACTACATGGGATGACCCATGTCAAGTACTTTGGACAGTTTCTGGCACAGAGGAAGCCCTCAGTTACTGGGCGCTTCCTCCTCTTCCCTTTTCTTTCGAGCTCTGGAGGTCACAGAGGGTCTCAAGGGCAAGGAGGCTCAACAGCACCCCTCTAGGAAAAAGTCTGCTGGGAAGCAAGTCAGATATTGCCAACACTGTGCCAACGTTCCAGAAATTTCATCATTTCACATTTAAACTCAATCAACACTGGATTCAAATCCCAGCCTTCCTTCTGTGCTGTATGACCTTAGCCAAGTCCCCCATCCTGGTGGAGCCTCAGTGTCCTCATTTGAACGGTGAGAACCAGTCCCTTCCTCAGTAAGTTGAGGTGTGAACTTCTGTGCTTGGTGCACAGAAGGACTCCTCGATACACGTTAGCTATTATTTTTATTGTTGCTAATTTGACACTATTATTATCAACACCACGACAACAAAATTCCTACTAGGGCTTAGCACCACAACCCGCTTTGAGAGCATACACCCCAACTCTGGTGGCCCCAGCAGAGAGCTTCACACCCCGAGCATCTTTTTCCCAGGTGGGTGACTGCGGTCTGGCGGCAGCAGGCAGCCACAACCTCTAGCAGCCCTTGATGAAATCAGTCTGGAGGGGCTGAGGCCAAGTATCCCAGGTTTCAGGCGGACCAGAGCTCCATGCCCATTGGGCATGTTCTGAGATCAGAGCTGCCTCACCGTGCACTCTTTTTCTGAACGGGCTGGGTCTGAGAGAAGGTACTCTGAGTCCTAAGGGATTCTGCTCCTGTCAGAAGCTGCCAGGCTGCTCAGCCGTAAGGGAGAGGAGCTTGTTAGCAGTCCCCAGCAGGGGGAGCCATCACTCCAGGCTGAGCCTTTCACCAACTTTCAGACCGAAGCCAGGCCTCCCCAAAGCATGCAAAGTCCGGCAAACCTACAGGGTCTGTGCAGAAGGGATGCCAGGCTCACCGGGCACCAGGCCACATCCCCATTTCCAGAAGCTGCCCAGGTAGCCAGCTGCTCTCACCAATGGCTGGCCCAGCCCTGGAACAAGCTGCCTTCTTCCCAAGGATGCAGAAAACACCTGTGATGATAATCTTGTCAAGACAGCATTACAGGGATTTAAAGAGGGACTATAGGCTGCTGCTACATGAACTTGAATCACACTCACAAATCCTAATTCGGAGCCAGAGTGATCACCTGAGAGGGGAGCTTCCCCACAGCCAGCCGCACAGCTTCTGAACAATCTCAATGGAGACAAAGCTTCTCCGTCAAGAGTGAGCTAAATGCCTGGATCTGACCCGCCATCACTCAGAGGCAAGTCTAGGTGAATCAGCAATTTGGGTTCCTCACTTGGTTTGGCTCCAGCTCTGTGCTGAGACAGTCATGGGCCTGAGGGTCTCTTTCCTACCAGCCCTGCTGCCAGGAGCTGGCAGCCTCCAGGGCTCTGTTCACCCACACGACTTCGCTGCAGGCTTCAAAAGGGCTCCTTGCCACCCTACTTCACGCCCCAGCACTGCTGGGACCAGGCCCCAACATTCAAACAAAAGAGCAAGAAAACAACCAAGTCCAGGGCCCTTGAGAGCTAGGAAGACAGTGTGTTGTTCTCAGGGGCTCATAAGCTTCCAGAGTAATCAGGAGAAAAAGAACCTCAAGAAAGTCCCCGGTCCCAGCCCTGGCAGGGTGGAGCACCATGTGGGCATGTGCCTTCCGGGCCTGAACATCTACCCCCTTCCCAAAAGCAGGCCAAAGGGGTTGGGAGTGGGTGCAGGCGCCAGTGTGGCTCCAAGAAGATCTGGGATAGAGAGAAAATACTGGTTTCATTATCAGAAAGATCTGGATCCTCGGCCTATCTTTATGACCAGGGGCAAGTTATTCTGCCATTCTGTTTCTTTATCTAAAAGATGAAGCCAAAAATACTTACTGCCCATAGCTAGTATGAGGATAGAAGTCAACATATGTAAGACCACTGGAGGCCAGCCTGTCTGACCTGATCTCTGCCCACTCCAACTGAAGGACCAAATCACACCACACCATAGCCCCAGAGACCATGTGGGAGGCCCTCATATTCAGCAACAGGGTGACTATTGCCTTTGATGGCCATGATGGTATGAGGCTGATGCATGAACTACCTGTGAAGGCAGAGGCCATTTTGACAGGTTTCTCTCGAAATGAACGTGACCTCCTTCATCTCCATCCCCACTCATGATATTACGGGTTTAAAGTGATCCCAGAGGAAAACACGAACCCAGACGGAGGGTGAAAAAGCCTCATGGCTGGCAGGTAGCCACCCTACCTGATGACACAGTTGCCTCGGTTGGATGCAAAGATGACGATGGGGGCGATAGAAGATTCCAGGGCCCGGTGCAGGTAGGTGAAGCACTCGATGTCCAGCATGTGGACTTCATCAACAAAGAGCACACCTGGAACCAGCTCAGCAATGCCCTGATCGATGTACTTATTCACCACCTTGTTAATCTCCCCTCGAAGTTTGTCTAGGAGAGAGCAGGAGTAGACAGGCAAGGTCAGGTGGCGGGAGTGGTCACCTTTTCTCCTCATTCCCCCCCCCCGCCACAAATTTGACCCAAACCCAAGTGTGGAGCCCAGTTTTACTGCTGGCTGTGTGACCTTTGTCAGGTTACATCCCCGCTTCAGTGCCATCATCTGAAAATAGGGATAATCACCACGTAGAAGTCACAGAACTGGCAGCTTCCCCTGCCAACATGTCCTGTTAAGTCTGTAAATGGCTTTGAGTTTTGCATGTCTTCACAAGGGCACACATCTCCCCCCAGTCGCACTTCTCACCTTTTGCCTTATTGCTCACATCCACCCACCTAGTGCCCTGCCACATCCCAGAGTTGGGGAGCCCTGCATGAAGTGAGTTTTCATATGCAAATTTTTCCATTCTGCACTCGGGAAATGACCCTTTCTTTTGGCCCTGTAGACAAAGCTTAGGTTAATTAACTTTCAATCAAGTGCCTAGGCGAAGGAACAGGGTGCGTGAACAGGCCTCTCACAAGCCTCTCTGGCAGGAAATCTGGGAGAATTGCAGGCTCTGAGGAAAGGTCCCACTTCAGAGATCTAGAGGGGCGGGGCTCTCAGCGTCAAAGAGGACCATCTAAGGTCACGGTTCTCATTCTCCTGCCCAGCCCCTGCACTAGCATCAGGAGGGAGCAGCTCACAAACACAGAAAAGGAAGATCAGATGCCACATCTGCCACCAGAGCCTTGAGGCAGGGCTGGTCAGAAGAGGAGGCATGGTGAAAATGATTACAGCACAGACACTGGTCTTGGCAACTCTAATAGAAAGGTCTCAGATCATTCCATGGGCTAACGTGAAACAGAAAACCTTTCAAGGTGACAGAGCCATAGGTGGTAATTAGAAAAAAGAGGGACGTACCAAGTGAGAAGGAGAGGCAGGGTCCTCACCAGGGTGAGAAGAGAGGACACCCAAGGTCCACAAGGGAGCAGCGACATCCCTGCCAAACTCTGGGAAGGGCCCAGGAGGCTGAGCGGGGCAGGCTGGGAGCTGTGGGGTGGCTGCAGGGAACTAAGGCGGCAGGGCTTGCCGTGCTCGGGGTGCTCCGGCAGGAGCTGTCCTGCACGGCTGGCCCGATACAACCCACGTTTCTGGGACCTCAAAGGGACAGGAGATTGTGACAGCCCCCATCTCACAGACGAGTGCAAGGATACTAAGTGCATCCAGGAGGCCGTGCTAGCAC
This sequence comes from Prionailurus viverrinus, assembly GCF_022837055.1. Classification (NCBI taxonomy): domain Eukaryota; kingdom Metazoa; phylum Chordata; class Mammalia; order Carnivora; family Felidae; genus Prionailurus; species Prionailurus viverrinus. The sequence goes on along the minus strand of NC_062562.1, from coordinate 57,404,155 downwards.
TTGGGGCCAGACAGCACACAGTGTGCTTTATTTACAACTGTCTAAAGCAGCCACGGGCTGGTCAGGCTCTGAATGAAGAGGAAGAAAGAACCTGTCCCAAGGCATTTCCTCAGGTTCAGGGATTCACTCGAAAAGCCTCTCACGCTATGCCAGAATCCAGGGCCCTACAGCTCAGCATCTTGCTCACAGGCCTTACTATTTCTCTTACCTGTGATTTCGGTCTTCTTTGGCTTCATTAACTGGCCCATCATAGACAGGATGTCTTGTCCGCCCTGCAAAACAGAAGATTTACACAGTCAGTCCCGCTCTCTAAGGCACCTGCAGAAGTCTCATCGTCACCACCTCCATCACACCAGTTACCACTGTCAACTGGACACAGGGTCCTGAGGCGTGGAGAAGCCAGACCGCTTCTCCCACCCCTCCCCCACAACGGAAAGCGTGAGGAGCGTCCAAGCAGAGGGATTTTTAAGAGGCTCCCCTCGGCCTGCAAGAAGGAGCAAAACCCTTCGTGGGAAGTACCAGCTCTGTGGGGCCCGGCCTAGTCTCCCTCTCCAGCCATTTCCTTTCCAATCAGCACTCCCTGATTAGCCACACAGGACTGTACCCTCCTCTGAACACCCACGTTCTTTCCGTGCTTTGGCATACTCTAGTTCACCTGCCAGGAAGCACCATCTCTTTTCTGGGAAGTGCCAGTTACCCGTAAAGTTCAGGTCAAAGGCCCCTGCCCTCTGCTGATGCTCTGGTTCCCTTGGGGACACAGGGATTGTGGAAGGAAGCGTTAGGACATACTTATCTACGTTCCTGTGTCTCCTTACTAGACTCGACTACACAGTCACCTTAACGTAGTCCTGGTCTGGAGCTGCTCACCACCTGCCCACTGCTGACCGTCCCCCCAGCCCCTCCCAGTGCCATCAGCAAGAGGTGCTGTTTTGTCACCTGCACGGGATGAAGAGATCCCATTGTTGCCACGCCCTGCGACACAGAGGTGCTCGCTAAATGTTCAGCTGTAAAATGTAGCAAATGTTTCCTGAGAACCTACAACACTTGATCCTGCAGGACAAGAACTATAATGCCTTCTTCACAGAGGAGGGAACTCAAAACCAGATAACCCTAAATCACGGAAAACCCGGGGACACAGAGGGACTAACTGGCTGAGCTCATTAGTGTCGGAGTGATACAATCCCTGACTCCCAACTCTTGGCCAAACACTCTAAGGCAAACACTCCCAGGAGGCTGGTTTGGGGACAGCCATTCTAACACTGAGGGACCTGGAGGTCCGAGACAATTCTTCACCAATCTCTTGGCCAAGGCTCCAAGGGGCAAAACACCAAGGGTCAAATTTCAAGTTAGAAAGTCTATTCCCTGCTGGTGAGGAGGTGGACTCTCTTAAGATCAAGAGGAAATCGAACTGAAAGACCAGCAGCAGGGAAGGGGTGGGGTTTTAAAATCACACATTTCCCAGAGATGTCAAAAAGTCATACTATATTTCCCCCACGTTTATCAGTCAAGGCGTAAGTATCCATCTTGTCGGCATGAGGAGCAGACACAATTCCTGCTCAAAGCGGAAACACTGAAGATTCTGCTAAGCAGGGGGGAAGACACAGCTTTGTCGGGCTTTCTGAAATCCTGCAAAGGTCTCAAAGAACACTCCTGCCCTCCACCGTTAACACCCAGAGAATCCCAGGCATGAGCGTGAGCCCGATGCTGGAGAGAAGCCACAGAAGAAGCTGGCTAGCTCAGGGCCAGAGGCTTGGCTGGGATAAGAAACAATACACACGAAATCATCTGTGACTAGAGCATTTGAATTGGAACAAAGGAGTCGCTCGTAGCTCATGTCGATGTTAATTGCTGAACATCACAGATAGAAAAGGACCGTCTGCCCTAAGAAACGGGCAGCAAGAGTCTGACAATTCATTCCCAGGGCTTCCCAGGGCTTCCGTGCACACACAAAAGGGCTCGTGTGCCAGGTCACGCCGGCATCGAGGCAGCACCTGGGGCCGTGCATTGGCCACATCCAAGTCATGCAAGGTCACATCCTGGATGATTTCTTTCTTCTTGTGCACATCCCCCTTTGGCAAGGGGACATACTCTTCAGCTTCAAGGTCGAATTCTGTGGCGTAGGTATCACACCTGCCCTGCCTCTGCAAAAAGAGAGAAACCCGAGTGCCTGGTGAGTTTTCACTGCCAAGTCCCCAAATGGCACAGTGCTAAGTGAGATAAAAGTCTCAGTTCCCAACCGCAGGCCTGACAGCCTACTTGACAAACTCCAAATATGCCCCACTCCCCTGCTGCCAAGAGAAGGAAGCTATCTGCTCATCACTGGGCTCCAAAAACCCAGTTGAAAAACACCTGATACTTTCTCCAAGAATCTTTCCCCCCTCTCTTTCTTTTAACTGTATGCAATTCCTGATAAAGGGCAAATCCAGTAGATTAACTGGAGACGGAGGGAGCTGTTCAGACTCTTTTGTAGGTGGGTGATTTATCGTATGATATGAAGTATTATGCTCATCCATTAAACAGTGAGGAACACTGTACAGGACACTGAAAATCAGATATAAAAAGAATGCCAACTAATGCAGCATCCCCTTCCACATGCATATATCTTGGGAAGAAAATACCAAAGAGATAAAAGGAAGATTAAATACGCTGCACATTTCAATTTGAAAATGACTACAGTTGTTTTGCTTTCTCACCCTGTACTCCCCCTCTACGCAGGTTTTAGTATTTTTCGAACAGACTGTCTGTTTTAATCATGAGAAGGTTAAAGCAGGAAGATAAAGGGAAAGCAAACTTTATTAAACCTAAAGGGGCAACTGCTGACCTTCCATCAGCATCGTGCCAGATGCCAGCCCCCTCCCGCACCCCGCACCCCCTGAAGAAAACAACCCCCTTGTAACCCAGGCCTCCTCGCGCAAACCAGTCATAGCATCACCTTCACAGCCCCACTGTTGGCTTCGATGTAGATCACATCTCCAGCTTCTACTCGCTCTTTCTGCAAACTTTCAAAAATGCTGGGATCCAGCTTTAAAAAAAGAAAAAACCCAAAAACATGGGGCTCAGAGAACTGTAATACAATATTTATTTCCAACTCACCGTAAGGTACCTTTCCACAAGAGGCTTGTAGCTACCTCATGACTATATGGAGAAAGTATATTTGTGTGCGTGTGTGTGTGTGCGTGTGTGTGTGAGTGGATATAGGAGAACACTGGCTTTGGGGATGTGTGTCCTAGAGATAGCAGGAGAGTGAGGGCACCCAAGGAGAACACAAGGGGAGATCTAGAATTCTCCTTCCTTTTACTCCTGAGGTCGCAAAATGGCAAATATGGCTCTGACTGCTTTTAGGTGAGGTCTACGCTGTCCAGGGGACCACAGGCCCTAACGCCCCCTTTTGGGGTTGCTCTCCCTGCTTCAATTCTTCTCCTCCTCACCTCAGGTGGGGGTGGAACTTCCTGCAAGTGAAGCACCTGCTGGAACCTGCTTGCTCTTTACGGCTGGCACTTTGTGGTCATGATTTTAGACAAGGCTCTCTGAGCCTCAGTTTCCTCATCTACACAGCAGCACCCAGGTGTAAATATCCAAAGGGAAACACAAACCAGGATCTTTCCCAGGCCTTTTAATTCAAATCCATGTCTGTTCTCGGACCTGCCTGCTTAAATCTCCAGAAAAGGAGAGGAGTGTATTTTGCAGACTGCTGCTTTTCTCCGGATCATCCAGATTCAGGCTACCTTTGATGTTAATATTCTAGGACAGCATCTTTTGTCAGCAGTCAGGATTTAAACATAAGTTTCTTGGGGCACCTGGTTGGTGAAACGTCTGTCTGACTTGATTTCGGCCCAGGTCATGATCCCAGAGTTGTGGGATTGAGCCCCGCGTCGTGCTGAGCATGGAGCCTGCTCGGGATTCTCTCTCTCCCTCTCTGCGTGCCCCTCCCTGCTCATGTGTGCTCTCTCTCTCTCTCTCTCTCTCTCACAAAATAAATAAACTAAAAAAAAAAAAAGGAAGTTTCTCTCTGTTAAACTTCAAGGACACCTGTTTCTCAGTTAAACTTTATATTTTATAATGCGAAAAAAACTTTGTCTCAAAATTAAAGAGTAAAAATCTAGGACTCCGTGAAAGAACCCAGACACAAAAGAACACATGCTTGTATGACTCCATTTACATGAAATGTTCAGAAAGGACAAATACACAGAAACAGAAAATGAATTAGTGGTTGCCAGGAGGTGTGGGTGGGAATGGGCACTATTGTCAATGGGCATGAGGTTTCTTGTGGGGTGCTGAAAATGTTCTAAAATTGGACAGTGGTGATGGTTGTACCACTGTAAGTAGATTAAAATTCCTAGAGTTGTACACTTAAAATGGGTGAATTTTATTTAAAATTAAATCTCAATAAAGCTGTTAGAGACAGTAACCACAGGAACAAACTCGGGGCTTTGTGTCACTGGCGTGGTGAGGCCTGGTAACCTCCTAGAGCACAAGGAGCAGAGCTTATGACACAGGCCTGGCACGAGGCAGGTACGATGGCAAATACGGTATTCTCCTTCACAAATCAATACCTCTACCAACTATTTCTCTTTTTTATTCTTAATTTTTTAAATCTTTATTTATTTTTGAGACAGACAGAGCACAAGCAGGAGAGGGACAGAGCAAGAGGGAGACACAGAATCCAAAGCAGGCTCCAGGCTCTGAGCTGTGAGCATAGAATCTGATGCGGGGCTTGAACTCATGAACTGCAAGATCATGACTTGAGCTGAAGTCAGATGCTTAACCAACTGCGCCTCCCAGGCGCCCCCCTACACCAACTATTTGAGCTCTGTTTGTCCAAGTATTTTGTACATATGCTCAAAGGACCTAGAAGTACTCATCTGGGAAGAAGAAAAATTTATTTTCTTTCTCATGTTATTTTCTTTTTTTTTTTTAAGCTTTATTTGTTTATTTGGAGAGAGACAGAGACAGCATGAGTGGCGGAGGGGCAGGGAGAGAGGGAAATAGAGACTCTCAAGCAGGATCCCTGCTGTCAGCGCAGAGCCCGACGTGGGACTCAAACTCACAAACTGCGAGATCATGACCTGAGCTGAAACAAAAGAGTTGGATGCTTAACTGACTGAGCCACCCAAGTGCCCTGCTTCTGTTATTTTCTTGAAGAAACTGTGCAAAGTGGCCTGATGGAGGGCAGGAATGTAAACAGCAGGCCTGACTTCAGCTATCCTACAATGGGGAGGGGTCCTTTTTTTTTTTTTTTTTTTGCCTCAAGCACTTTAATATCGGTTAATTTCCCAAATGAATTGACTGAAGATGTAATTACTGGAAAGGCGGCAGATCCTACTAAGAAATCTAATTAATACAGAATGGGAGAGATGAGGGGGAGGTTTAAAAGAGATATTTGCAGAGGCAACTTCCTGAGATGGAAACCCTGTTAGGAAAAAGAAAAATGACCCTCTGAAGAAGTGACATTTTTATGATCTCCATAAAGCAGTGACCAAGAAACCACCTTACAGGATCAAAGAACCATAAAATCGCAGAAGAGAACGAAGATGGAGACATTATATGGTCAACCTACCACAGTTCACAGATGGGCACCCAGAGGCCCAGAGAGCTCAACTGACTCCTGAAGGTCACACAGCAAGTTGGAGGGACAACATAACAGTTGGGATGCAGAGTCTGCTCTCCCTGTTAACAGGCTGTAGGACCCTAGGACACCTGCTTATTAACCTCTTTATGCAGGCTCAGTTCCCTTATCTGTAACATGAGGGAAACTATACACGTGGCACATACACATGTAGAAAGCTATAAATAACAACAAATGAAGTATTTGTTAAAGCACTTAGCCGGGGCCTGCCACATCCAGTAAGTAAGAGCTATAATGCTTTTATAACTATTATAATACTGTTTATTATAAATAGCAATAAGACAATACCTACAATCCCAATCGTCCCATTTCTCTAACTGAAGGCTCTCACAGTAACATCAACAGCTACCACTTCCTAGGTAACTGGGGCTACACCCAAAGCTACAACTTTTATATCCTTCTAAGAACTCCATGAGATAGGCAACCATTATCCCCATTTAACAGACAAAGAAACTACTGCTCAGAGATTAAGTAACTTGCCAAAAGCCACACCGCTGTCAGCAGCAGAGGCTGGTCTTTCTTTCAGACTTTGTCTGCCTCCAAACCACACTCTTCCCCCAGGTGCCCCTGCCACCCGCATCCTCAAGGTTGACAGACAAATGTCTGAGGAGCATAATCGAGGGCCCCACACTGCCACCACTATGGTTTCTCCACAAAGCTGTAGCCTGAGCAGAACCAACCGCTAAAGCTACTATAGGTTTCGGGGCCCTGACTCCTAAAAGGAATTGGCAGTCAGGATTCTGTGTTTGGCCCCTTGAGACGTCCATTCGTCATCCTACACGACTCTTACCAGATTAGTCACCGCTGCTTCTTTCTCGAAGCATGGGCACTGATATCTGAAAAATTAATCCACAGGTTCAGAGACAGGCCCGTGACCTTTGACACACGGTCACAATACAGGATACACGATGGCAGGCACGCAGCTCATGTCTTAATGCACAGTTTCACAGGAGTGAATGAGAAAAGCAAGAGCTATCTTTATTGAGTCTCCCTGTGTACTTGCCCTATTCTAGGTACTGCTCCGTACACGAAACATCCTCAAACGGCCCTGTGACGTATCATCACCCACAGCGCACAGAGCAAAATGGGACACTGAGCGGTTATGCCACTTGCCCAAGGCCATGCAGTGCGGAGAGATTCTGAGGCAAGAGAAAACAGGACAAACACATACTCACTTTCAGCTGTTTGGTTCCTTTGGCCGTTTTTAGTCCTATGATCACATGGCTAATGGTCTTCCCGTATCCCCCCATGGGGTTCTCTGTCTCACACGGAGTCAGCTCTGTGACTTCGCCTTCATAAACTTCTTTGGTCTCCTTTATCCGCAGCCCTGGAAGAGACGGCAGGTGAGCTCCAGTAAGAAGCAGAACTCTCTCTCACAGATTCGTATTCCCTCTCTCTCTTACGTAAGTCCTTAATAGCCTTTTTAGCCACAAACCTTCCATGTCACAACGACTGACAAGTCACCCTTACTAATAATGTACATCCAAGGGTAGAAAAGTACTGGATAGGAAAATACTGTAACTGTAAACTGGAGGAGCTAGTCAGAACGCAGACAATTTTATTTCAACTTTTCAAAGGGACTTCCTCGGTTCAAATCTAGAATTAATTAGACAAGCTACAATTCTCAAAGTTGTATCCGCCATCTGTTCCACCCCCAAGGGGGTGAAATTGAGCTTTAACCTCTAATCCAATTTCTGAACCCCAAGCATTCTACTCCACTAGAGCAGCAACTACATATACCCTTGTTTCTTGTGTTTTTGATTCTTGAAAAAAAATTTCAGAACCAATGGAATAACTCCTTACATCCCTTGTGTCACCAACAGACCTGAGCTAGGTATGCTATGTTAATTAGAGGTCCGTGCCAACAGCAAGTGATATGTGACCTGCCAAATGTTCTGGGCCTCTGACTGACCCTTAGTGCACACCCCAAGAAGAAATACCCAGTTGTCATTCAGCATTTGCAGTGGGTTGTTCTAGAAGTTTTCCAAGGCCACAACCCCAAAACGACCCCCCCTCACCCTATAATAAAGCATTCAGTTTTCAGATTAGAATATTATAAGTGAAGGCAAATGTCTCTCCTTGTTCGAAACATCAACCACATAAGCTAGTCAATAAATGTTGTTGGCAAACAAAGAATTGTTACCAAATTAATTTTTACAACATGGTCTCAGTGCCTTTTTATATAATGTTTTTGCTGCCTAAAGTACTCTTCCCTCCTTTCTGGCTTTGCCAACTCCCCAGCTGAAATACTTACTCCTTCTAGAAAGCTTGCCTGACACACCCTTCTTCTTTACCCTCCAATGACTCCCATGGCAACCTGTGCCTCCCACCCAGCACTCACACATGGGATTGCAGGGACTCTGGAGACCTGACTCCCCCTCTGCTAGACAGTCAATAGCCACACACAAAAATGGATGAATGCAGGAAGATACTCAAGGGGAAAGGGAGTGCCATCAGGCAGACCATCCGATACCTAAGAAATCTGTCTACAGATATTTCTGCATATTCTCCGTAATGCCCAAGATCTCTAAGGAAGTTGCCATGTGATGCAATAGCCCAGGTCCACCATGACACCCCCAACCCTGAAACCCAGGCCTCATCTGGATCAAAGGTTTTTTGCCTCCAAAGTCAACACAGGCATGTCCCTGCAGGGAAGAGTGACTGGAGGGGGCACAAGGAGCTTTTGGAGTTCTAGTACTGGTCTTTTGATCTGGGTGTAGGGTACATGAGTATGCTGACTTTATGAAAACTCACTGAGCTATATACCTATGATTATGTTTTCTTCCTGTGTGTATGTATGTATCAACATACATACACACACACATATATATAATGCTTTAATAACACATTAAAATAACAACAAGAAAATTGGGTTTTTCTTTTCTTTTAAACATTTTTTTAAGTTTGGGGCACCTGGGTGGCTCAGTCGGTTGAGCATCTGACTTCGGCTCAGGTCATGATCTCACATTTCCTGGGTTCGAGCCCTGCGTCGGGCTCTGTGCTGACAGCTGAGAGCCTGGAGCCTATTTCAGATTCTGTGTCTCCCTCTCTCTGCGCATTCCCTGCTCATGCTCTGTGTCTCTCTGTCTCTCAAAAATGAATAAACGTTAAAAAATTTTTTTAATTTTTTTAAGTTTATTTATTTATCTTGAGAGAGAGAGAGAGAGAGAGAAAGAGAGAGAGAGAGAGAGAGAGAGAGAGAGAGAGAGAGAATCCCAAGCAGGCTTTGCATGGTCAGCACTAAGCCCTACGTGGGGCTCGAACCCACGAACCGTGAGATCATGACCTGAGCCGAAATCAAGAGTAAAACACTTAACCGACTGAGCCACCCAGGCACCCCATGAGTTTTTCTAACAAAGCAATAATTACTAATAACTAAAGATTTTCTTCGTTTTTTTTTTTAAACTCTGCTAAGATTTTTGTATGTATGTATGTATGTATGTATGTATGTATGTATGTATTTATAAGTAAGCTATTTATAAGTAAGCTCCACACCCAGCATGGTGCCCAACACAGGGGCTTGAACTCACCATCCTGAGATCAAGAGTGGGACATTTAACCGACTGAGCCACCCAAACACCCTGCAAATAAAGGTTTTCTTAAGACAGGAAAACAAACGCATACCACTGAACACGGTTGCTCTGAAAGCACACACACACACACACACACACACACACACACACACACACACGCATGCACAAACTCTCCCAAATTCCTAAAGTCTGAGTCTAGAGATACAAATGGCTTTCTCTGAAACCATGCCCACCACAGGTAAGTTAACAGCTAATGCATCTGTTTTCCAAGAATTCTACATCAACAAGAAAATAATTTTAAGTCACTGTACATGTCATCGGTTCAAAGACAAGGAGGAAAACATCCTTGGGTCATACTAGTTGAAGATGGGTACAGAAGGAGTCCCTACATTTAGGAAAGCCGCGGGCCACACCAGTAGGAACATACTATTTATAGGTTTACCTCTGGCTGTGGCAGCCTCTTAGCCCACAGAAGCAGCCCTCCTGCCAGTCTGTGGAGGGCTTGCATGTCACTGCCTCATTTGATCCTGCACTGGTATCGTGAGGACAAGAGGAGGTGCCACCACATCCCAACCTAGCCCCGTGAAACAGCCAGAGTGAGGACTCTTTAGATCATTTTACAGAGGGGAAGTCAGCTCCGGGAACTGGAGCAAAGGGTCCTTTCCTCCCTTGTGGTAGACCTGGGACAAGTGTGCAAGTCTTCTGGTTCTGAGACCAGCTTCTTCCCACCACACCACACTACACCACAGGGCCCCAGCTCACTGACTGCCTTTCCCACAACACTTGCTCTGTCCTTCCTCTTCCAGGTAACATGTGCCCATAGACCTCAGCGGTCCTTTCTGCCAGCCCTTGGGTGTGAGCCCAGTCTCCAGCAAATTCATGTTTTGCCCCAAGGAAAGAACACAAATGTAAGGGAAACCCATAGGCTAAAAAGATAGAAGACACATATCAACTAATCTATCATGCAGATAGATTGTGTCCTGATTCAAACAATAATTAAAAAAATCTTCAAAAAAGAAAAAGCACACTGTGACACAAGACAACTGGAAATTTGAATACTAACTAGATATTTGATGATACTAAGGAATATATTGTTTATTCTAGGCAGGACAGTGGTACAATGGGGTTTCCTTTAAGTCCTTATTTTTCAGAGACACATACTGAAATATTTATGGATGAAAAAGCAGGTCTGCAATTAACTTCAAAAGAATCTGGGAGGGGAATAATGGGGGCTACAGATCAATCAAGATTAACTATGAGCTGAAGCCTGGTGATGAGACCATGTGGGAAGGTCAGCATTTGACCACTTTTTGTACATTTGAAAATTTCCAAACTAAAAAGAAAAAAAACCAATGAAATACTATTCGACAACCTCAAGAATCGTTACAATTAAAAGGATGACAATTCCAAGAGTTGGTGAGGACGCAGAACAGCAGGAAGGTTTGCACTGCGAATGGGAGTATAAATTGACACAAATGCTTTAGAACTGACGTCTCCTAAAGTTGAACACATGAATATCCTGTATCCCTGTAATTCAGCTCCTAGGTATATACCCACTAGGTATGGGCGCGCGTGTGCACCAAGGGACATGGCCAGTAACGGTCATAGCAGCATTGTCCATGACTATCAAACACTGGGAAAACTCCAATATCCGTCAAATGTGGAAGAGATGCCTAAATGTGGCTTATTCACACAATAGAATATCACAGAGCAGTGAAAAAGAATTATTCTAAATACAACAATACTGATGAATCTCACAAACATAACTTTGTGGAAAAGAAGCCAAACACGGAAGAATACATACTGCATGACTGTGTATATGAGGTTCAAAAACAGGCATAACTACAACCATAATGTTAGAATCAAGACAGTTGTTAATGTGGGGGGGCGGGGAGGAAGGAAGAATGGAGATTGGGGGCAGACATGAAGGGCACTCTGGGGTATTGGCAATACTCTCTTTCTTGACTGGATGCTGGCGGCATGGGTTTTCCATGTACGACAATTCAGAGCTATACGCTTAACGCTCCCGTGCACTTTACTGTATGTGCACACAAAAGTACCACGTCATTTTAAAAAGAAATATTTAAGTACGTAAAACTGGTAAGACCTGGCAAAGGAGGAACACTGCTGGCTTAAGTTTTGGGAACACTGCTCTAAACCTCAGCTGGAGTCTACATCATGGCTCTCACCCTTTAGAATCACGAGAGGTTTCTACTATTTTTCCTGCCCTGGCTGTACTCAGACCATCTGCCTGAATCTCAGGGGTTGGGACTGCTCCCCGGATGATGCCAATGTACAGTCACAGCTGAGAACCACTCATGTAAGAAGGAATGAAGAACTCTGTTCTGCTCACAATGTAGAGACACAAACCACTTGTGATGACAGGTAGCCCAGATACGGTTTGGGTGTCCTCACCATCAAGCCACCTCTGTTCTGATATGCAAATAGCCCAGCGGCACAAAGAAACACCGCCAATGGGGTCAGACACTCTCCATCACTTCGCATTTTTAAATGTGGTCATTATCTTATCTTTGGAGCGGTTGCCTTCTTTCTCCAGAAACCCAACCAGGACAAAGACTCTCTCAGATACTGAAGTTAAGGAAAAGTTCTACTCTACCTTCAGTCAATCTGATAGCCTACAAATGGAAGTTTTGGAACAGCCCCAAAAGAGATGTTGTGTTACATTTTGCCTTACCAAACTCTCAATTCCTGAACATCAAGACAAAAATTTTCCAAACTACATGAATGTATCAGAAGCCTGTGACATACTTGGAAAATTCTGTACTTTTAAAATGAACTTGGATTTTTTTTTCAATCAACAATTTTATATCCCACAGAGATAAATTCCTTCCAGTGGAATGCTTCCCTCTATTTCCTGTTAATGACCATGACATGAAATTCCTTGAGTGGGGAAGAAAGGCATTCCCGTCTCTCACTAGTGCCCGTATTTGTTTAGAAGTCGCTCTGTGCTGACAAGCAGGCAGGGGATGTGGGTGACGGACAATGAAAGCGGCTGTTAGCCAGGGAAGGGGCCGAGCTGGCGCTATCTCTGGCACCGGCAACACAAATGACACAGGTTTCATCTGCTGGCTCAGGTTTCTAAATCCCTGACAGGGACCTTCATCACGTCAAGGAAACAGCACAGACTTCTTGCTTTTTATTTCTGGTCAGCTTACCGCTTCCTCCCCACCCCTCTGCCAACTTCACAGGAATTCAAAGGCAGAGGAAGATGGGCAGGGTTCCTTTTTGAAGACAGTCAATGGCCTGCCTTTTTATTCTGTGGCAGGATCAAGAAATTCTCTTTACCTCACTGCCATCAAAAGAACTACGCTGCCCCTCCCCTCAAAAATGGCAAATTGCAAAATAGATACCTAGGAAATTTATCTTTATTTTTTCAAACTGCAGAGCATTAAAGTTACCTTCATGCAACCTAAACGCACGCACGTGTGCGAAAGTCAGTTTTGTCAGATTTTATCAAGGGCAGAAAAATATTTCTTTTTAATAATTAACAATACATATTGAAAGTGCTCAGGGATTTGGGCCAGTTGTAGCGTCTTAATTAGTGAGTTAAATACGATCTTTGCCACATGTTCATTAAGTTTTTAGAAGGCACTCAGAGAAAGATTTTATAAACCCTGGGTCCTGTGACCCATTTCCACCCTTATTCCAGATACGATGCAAAAGTCCAAAGACGGCCAAACATGTAATGACACCCGCTGAACCTCACAAACATCAATGCTGCTAAAGGAACAACACCTAAACCAGGTTCCATTTGGAAGACGTTTAAAGGGCAAAATACAGGGCACCTGGGTGGCTCAGTCAGTTAAGCGACCGGCTCTGGGTTTCAGCTCAGGGCATAATCTCATGGTTTGTGAGTTCGAGCCCCACGTCAGGCTCCGTGCTGACAGTATGAATAAGCCACATTTAAGCATCTCTTCCACATTTGATGGATATTGGAGTTTTCCCAGCGTTTGACAGTCATGGACAATGCTGGTATAGGATTCTGCACCTCTCCCTGCTCAATCTCAATCTCTCTCTCTCAATATAAACAAATAAACTTTAAAAAAGAAAGAAAGAAAAGAAAAGGGCAAAATTCAGCCACACTGCTGTACAGGCTCTGATGAGCACAGAGGCCGTGGCCACACAACCCTCGCACTCTGTGGGTTGGCGTGGGAGAGGGGAGGGGCTGTGGCCAGCCAGGGCCAGAATGACAGCTGCGGTGCTGGCCCTGTTCCGTTCCCTGAGCTGAGTGGTGACGGCATAAGCGTTGACCTCATAAGAAATTGTTAAACTACAGGCATGCTTTACATACTTTTCTCTAAGTATGTTATATTTCAGTTTATAACAACCACCAAAAAAATTCAATGTTTCACAGTAAAAAAGATTTCCAGTAAGAAATACTTTACAGTTTAAAAAAAAAAAAAAAGTCCATACCTACACAACACAAAGCCTACAGACACAGCTCACAGGGTCTCTGGCTTAGAACAAGAGTCCCACCCTCCAGCGATCGCAGGGACCTGGTGCGGGTGAGCGCCTGGCGGGCGACATGAAGAAGCAGGGCCGGTGTACCAGGGACGGCGGCAGGCTGGAGGGCGAGCCCCGCTCTGGAAAGGGGCCCTGCTCAGCCCCACCCGACTGCTGCTATGTGGGAAGGAAAGCTTCTCTCAGGAAGCCAGAAAGAAGGATTTCATAGGACATTTCCCAATTTCTAAACACTGGCAACCAATGCAACATTTATTTTAAAAAACCCTGTGTAGACCAAGCGGAGTATGTCTATCACCAGACACAGACTGAGGGCTATCTTTCTTCGGCTAAAGGCTTCTGTTTTCTACCTGCTTTAAAAGCCCAGTCCCTTCTCTCATTCAGAAAAACTTCACTGAGCCCCACTATGTGCCAGGAACTGGGGCCACAGGAGATACTCTGTCCATAGCAGATGTTCAATCAACACCCAGTCTGCTCTTCTCCAGACTTTCCCATCTCCCAAAATGGCCACCTCTCTTTCTTTACAGCCCCACATCTAATCCTCTGGGCAATCCTGTCAGCCCCACCATCCAACTAGATCCAGAATCTGACCATTTCTTATCACCTCTGCCACCACCACCAGGTCCAAGCCACCACCATCTCCTGCTCAGGCTCCTCACAGTCTCCCACTGTCCCCTCACTCTTCTCACTGTCCACTCTCCATGCCCCAGCCAGAGGGATCCTTGGACAACCAAAACCACTCTCTAATTGCTTCCCTTTTCACTCAGTGACAGATGCAAAGCCCTAATCATGCTTAAGACCCTACATGATTTCACCCCTGACCTAGACTTTAGCATTCTTAAGGCAAGCATTCTGGGTTAGACAAATCCACTCTTGCTTAAACTTTCGTCATTTCCTCCAAGCTTTCCAGTAAATTTCCTTCTGAAGAATGCTCACCTTGTTTTGACAACCAAAGGGCCTGGAAAACTGTACAGGCGCTATGACAAGGGTTCATAACCCATGACTCAGCAACTGTATCCTAGAGATAGGCTCCCACATGTGCAGACACACATTAAACAGTTTTTAGTATCTTAAAAGGAATAAACTATTTCTAGATGTGAGGGACACTGGGATTTTCCCTGAGCGAGGGCAACAAAAATGGGGCAGGGAGACAGGCCCAGACCTCCTAGTGGAGAAGACGTAACTATTTGGGAGAGGCCATTTTCTTCTCATTGCAGGTCTTCAGAGCACAGGCTCTAGAATCCGAGAGCTATAGGTTCAGACTACAGTGCTGCTACTCACTAGCTGGGTCACTGTAGGCAAGTCGTGTAACGTCCTGAGACTCTGTGTCATCATATGCAAAATGAAGACAGAGAATTCCTCTTGGGGGAACAAAAGGCTATAATCAATGTTGAGGGGGGCCCTGCCATGTAACAAGCACCAAACCCTGTAAGCTCAAACCTCTGCCCGTCCCCCCCACGGTTTCCTCACTCTCTGACAGGCCACGATTCTTCTGGCTCAACATCCAGGACCGGGGACATTCTAGCATCGCGACACACAAAGCTTATGGCATAAGTCCAAACCTTCTCACTGGACAGTCACCTCTAAAAGCATAATAAGGCTGCCGGGAAAATCTGACTTGTTTTTTAAAAAATCATTTTATGGCCACATCTACTTTGTCATGTGAAAAACCCCAGTCCCGTAGCCAGGGTCTACATTTTCTGACTGCTAAAACACTTCAACTAGAAAAGTTGGGTTTTTGTTTGGCTTGCGAAGATAACACTAATGGTGCCAAAAGAAAAATGGTAGCACGACAAATACAAGCTGTAAAGGCGTTTGCACAACGAAGCAGCTTCAGCGAACTGGGCAAATGAGAACAACTCTTGCCACAGACGTGATACTCACCAATGGCCCTGCGGAAGTTCTCCATCAGCACCTCCGTCTTCTTGATCTCCGTGGAGTAAACTTCACTCCCCACCATTGGGCAGAAGGGGACCTTACTGCCCAACTCCTGAGCAATAGCCAGAGCCAGAGCTGTCTACAGAGAACAATGGGAATGCACTTGTTTTACATTCTTGAAAATATGATAATTCAGAAACATATCCTATCAGAAAATTATGAATCAGGAGTAACCGAAGATCTAGTCCTTTTAGTTTCAACATCATTTGGCATGTTTCACACAATAAATGCTGAATGACTTTTGTGGACAGTCGATTTATAACCTAAATGGCACCTTTAATCATCCCTGTAATTACCACAGTTATCACTCACTGACACCGGTGAGGCCCGACTCTAAGTGCATCACGTGACCCTCCCACTTGCCTATGAGCTACACAATGAACTTTCCCCACTTTACAAATAGGGAAACTGAGACACAGGAGAGGTAAAATAACATGTCCTGCGAATCATAATCTAGAAAATGGCAGAGTGGGAACTTGAACTCTGGCAGTAGTAGGGTTCCAAAGATCGTTGTTGCCATCGTAATTAGTAGACTTCCCAAACTGTCCCCTCGATATCAAAACAGGGCTCGGAACACCGCTCCAGTCTCTGAGATACTACTCTCTGTTTTTACAGGCATGGGAGGACACCAACCTGGAGAGCATCAGAAAACACTAACCAAAGAATGAATTACGTGACGTTCGCTTTGGATTGAGTGGCCCACACACGGTGAAGAAGGATGTGGGAGCTAGATTCTCAAGCTATGAGCTGGTCCCAAGTTACACTTGAACATGCCCTAGTAAACTACAAATTGATTCTGTAGATAACTACAAAAGATAACTACAGCTGACAAATGGTAAACACAAGCAGACCAAATAGATGTATCGTCAAATATCAAGTATGAAAAGCCGATGCTTTAAAGCTGGTACAGGACAGGGAGATGCCACAGCATTTTAATGCTGTTTTCATCTTTCCTCAACTTTGAAACAAGAGCCTAAGTAAGGTCAGTTCCCAAGGGGTCAGGGCTAAGCAAGAAAACAAGCTTGCCCAGAACAACAAAGTGCACCCTGAGACAGTATTTTAAAACTGGCCCAGCAGAGGTTCCTCTCAGATTTTCTTTTCAGTGCCATTTTGGTGATAGTTTTAAGATGGTAGCATCTGCTAGAGAAGCAGCATGTGATGTAGCACAAAAAGCACTGGTGGAAAGGGCAACAACTGGGTTGTAGTGCTGGTTCGGCAACTAATTATTACCGTGACCCTGGGCCCATGGCAAACCTCTGCTGCCCTGTTTCCCCACCTGCCAAATCAAGGTCCTGGATTAAATCACAAGTTGTAAACTCATTGCCCACAGCCCAGTTCTGTTTTGCCCTGCTGAGTGTCATGTGTGTTTTTAAACTCAATCTGTTGCCCATTTTTTAATGTTGGGAAATTTCATATAAAAATCGAGGTATCTGACCTAGGAATAAATCTAACCAAAGATGTAAAAGATCTGTATGCTGAAAATTATAGAAAGCTTATGAAGGTAATTGAAGAAGATATAAAGAAACGGAAAAACACTCCGTGCTCGTGGGTTGGAAGAATAAATATTGTTAAAATGTCAGTATTACCCAAAGCTATCTACACATTCAATGCAATCCCAATCAAAACTGCACCAGCATTCTTCTCAAAGCTAGAACAAGCAATCCTAAAATTCATATGGAACCACAAAAGCCCCCGAATAGCCAAAGTAATTTTGAAGAAGAAGACCAAAGCAGGAGGCATCACAATCCCGGACTTTAGCCTCTACTACAAAGCTGTCATCATCAAGACAGCATGGTATTGGCACAAAAACAGACACACAGACCAATGGAATAGAATAGAAACCCCAGAACTAGACCCACAAACGTATGGCCAACTAATCTTTGACAAAGCAGGAAAGAACATCCAATGGAAAAAAGACAGTCTCTTTAACAAATGGTGCTGGGAGAACTGGACAGCAACATGCAGAAGAATGAAACTAGACCACTTTCTTACACCATTCACAAAAATAAACTCAAAATGGATAAAGGAACTGAATGTGAGGCAGGAAACCATCAAAACCCTAGAGGAGAAAGCAGGAAAAGACCTCTCTGACCTCAGCCACAGCAATTTCTTACTTGATACATCCCCAAAGGCAAGGGAATTAAAAGCAAAAATGAACTATTGGGAACCTCATGAAGATAAAAAGCTTCTGCGCAGCAAAGGAAACAACCAACAAAACTAAAAGGCAGCCAACGGAATGGGAAAAGATATTTGCAAATGACATATCGGACAAAGGGCTAGTATCCAAAATCTATAAAGAGCTCACCAAACTCCACACCCGAAAAACAAATAATCCAGTGAAGAAATGGGCAGAAAACATGAATAGACACTTCTCTAAAGAAGACATCCGGATGGCCAACAGGCATATGAAAAGATGCTCAACGTCGCTCCTCATCAGGGAAATACAAATCAAAACCACACTCAGATATCACCTCACGCCAGCCAGAGTGGCCAAAATGAACAAATCAGGAGACTATAGATGCTGGAGAGGATGTGGAAAAATGGGAACCCTCTTGCACTGTTGATGGGAATGCAAACAGGTGCAGCCACTCTGGAAAACAGTGTGGAGGTTCCTCAAAAAATTAAAAATAGACCTACCCTATGACCCAGCAGTAGCACTGCTAGGAATTTACCCAAGGGATACAGGAGTACTGATGCATAGGGGCACTTGTACCCCAATGTTTATGGCAGCACTCTCAACAATAGCCAAAATGTGGAAAGAGCCTAAATGTCCATGAACTGATGAATGGATAAAGAAATTGTGGTTTATATACACAATGGAGTACTACGTGGCAATGAGAAAGAATGAAATATGGCCCTTTGTAGCAACGTGGACGGAACTGGAGAGTGTGATGCTAAGTGAAATAAGCCATACAGAGAAAGACAGATACCATATGTTTTCACTCCTATGTGGATCCTGAGAAACTTAACAGAAACCCATGGGGGAGGGGAAGGAAAAAAACAAAAAGAGGTTAGAGTGGGAGAGAGCCAAAGCATAAGAGACTCTTAAAAACAGAGAACAAACTGAGGGCTGATGGGGGGTGGGAGGGAGGGGAGGATGGGTGATGGGTATTGAGGAGGGCATCTTTTGGGATGAGCACTGGGTCTTATATGGAAACCAGTTTGACAATAAATTTCATATATTAAAAAAATCGAGGTATCTGGCTTCTTTTGAGGACCCAGAAAGTCTAGCCACAATGGGCCCTCATTACTGCGTGGCAGCACCGGGTGTAGACCTCAGGAACAGCTGCCACCTTCAGTGACGGTGCGCCGCTCTGGCCCCCACAGCCACCCTGCCCCTTCGTGCTGGTGCCCAGGCACCTCCCTCATCCTCACAGCCTATCTGAGTGGGCATCTGAGTTTGTGACCTTGAGACTGATGCCCCTAAAACTGTTATTCTCTGATACCCTAAAGCGAAGGAATAATCTCTGGAGCACGACAGGGTACAGTGTGAGGAGCAGACTCCAGCACCACGTCCACCTGCTACCCAAACTTGCCACCTTCTCAGTCACTCCTCTTTCTCACCCAGGTATCTCCACGGGCCCTGACTCCACACCCTCAGTTGTGAACATCAAAGACAGTGACTGTATCTGATTCGGTGACATCTCCCCACCTCCAGCTAATACAGACGAGATGATCAGTATCCTTCCACTAAAATATGATAAATACTTGGTTAAGAAATGCTTCCGGCATGTCTAGTTTCTTCCTTGTAAAGGTTCCCAGAAGGCGGGTATACAATATAGCTATTATACCCACACCTGGTATATAGTGCTAGGTCACTTGCATGAGGTCTCAGTGGATCCTCCCAACTAGCCTATGAACTTGATGATCTAGTGTTTGATGTCTGATATCGTGTTGGATAGATTTACAAACTGAAACACACACGTTACTAACTCACCCAACGTCAGTTAGCACGCAGCAAAGCCAAGATGCAAACCCCAACCTCTAAGACATTATTTCTTTGTGACTACCCCTCATGCAAGTGGCAAGTGGTACACAAAAAAGAGGTTATTGCCAAAAGAAGACTGAAGAAGTCTGCTTCATTTCCCATCTCATTAGAACACCACCTTTCTCTAAAACCTAAACATAAGGCCCTGCTACGAACAGTGTGACATCCTCAAGAGAACAGGTCGTCCATACGAACCACTTTTTTGTTTCTCTAAAATAAGCACCACCATATTCCTGCCTCCACTTAGTTAAGCTGCCTAAACCGTGGGGCCCATCAACGCCCTGGAAAGCAGAAGAGTTACCACATGCCTTCATGTAAAGGGACTGGACAAACCAGCAGTGGTGAGAACTTCCCGTATTTCCTGGAGGAAAATGGTACAGTACTACAAAAGGAACGAACGGTTTACTCTGCCAGGAATATGGCACACTAGAGAGAGTCATGGAAAATCCTTCCTGTTACAAACAGCCAGAAATAAAGAAATAATAAAAAATCCAGAGTAGTAAACTACCATCGCCTTTAAAGTTTGGAGGGTTCTGGGGCGCCTGGGTAGCTCAGTCAGTTAAGTGTCCGACTTCAGCTCAGGTCATGATCTTGCAGTCCATGGGTTCAAGCCCCGCATCAGGCTCTGTGCTGACAGCTCAGAGCCTGGGGCCTGCTTCGGATTCTGTGTCTCCCTCTCTCTGCTCCTCCCGTGCTCGCACTCTGTCTCTCTCTCTTTCTCTCTCAAAAATAAACAAACATTAAAAAAAAAAAAGTTTGGAGGGTTTTGACAGCAGAAACCTCAGCAAGGTACTACAGTGGTAAGAGAAAAACCCCCGAATAAAAAGGAGGCTTGAAGGGCCATGCATGAGTAGAAAAGGTGAGCCAAAAAAAGCCCAAAAACAAACAAACAAACAAACGAACAAACAAAAAACCCCTGACATACAAGGTATAAACTTGTAGGTCCTGCCTGTGGCTCTGGGTGAGGAGAAAAGTCTCCACAGCATGCTCTCACACGACTCTAGGATCAGTCTTTACGCTGATGACCAGAAAACCCAAGCCACAAAATTCACAGCAAGTGCCCTGGATAGTGCAGCAGGGCCCCTCAGAAGCACTCTCAGGAGAAGCCTCGCAGATTTGACCAGCCAAACATAAGTTCACAGGCAGACCAAGAATACAGAAAAAAGAAACTGATTCATGAACAAGGAATAAAAGGCTATCAAAAATAGCCAGACTTTTTAAAATCCAGATTAAAAAAAATAGAACTTGTAAGAGTGGGATGCTCCTTATTTACAAAGAACAAAACCAAAAGCAAGCTAATACATGTAGAATGACAGATTTAGAAAATCACTGTTTTGCAACTACCAGTGTGGTAACTGATACAGCAATAACCATCAGAGGGAGCACTACACCCTTAGGGTGAAAGGGTATTTGCAACATCTCCACAGGTCACTTCACTTCCAATTACTAATTAATTATAAAGGGAACCAGGACCTTCCCGTTGAATGTGGCCTTATCCCCCTTTCCTGTCAGCCTCCTGCTGTGACACAACGGGACACGACATCACCTGGGCAGTGTTTTTCCAAGTGTTTAACTTCTCCTACTGACAAAACAATAAGATGATCTCTGTAGGACAGCTGTAGAACCTTTTTACAAAACAAGTGTCCAGGACTCTTCCAAAAGGTCAAT
Source organism: Prionailurus viverrinus (assembly GCF_022837055.1). Lineage (NCBI taxonomy): Eukaryota > Metazoa > Chordata > Mammalia > Carnivora > Felidae > Prionailurus > Prionailurus viverrinus. Next base: position 57,382,920 of record NC_062562.1, on the reverse strand, counting down.
GTCAAAAAAGAAAACAAAACCAAAAAAGGCTGGGGAGGGTAACTGATTAGATAAAAAGAGACTAAAGAGGGGTGCCTGGGTGGCTCTGTTGGCTCAGGTTGTGATCTCATGGTACGTGAGTTTGAGCCCCACATGAGTCTCTGCACTGACAGTGTGGAGCCTGCTTGGGATTCTCTCTTTCTCTCTCTCTCTCTCTCTCCCTCTTTATCTTGTGTACACATGCTCTCCCGCTCTCTCAAAATAAATAAAAAAACTTAAAAAAAAAAAGAGAGAGACATAACAATGTGTGCAGTGTATGATCTTTGATTGTATTCTGAATTTACAAATATAAAATATGAAAAAGCCCCCAAAAAGACCAACTGGGAAAAATTTTAATTTAGACTAGACATTAGCTAATATCGTTAGCAACATTAAGTTTCTTGGGCGGATGATAGTATCTTGGTAACAGGAGAATGTCCTTGCACTGACTTTCAAATAGTTCAGAAATAGAGAAAATACAAATGTCACCAAATATTTACAATTAGTTATTTACATGCAGGGTAGAGAGGGGATCATCATACCATTCTTCCAACTCTTTTGTAGGTTTCAAATTTTTCAAAACGAGGAAGAGAAATATATTCAGTGGGTTGGATTAAACAGCAGCTTAGTCATAATCCACAAAACAATTAGACTGGAACAGAGGCCTAAAGAAATTACCCACAGTGCAGCAAAGCCCAAGAGATGGAAAACATGAAAGTGAGGTTGCAAAAGAAAGAAGACAAAATGAGAAACTCTGGCGCAGGGTTTCCCAGCCTTGGCACTACTGATATTTTGTGCTGGGTGTTTCCTTCTTGTAAGGACCGTCCTGAGCACTGTCTAGCAGCACCTGTGCGCTCCACCCACAAGATACCCGCTCAACCAAACTGTGACAGCCAAGAATGTCTCTGGACATCACCAATGTCCCTTGGGGGGTGAAACTGCCCCAAGTTGAGAACCGCTGCATTCAAATATCTGACTGGAGGGGCGCCTGGGTGGCTCGGTCGGTTGGGCGGCCGACAACAGCTCAGGTCATGATCTCGCGGTCTATGTGAGTTCAAGCCCCGCGTCGGGCTCTATCCTGAAAGCTCAGAGCCTGGCGCCTGCTTCTGGTTCTGTGTCTCCCTCTCTCTCTGTCCCTTCCCTGCTTGCTCTCAGTCTCTCTCTCTCTCAAAAATAATAAAAGAATAAAAAATTTAAAAACAAACAAATATCTGACTGGAGTTCCAAAAGAAGAGCACAAATAGGGAAATGCAATATCCGAAGAAATAATATCATAGTCAAGAGATATCAAGAGATAACGTATCATAGTGAAACACCAAAACCAAAAACATCAGAAAGAAAAGACAAAACCCTCAAAATGAGACTTCTCAAAAGCAAAGAGAGAAGCCAACAGGTAGCAAATATCAAGAGAAATAGTACCAACGGAAAATAGCTATCAACAGACTTATATATCCAACATAACCATCTTTGAAAACAAGGGCAACATGATAAATACAAGCCTGACTTGGCCACCAACAAACGTCTAGAAGCAACATCTAAATGATGTACTTTTCTTCTTTAGAAAGAAGAAAAATGGAGGGAGAGGGAAGGCCTAAGATAGAAAAAGGAAAGTAAGCAAATACATGGTAAATACAGTGGACAACCTGATGTCGTCTGCAGAGAGATAATTAAAGCTCATATTTATATGGCACTTTAAAGGTTAAGATAGGCTTTTTCACAAATACAGCACTTCTTCTATTTTAAGACACCGACATATGTAAAGACACCACCAATTCAATTACATGATTTCAAAATGATAATTACAGTCATTATCTTACAACTGACCGGTTGGAATAACTGTCTGAAATGAGGCATGTGCTACTTCAGAAAAGGTGGAGAAACCTGCCTTGGGTCCCATGGCAAGTCAACACCAGAGCTGCAATTTAAAGCTTATTTCCTTACAAACACAACCCCAAGCTCCTACGCTCCTGTACTAAGTGGCCCTTTGGAGGAACGTGCATGACTCAGATTGGGGACACTGATACGTCTCAAGTATCTGGCCAGTGCTCTCACAAATCTCAACAAGCCATACTGCCTCCTCTGCCTGGAAGGCCCTCTTCTTCCCTGTGAAGCCAAATGCTCTCAAACACTGCAGGCCAAATGTCCAGCAGAGTTTTACCAGCTTTTACCAACCCTCAGTCCCACCTCTAGCTCAAACTCCAACTGCATTTAAGATCAGTCAGCACCTCGCAGCTGAGTGTTCAACTGAAGCATTTTGTACTGTCATGGTTTCCTCTCTCTCCCCCAGAGAGAAGCCCCTTACAGATAAAAATCGTATCTCTGATTCCGTTCTTCTTTCCTTTTCCCCCATCTCTCACACAGCCAGAATAGCACTAGGCAAAGTTAGCATTCGGAAAAATGGTCGCTGCCTGATTTTCTTTCCCCTTCAAGTAAGATGTCATCCCCAAGATTTAATGAAGCCCTAGGCCAAAAGAAATGTATTTCCAAGGCAAAGGAGACTAGAAAGAGATAAAGGACAAATTCTAGACACAATGAGACCCCTCTGAGGACTTCATCCTCTCTTCTCTGGAGGTCAGCCAGGATAATTTGAATTTTAGAGGAGCATGGATTTTAGATACTCAATTGTATCACTGCACATTAGTTTTTCAAACATACATGTAACGAATTTAGCTAAACAAAGACTAGTTAAGACACGAATTCAATTTGGCTTAAACATTAAGATCATTCTCTTGGGTAGATTTAGAAAATGAGAGAAAATGAGTACCTTGCCAGTTCCAGGAGGTCCTGCCAACAAGACAGCTCTTCCAGCCATTTTCTTGCTTTTGATTAATTCTACTATCACACCACATGCCTAGACACCACAATGGAAAGAAATAATAAATCAGTATTAAAACGTTTCACGTGGGGAAAAATTCCGGTTTCTGGTTCAAACAATTCACATACTCATTCAGCCAACGATGAGTGCCACTACACTACAGGCAGCGTTCTAGGTGCTGGAAGCAGTGGAGGGCGACAGAAAAGAAAGCCTTGTGGTCATGGAGCTCGCCTGTGGTCTAGTGGAAGGGACATACACAAAAACACTGTATGAGATCGCTAACGTAAAGAAAAAAGGGTAATGATCTGGGGAGGCCTCTCTGATGACATTTTATTTGACATGTAAAGCTCCAGGCAAAGAGGAATCGGTGTTGCAGACCAAGGAAACCCCAAATTCAAAATGCAGGAATGACCTGGATATATCCAAGGGACAGAAAGGCCGCAGTGCCCAAAGCATAGCTAACAGGAGAATGGGAAGATCAGGTCGAAGAGGCAGGCAGGGGCCAGGACTCAGAAAAGAATTTTAGTAAAGTTTAAGTTCATCTACATAGACTATTCATCCCAAGATGATGATTTCTTTTTTTTTTTTAATTTTTTTTCAACATTTATTTATTTTTGGGACAGAGAGAGACCGAGCATGAACGGGGGAGGGGCAGAGAGAGAGGGAGACACAGAATCGGAAACAGGGTCCAGGCTCTGAGCCATCAGCCCAGAGCCTGACGCGGGACTCGAACTCACGGGTCGCGAGATCGTGACCTGGCTGAAGTTGGACGCTTAACCGACTGCGCCACCCAGGCGCCCCAATGATTTCTTTTTTAAAAGACCTTGATGGTTGCTGTGTGGAGAATGGATGGTAGGGTACAAATGGGAGCAGTGATTTTTAGCCTGGGACCAGGGATAGACTTCAGAGGCCCAACACCTCCTGAATTTCGGAATTAAATTGAAAACAAAATTGTGTGTATATGTTCCCATATGCATTTTTCCAGGGAAGAGAGTCACATCTTTCATCAGATTCCCAAATTAACTCATTAAGGGTTAAAAATCAAGGCATACACTACTAGTTGGCCATCGGTTAACTCCCAGAATGTTGCAAATGCTGCACGTGAGGTGAACACTAGGGTGCTGTAAGATGTGAATGTCTTTCAAATCCTCAAGAGTAAACTGCCTGATGATTTCGTAATACATCTCTGAATTCTAACTTCATTCTAACTCTCTGAATACTATTAAATCATTTATAGCCATATGTACACATACACATAGATATATAAATGTGTGTATATATAAATTCCATAAATGGACTACTGATTTTTATATGTTTTAGGATATTAACTATAAAGAAGGCTGAGAGTCACACTTACTGAACACTTACATCCCAGGACTATCAGGTTTCTTACACTGATTTAACAACCTAACATATAACTGTTAAGGGTGCATCTCCTTGCCTTAGGCCAGGCTACCACTACTTCCCGTGGACTGTGGAGAAGTACCTTGGTCCCACACTTAGACAGCTACTACAAAAATGTGGGTTCAATGGTGCCTGGGTGGCTCAGTCGGTTAAGTGTCCAACTCTTGATTTCGGCTCAGGTCATGATCTTACAGTTCACAAGACAGAGTTGGGCTCTGCTGTATCAGCACAGAACCTGCTTGGGATTCTCTCTCTGCTCCTCCCCCATGCTCACTTATACACACTCTCAATCAATCGATCGATCAATCAATCAATAAATAGGGGCGCCTAGGTGGCTCAGTCGGTTAAGCGTCCGACTTTGGCTCAGGTCATGATCTCACAGTTTGTGAGTTTGAGTCCAGCGTCGGGCTCTGTGCTGACAGCCTCCAGGCCTGCTTTGGATTCTGTGTCTCCCTCTCTCTCTGCCCCTCCCCTGCTCACACTGTCTCTTAAAAATAAATAAACATTAAAAATTTTTGTTAAATAAATAAATAGGTGGATTCAAAGTGTGCATGTGGATGGGCTATATTCCATTTTTGGCTCAGTTGGAAAAGCAGTGCCCTGAACAGAGCCCAGAAGGTATTCTTCAGATATACTGCATTTCTAAGAAAATAGAGCCACCCACTATGGTCTTCCTTAATAATGGAAGCTCATAATCCTCTGTACTCTTTGGAAAGAAACTTTCCAAACTGTCGATGTGTACTCTTACTGACACACTATGAGCTCTTCCATTTCTCTCCCTCGCTTTAAGCTCCAAATTCTCTCCAGTGACATGTATTTAGTGAATTCTAAAATTCTAAAAAAAGAACTGGAAGGGCCTTTAAAAGATTGCCTCATCTAACACTCAGATGAGTGGATGTTAAGCACCAGGGAGACTGCTGATATGACCAGAGTCATGCAAGAACCTGGAAGCTGCAGCGGGATGCCTATTAATTCAATAAATAAATAAATACTGCGCCCCGTTAGTGAGTAAATATAATCATATTTAACCATCTCTATTCTCAGGAAACTCATATTCATAAGGAAGCATAAAGCATCAGAATTATGAGCATGAACTCTGGAGTCAAACAGACTTGGGTTTAAATCTTGTCTCTACCACTACCCACTGAGTGACCTTGGACCTACCTACCTAACTTCTGTGAATCCAAGTTCCTAATCTGAAAACACAGTTCATGACTGGCACACAGGCTAAAGGGTTTAGGGGTAAAGTGTACTACAGTCTGCAACTTACTTTGAAATGCAACAGTGGATTGGTGGATGGATCAATGAACAGATACAGGATAAACCAGACGAGTACAATGTTCATTGCACAATTGGGCACGCAGGTGCCTATACAAGTCTTTTAACTTTTTTGTATGTCCGAAAAGTGGCATAGTAAAGTAGGGGACAGACAATTATTAGGGTGGAGGTGAAACAAGACACTGGAGATAAGAGCTGCCTGGCGCAGAGCAAGCATTCAACCAGTGTTAGTTAGCTGTTTTCAGTAAAACGTCCTCAGTAAGCAGAGAGGGGCTGGATAAAGAAGCTTCAAAGTCACCCTGACCTTGTCAATATTTCCTTTTAGAAAGACGATGCTCAAAAGAGAAGCCAGAGGCTTTTCTTTGGCCCTTTCTTTTAGCACAATCAGCCTAGGAGGCAATAGCTTTAACCTCACATTAAGTGCAGGTTTCTATAGCTGCTAAGCTATGAAAGGCCTTGGCATGGATCTGATCTTAGAGCACAGCAGGCAGAAAAGGGGCTGTAATATCACAGAAAGAGCACTGCTTTGAGAGTCAGAAAGACATGGGAGTACAAATCCCAGCACTACCATTGCTAAACAGTGGCAAGGGGGTAAGTGAAGTGACCTCTTCCACCCTCAATTTATTCATCTGCAAAAAATATAATACGAAGAGCGTGAATAGTTTCGCGATTATAATGTAAGTGAAATGACTTGGCATCACTGCCACTTAAAAACAAAAAGTGGATTTGACTGGAACGGTCAGAAAGGATGCTCCTCTCCCTAACTCCCGCTTTCCTCCTTCAGCTGCCAAGGCCTTGGAACGAAAGTGAGTTTTCTAAGGTTGATCACTCCTCTACTTTAAAGCCCCCATTGACTCCCACTGCCGTTCACAAAAATCCAAATTCCTTACCAGGTCCGACAAAGTCCTGCAGGACCTGACCTCCACCAAAACGTAATGATTATTTTATTTACTGGTTAAACGTTTATCGTCTCTCACTACACCAAAATGTAAGCTCCAGGAGAGCAGGGACCTTAACTATCTTCTTCCCCGCTTATCCCTGCGTCATGGCACAGTGGACGGGGCTCAATCGACACTTGTCAATGAAGTGAAGCAGTCAACCGTCCCCGTGGGGGCGGCACCTGTTCTCCTGGATGGCCCCTCTCCCACTCCCAGGGTGCACCTCCCTCGTCGACCCTCGTAGCCCATTCTCACTGCCCTACGGAAACTTCGGCGGGGCATCCAAGCGCGCACCCCGCCCTCAGCCCCCCACTTCAGCAGCCTCTCAACTCCCAGGCCGGCCCGCCACACCTCTCGTGCGTTCTCCTGGCCCACGAGCCCCGAGGCCGCCTGCTTGGCCAGGCCGCTCTCGTCCAGCCCCAGCCCCTTCACGTGGCTGTGGGAGGCGATGCGCTGCGTCTTCGTGGTGCTCTTCACCTCCTCAATCTTCATCCTGCAGACGCCGGGAGCCACAGCCTGCGTGGAAAACCGGGAGCAAGTACCACACGCCCAACCCCTGGGTTACCATGCGGCTGTTACTAGGGCGGTTTGTCAAGGCCCGCCTCACTCGGCGTCCCATTGGCGAGGGCGGGAACGCCTCCGCTCTCCCATTGGCTGGTAGCCGTGCCCATCGCGACTGCCGGCAGGGTTCCGCCCACCCACTTCCGGCTGTGCCGCGCGCTTGGCTTTCCCCGCGGCCAGCGCTTCCTGCCCTGACCCTAGGATGAAAATGCAAGGGGACCTCCTCAGGAGTTTGGCCTTGGAGTGGGGCGCTGCACCAAAGTGAGGTCCTGGAGTCTGGCTCTTAATTGTGCCACTATGTATTATCTTATTTGAAAGTCATACCCTTCTGCGGAGCTCAAGTTATTACCTCCGATTTGGAGATGGGGAAAAGGAGGGACTTATCTAGAACTTAGGACGCCTTGCATTAGGGTTGAGGCAGACTTGAAGTTAAATGCTACTGTAGTAATTTCTGACTCTCGCATCTATACTTCAACATTATTTTTGAGTCTAGGTTTCTGTTTGCAAGATTATTAGGTCAATGTTTGTCTCTCACTAAACTGCAGGCATTAGGAGCGTGTAGACCATGTTTGTGTTCATTTTAACTCAATTGCTTAGCACATAGCCTGGCTCACAATGGAGTCTTCTTATGAATCCAAATAAGGTTCTAAACCACCACATACACGCTTGAAATCATGTAGTTTTGCTGCATGTATTTTATTTTTTATTTAAAATTAAAGAAAAAAAATTTTTTTTCAAGAGAGACAGCCCAAGCGGAGGAGAGGGGCAGAGAGACAGAGAGAGAGAATCTCAAGCAGCCTGCATGCTCAGCACAGAGCCCAACACAGGGATCAATCCCATGACCCTGAGATCATGACCTGAATCTAAATCAAGAGTTGGATGCTCAACCAACTGAGCCACCCAGGTGCCCCTTACTATTATTATTATTATTATTTTGCATGTATTTTAAACAGTAGGTTTTATGGGACTTAGTAATGGTTTCTGTCAGTGAATGGAAGCTTTTGGAAAATCCTTGGAAGGCTTGAGTTTGTTACAGGTGGCCTATGATTCGTCAACCCTATGACACTGAGAAGGTTGCTTAGCACCTCATAGACTTTTTCCTGGTCATTACCCATAGGTGAGGAGCAATTCTTTCACCCTGTAAAGAGGAAAACTTTCCCCCAACTAGTAGTCGAAGTGAGGTACTCTGTGGGACTTACTTCTTTGTGTATTGTTCAGTTAGGAGAGAAGACCTTTCCTACATTTAGTATTTTAAGCCCCAAACTTAGCACGAAGAGAAGGATTTCCTTCCGGCTGATATGAGTGGCGAGGGTTGGGGAATAAGGATTTGAGAGCTCAGGGGAACTCAGTAGGATCACTTGATCCAATGGTTTTCAAACCACATTCCCTGGGGTTGTAAAATTCTTTTGTGGCCAGTAGGTGTGTGGAAAGGGAAAGCTGAGAGGCAGGATGCCAGTCCAATGCCCCCACCTCCCCTTCTACCAGAGCTGTTCCATCACAGATCCGGCCTAGCCATATCCTCATTTCACAGATGAGGAAACTGAGGCCCTAGGAGGGGTCAGAGTTTGTCCAAGATCACAAATTGAGAAGTGCCTGGCAAAGCCTAGACCCACATCTGGTGTAGAAAAAAGCTGGGTCTGGTTGTAGAACCAGACGGTTTCTTTCATTTCAACAGAAGACTATGCAGCAGGCCATTGTCCAAGATACACAGGTGAGTAAAGGGGAGGTGAAGCCCACAGTAGTGGACATATGTTGCCTACCCAGCGTCCTCCTGCTTCTTCTGGCTACCATGAGTCTAATTTTCTTTTGAGAGCCACCCTTCTTTGACTTTGAGTCCAAGTTGTTTGGATGGGTTGACCCAACCACAGCTTTGTTTCAGGAATGGATATGGGACCCTGGCCTGGCCTATCAAAGTATCCCTTCTCCCCACCACAAAAATGATGATTGGTTCAGCAATGTGAGCAGACAGTCCAGTGACACTGAATCCCGGTCCCTTCACTGGAAATACCAAGAAAGAGACTTGAGTCATGGTGTTCCAGGTCATCTTTGCCACTTCATGGGAAAACTGCCTAAGAATAAAGTCAACACAAAGGAGAAGAAAGCTGGCCAGACATTCCTGATGAGATCTTTTACATTCCCAGGTACAGCTCTGCCCTACTTGCAGTGTAAATGGCACTGACATTGGGGCTTAAAATAGTTTGAGTTAGGTCTCCATCCATGGGTACTGATGAAAGTCCTTATCAGTGTGATGACATATATACAAGTAACTATGTGGACTGCTACATTCCCGAATTGTGCTGGATGAGACTCTCAGACCTGCCAGCTCTCTCATTTTACTTCTGTGACCCTTGTTCTTTCATCTCCAGTTTCTCATCTCCTCTTTTCTCCAGTCCAAGTTTGATGATCTCAGCTAACTGTTTCTCAACCCCTTCTGCTTCTTCTTTGCTTTGACTTCTTTCACACCTGACCTTTGAACCACAAGCCCAGATCAAACCTACCTCTGCCCTCACCACTGCCTCAGGAAGGCATAATAAAGAGTAATAAGCCCTCATATATATGGTCAAGGGTGCCAAGACCATTCAATGGGACAGTTGGAAAGGACAATCTCTTCAATGAATTGTGCTGGGAAAACTGGATATTCATATGCAAAAGAAAGAAGTTGGCCCCTTATACAATACACAAAAATTAACGCAAAGTGGATCCAAAACCTGTGTTGAGGACCTATAAAACTCTTAAGAGAAAACATAGGGGTAAATCTTCATAATCTTGAATTTGGCGATGGTTTCTTAAATATGGTACCATATTTAAGCAACTAAAGAAAAAAACAGATAAGTTGAACTCAGTCAAAATTTAAAACTTTTGTGCATCAAAAGACTCTGTCTCTCAACAGAATGAAATAATAATGCACAAAATGGGAGAAAATATTTACAAATCATGTATCTGATGAGGATTTGATGTCTAGCAAATTCTAAGAGCTCCTACAGCTCAACACACAAAAAAATAAACAACCCATTAAAAAATGAGCAAAGGACTTGATAGACATTTCTCCAAAGAAGATGTACAAATGGCCAACTAGCACACGAAGTGATACTCAACATCATTCGTCATCAGGGAAATATAAATCAAAACTGCACTGAGATACTATTTCACACCCAGTAGGGTGGACTTAAGGAAGAATAAGGAGAAAGAAGAAGAAGAAGGAGAAGAAGGGAGGAGGGAGAGGAAGGAGAGGAAGAAAGAGGAGAGGAGGGAAGGAAGGAAGAAAGGGGGAATGAAGAAGGAAGGATGGAAGGAAAGGGAAAAGAAGGAAGGAAGGAAGGTAGGAAGGAAGGAAGGAAGGAAGGGAAGAAGGAAGGAAGGGGAAGGGAAGGAAAGGGAAGGCAAGGGAAAGAAAAACCCAAAATAACAAGTATTGGCCAAGATGTGGAGATACTGGAACCATCGTGCATTGCTGATGAGAGCGTATAATAGTGCAGCTGCTGTGGAAAACAGTTTCTCCTCAGAAAGTTAAACAGATTTTCCATGTGACCCAGCAATCCCACTCTGAGGTATATACTCCAAAGAACTGGAAACAGGGACTTAGGAGCTAGCTACACACCAGTTTTCATAGCAGCATTATCCATAGGAGCTGTGATACTGTGTTTTATAATAAGAAATACATATTTGGTCTGTTAAAAAAGAAACAAGAGACCTAAAATGGAGTCACTTGTGCTAAGACCCATGGCAACAAACAAGACTTAATTCCTAACCTGACTATAGTTTCAACACCTTCCAGAAATATGACTTTAACCAGTCCATCTGGAATGATCTGGTCAGCACTAGTGAGGTAATCTGCCTAATAGACCCCTGCCTTCCTGCAGAGGAGGAGACCTGGCCTCAAACAATCCACTCTTTGCTAGAAACTTCCTTTTTCTCCCCCCCCCCACTTCTTCCTATAAAAGCCTTCCATTTTGTACAGCTCCCCAGAGCTCCCTTCTATCTGCTAAGATGGGATGCTTCTCAATTCATGAATCATTAAATGAAGCCAATTAGATCGTCAAATGAATTTTGTTTTTTAACAGGTCTCTGTGCTATTTCTGGCATCGAGCTCCTAAAGCCCTTGGTATTTCCTAAGTGATGGAAGCTGGAGGTCTATGACGTTAGTAAGGTGGCTTTTGGACGGCACCTTAAGATGGAGGCTGGCTACCAAGAGAACAGCCAAGTATTTAAAGGGTTGGAACTTTCAGTCCCATTCCCCTGGTCTCCAGGGAGATGAGAGGGGCTGGAGGTTAGATCAGTTGCCAATGACCAGTGATTAAACAATTGTGCCCATGTAATGAAGCCTCCAAAAAAACCCCAAAAGGATTCAGAGAACTTGATGAACACGTGAAGATTTGGGGAGTATGATGTGCTTAGGCTTTAGGCTCTTTCCCCATACCTTGACCTATGTATCTCTTCATCTGGCAGTTGATCCATATCTTTTGATATCCTTTGCAAGCTTAAAAAACAAAATTCAATGGAGTAAATTTTAAAGATGTTATTGGCTATATTCAACAATTCACGAATCAGGCAGCATCCAATGAGCAGAAAGGATCTCCAAGGAGCCCCACAAAATGAAAGGGGGCAGAAATAAGAAAGTCCCACTAGACAAAAGAAGTGGGTTGGTTATTACAAGGTTCCTTTCCTTTAGGGGATGCAGGGTCTATCAGGCAGATTATCTAGTGCTGATCAGACGATTCCTGATAAGGTTTAAGATTCCATTTCTTGGAGAACCAACGCTAATTAAGTCTTGGTTTGGTGATGTGGGGCTTAGCATAAGTGAGTCCATTTTGAGCTTAGTTTCTTGTTTTTAACAATTCCCCCTTTTGATCAGACTCTCAGCCAAACTGAAGGATGTGATCAAAATGTAAGGCATCAGCACTCCTCCCAGCGGTTGCTCTAGAATCCTCCGTGTTTTGTTGAATTTTGTGGTATTCACAGGTCACAAAGTGAGGTTTGCATTCTTGAAGTTAATCGTTCTCTTCATTCCTTTTCTGACAGTCTAGTCTTAGGGAGATCATTTGCATGGTGATCAATGTCTGGGAATGTGCATTTAAAGCTTTTGAGAGAGTATGTCACACCAAGGAGTCTACTATGCTTATTATAAGCAGAATAATTCCCAACATGTGGAGTGCACTTCAGAGCCATGGTCCCAAGATCCCAGCCAATCAGCAATAAGTCAAAGAAATACCCTGTTGAGGGAATCTCTTTTTAAAACTAATTGGCTTATTCAGTGATCTTGGGTTTCCACATCCTCACCTACATTTGGAATTACACGCCTCTCTGATTATTGCCAACCTAATTGGCATGCTTGTTTTTTCTGCCCTAGGCTGATTTCTGAGGACAGAGCAGACAAAGAGAATTTTGCTGGCAACTTAGAGGTGGTACAAAGACATAAAACTAAATAATATTGATTTTTTTTTTTTAAATTTTTTTTAACGTTTATTTATTTTTGAGACAGAGAGAGACACAGCATGAACGGGGGAGGGACAGAGAGAGAGGGAGACACAGAATCGGAAACAGGCTCCAGGCTCCAAGCCATCAGCCCAGAGCCCGACGCGGGGCTCGAACTCACGGACCGCGAGATCGTGACCTGAGCTGAAGTCGGACACTTAACCGACTGAGCCACCCAGGCGCCCCAATAATATTGATTTTTATAGTAAGAACATGAATGCCCTTCAAATTCTCTCTCAATAAGTCTTAGGGGGGCAGAGTCTCCCTAAAGACTCTGAAACTAAGGTTTGTGTGGTTCCTGTGTACTTGTTGCAAGTGACAGTTTTCCTACATACAGGAAAATACTTTTATTTAAGTCAAAAGGTGGGTTAATTTAAAGAAACATATTAAGTGGTAGGTGGTACCTGGATAGGACATAAATTATGAAGATGGTGCACATCATTGGGGTTAAAGGAACCTAACATAAAACAAGGATCAGCTGGCAGGGAACAGAAGGATCCCGCGTGGATGATCTGGATTCAAATCCCGACGTTTTCTGAGCAAGTTATCTCTCTAGGTCTACTTCCCCGTGCTGTAAAACAGCAGTAACGACATGCATGTATGAGATTACTAAGAAAATTAAATGAGATCTTTTACAAGGGGCTCTAGCATTGGGAAGGGCACAGAAAGTGGTATCAGATCCTTGGAATATAGAGGCATGGCTTTCTGCCCCACCCTTGGATATTTGCCTTCTCTGTGTGTATCCTGGCCTTAGTGAATAATTTTGTCATGCTTTTTCAGCTGAAACAGTACCCCAGGGCACTCACAGGAACTGCTGTGGAGAGTAGAGGCGGAAGTCAGGCTGGGGACAGGGGTCAGGTTAGCAAGAGCTAGTCCTCTGTCTCCTATTGTAACCCCCTCTGCTGGGGACCAGTGTTTCCATTTCAGCAGGGCACATCCTACTGCAATGGGGAAACCTGGCGGTGGTGGCATCTGCTGAGTCCCAGTGTTAGCCTAGGAAAGCAGCTGGGGCCTGCAGCTCCTGAGCACCTGTGCTGGGGTCACACGGCAGTGGGGGCAGAGGTCAGGGTGGCCTGGATGAAAGCGGCAGATCTGAGCAGAAGACACACACTGAGGCTATTTACCGTGTAAGTCTTAGTGATCCTCGGGTCTAAGATGTGGAGTGAGCCCAGTAAAGGCCCCCTACACCTCTAATCAGGTGGGAGGGAATTAGGAGATATTCATTTATGCAACAAATATGAAAATAGACTCAGTACTCCAATTAAATGCTTGCATTCATTTCCTATTGCTGTGGTAACAAATTGCCACAAACTTAGTGGCTTCCGCCAACACACATTTATTCTCTTACAGTTCTGGAGACCAATGTCCAAAATGGGTCTTAATGGGCTAAAATCCAGGTGTTGGCAAGGCTTCATTCCCTTCTGGAGGATCTAGGGGAGAATCCACTGCCTGCCTTTTCCAGCTTCATTCCTGGCTTCGTGTCTGTCTTCTGTCTTCAAAGACAGTAATGGCCAGTGGGGCCTTTCTCATGACGCCATCTCTCTGAATCTGACCCCCCTGCTTTCCTCTGATAAGGACTCTTGTGATTTCGTCAGGCCCGCAGGATAATACAGGATAACCTCCCCTTTTCAAGATCCTTAACTGAATCACACCTGCAAAGTCCTCTTTACCATGTAGGATAACATACTCACAGGTTCTCACAGGATACATACTTACAAGATAACATACTCACATACTCAAAGGACATGGACATCTTTGGAGGCCCATTATTCTGCCATGGCCAGGCTCCCCTCATGGGATCCCATCATAGCCCAGACCGATTTCGATAGGTTTTAGTCCAGTGTCAGAGAGCACACTTTTGTATTGCTTGCCCTGGAAACAATTCCAGGGTTTTCTCCAGTTGTGCTAACTGGGTCACATGCTCACTACCCAACCAATTGCTATGGCTGGTGGACTGGACCTGAGTCTCAGTCTCACTCTGGAACTAAGTGGAGTCAGTTCCCATAGTGACCTGGAGGAGAGAAGGTGTGATGCCTCCAAGGAAAATCATGGAGGCTTTCAGGAAAAGAGGGAGTGGATGCTGGCCAATATAGACTATAATGATCTTGTAAAACATTATGATGTCCATATGTAGGCAGAAGAAAGGGTGAGCCACACAGCCAGCATGAGGTAGGGCTATGATTTGAAATTGTGTGGGACCAGTTCTTGCCAGGACACTCTCTTCCTCACCCTGTGTCTAATGTGGCATTAGAAGATCTGTTTAGTGCTGGCAATGTCATGTAGCACACAGCTGGTGGCCTGAGTGACAATCTCATTCGAGGTTAATATAGGACATTTTGAGGAAGGTACATGGTTAACACAATCACTGGCAAGGTAGATACCCTCAGAGAAAAGGGAAATTTCCATTTCACTCCTAAAAGAATCTTTAGAAGCCAAAACCTAAATCAAAGAGCAAAGTATAATAACTTCCTCTGGGCAAATTTATAATTAATCCTGGATTAATTGGCCTTAATGAAGTTGAATTAATTACTAGCTGCTTGTAAAGAACTTTGAACTACCTTAGTACAAAATGGCATTAAAGAAACAGAAAGGAACCAGCATCGCATTAACATTAAGAACAAATCCCAAATAATCGCAATTCTGCAGGCCGTTTCCTGTCAATCATTTCCCAGGGACCATGCTCAGCCTGTGAAACTGTGGGGGGACCCCGGAATCTGCCGCAGAGAAGGATGTATTTGTGGACTGGAAGTTTGGGGGTGAGTCCAAGAAACAGGAACATTTGCCTGTGTCAGGCCCTGGGCAATCAAAGATGTATAAGGGATCCTCAGCCTACTAGGATGCTGGTGTGGGAGTGTAGGGGGGAGGGGGGGAGGAAGGGTGGCTTCAGAGCACCAGCCTGGCTTAAAGCAAACTCAACTCAGTGGAATTGATGTCAGGGCAGAGACAAAATTGACAACAGAGGGGCATGATGTGATTTGTATTTTGTTGGTGATAGCACCCGAGTTCCCATAGGGAGTTTGCCCCACTTTCCTCCTGGTGCTTGGAGTGAGCTCGTGACTTACACCTGGCTAGGCAGAGCATTTAATTACTCTGCTTGGTTCAAGGACACACAACTTTATCAGGGACAATGAGACCTGATGTGAGGAGTTGGAGTTGCTGAGGCTGTAAGGATAGAGGTGCTGGCAGCTGTCTTGTCACCATGAGGAGAGAACGTGCCTGGAAATGGAAGAAACCCAGAGGAGGGAAGAACAAAGCTGGTGGCTCTGTGCCATCGTCTGAGCCCCTGGGTGAAGCCGACATGAAAATGGGCTCTTCCTCTAGACTTTTTAGTTAGGTTTATTTATTTAACTCAACAAACATAATACAGCACTTATTATATACCAGGCATTGTTCTAGGTGCTGCACAAATACCACTTCATATAATCCTTGCAACTCTGTGAGTTAGGAACTATGATGTCCTCCTACTTCACAAATGAGGGAACTGAGGCACAAAGAGATTTTGTAACTTGCCTGAGACTATGCAGCTTTCAAACAGTGGAGGTGGGATTCAAGCATGAGCACACAGCTGCTAGGGCCTGTACTTTTAACTATACCACGGGCCAGTGAATTTCCTTTTTGTTCTGTTTTGTTTCAGTCAGTTTCATGGAGGGTTTTTGTCATTTACTTCCTCAAACTGTGACTAGTGCGGAGCATAATAAGGAGGAAGCTTCCTGAAGTTGTGGCAGGCCAAAGGCATAGCTGTTGGGTGAGTGTGGGGCAAGGTGGATTGGCACTGTCCATTCGCAGGATTGCACAGGTTCTTGGGGGCCAGAGAGGAGCGTGGTGGGTATGGGGCGGGGTGACAAGTCCGTCTACAGGCAACAGTGAGAAGCATTTATAACTCTCCAACTAAGGACTAAAAATTAAAGGATCTTAGTCCCACTGGTGTCTTTAGGACATTATTTTACTTTTAATTTATTTTTAAGAGAGAGAGAGAGGAAGCAGGTGCAAGGGAGGGAGGGGAAGAGGGAGAGGGAGGGAGAGAGTCTTAAATAGGCTCCACGCTTAGCTTGGAGCCCGACGCAGGGCTCGATATCACGCCTATGAGATCATGATCTGAGCCGAAACCAAGAGTCGGATGCTTAACCGACTGAGCCACCCAGGCGCCCTGACATTATTTTACATTAAAAAAAAATTTACTTGTTTATTGAATAGGTAATACTCTTGCATAATTTAAAAGTCAAAACTGCCAATGCACCTCCAGCAAAATGTCTTCCTGTCTTTCAGTGGATGAACGGGTAAGCAAATGCTGGTCCGTCCACTCAGTGGAATACTACAAAACCACAAGAAGGCAATCATGATGTGGTGACATGTGGCCACGTGGACGAATCTCAAATGCACTATACTAGGGGTGCAGGAACAAGGTGCAGGAACAAGGAAGTTACACCAGGCATTGACTGGTTTAAGATTCCATTTCTCGGAGAGCCAAATTTGTACCTAAGTTAATGCTCAGTTTGGTGACACAGGGCTTCGCGTAAGTGACTCCATTTTGGGCCGGTTGTCGTGTTTTTAACAGGGTTGAGGTTCAGGGCAGGCTGTCCCCAAATATGTCACTTTGGCATGTGGATTATTCTGAATTAAAGTACTTAGGACACAGTGCAATAAAACCATGCTGGCCCTCTTTTGTCTCCCTGAAAGCAGGAAATAAATTTCCCACACGAAGGGTACCCGGGTAGAAGACATCCTTATCGCCAGAGATGGGGAATTCAGGGCCCAGAAGGCTGTATAAATAAACCTCGTTTACTTCTTCGCTAATTTGCCATGCTAAGCCCAAGCTTCTTTTTCTTGTCGATTCTTCACAAATGTATTATTTATCTAAAACATAAAAAAAGCTGTCTGCTCTAGTCACTTCTTTGAGTCTCATATTTTTGTGAGTTCTCATATGTACAAAACCAAATTTGCCTGGCTAACTTGTGAATCTGTCTTATATCAATTTAATTATTAAGTTAGCCACAGAATCTAGGAGGGAAGAAGGGTAAAGTTTTCTTTTACAATTCAACTCAGTTCTGACACTATGTGCCTGAAGCTAGCATCAGCTTCCGTATGTTAAGGGCTCAGTCCTATGAGACTGCACCCAACCTGTTCAGCAGCCAACTGCAAGTTTAGTTTGTCACCACACTTCTGAGGACCCGCTCTAAATCAGAAGTTCCAATGACCCCTTCCTCAAATTTGATTAATTTGCTACAGTAGCTCACAGAATTCAGAGAAACAACTTACTACTGGGTTACAAGTTCATTACAAAAGGATTGGGGTTCCTGGGTGGCTCAGTTGGTTAAGTGTCCAACTTCGGCTCAGGTCATGATCTCACGGTTTGTGGGTTCGAGCCCCGCGTCAGGCTGTGTGCTGACAGCTTGGAGCCTGGGGCCTGCTTCAGATTCCTTGTCTCCCTCTCTCTCTGCCCCTCCCCTGCTTACGCTCTCTATCAAAAATAAAAGTAAACACATAAAAAAAGGGATTTAACTCAGAAACTGCCAGAAAGAAGAGATACATAGGTCAAAATATGTGGGAAGGGGCATGGGGCTTCCAGGCTTTATCTGAGCTCACCAGAAGTGAACCTGGAAGTTCTCTGAACTCCGCCCTTTTGGAATTTTAGGGAGGCATCATTACACAAGCATGATTGACTAAATCATTGGCCACTGGCGATTGATTCCATTTCCAGCTCCTCTTTTTTCCCCTCCCCAGGGGTCAGGTGAAAAGTCCCAACTCTAATCACTTGGTTGGCTCCCCTGGCAGCCAGCCCCCATCATTAGTTGCTTTCCAAAAGTCACCTCAGTAACATAACAAAAGACACCTCATTCTCATCACAGGAAGTTCCAAGGGTTTTTGGAGCTCTGTGCCAGGTGCAGGAGGGAGACCTGATAAATAGTTCTTTTTTTTTTTTAATGTTTATTTATTTTTGAGAGAGAGAGAGAGAGAGAGAGAGCAGGGGAGGGGCAGAGGGAGAGGGAGACAGAGGATCCGAGGTGGACTCTGTGCTGATGGCATAGAGCCCAACGCAGGGCTTGAACCCACGAACCCTGAGATCACGACCTGAACTAAAGTCAGATGCTCAACTGACTGAGCCACCCAGGCACCCTATGAAATAAATACTTCTTTTTCTTATTAAGTTTATGTATTTATTTTGAGAGAGACAAGAGATAGCACCAGTGGGGGAGGGGCAGAGAGCAAGGGATACCAAGAATCCCAAACAGGTTCCCAGCTGCCAGCGCAGAGCCCAACGCGGGGCTGAACCCATGAATCTGTGAAATCATGACCTGAGCCAAAACCAAGTGTTAGACACTTAACCGACTGAGTCACCCATGCGTCCCTAAAATATTTCTTATTATAAATCACAGTATCACAGCCTATAATTGACTCTCCAGAGCTTTTGCCTGCGACATTTTAGAAGGCCACATGTTCGGAGGCACCTGGGTGGCTCAGTCAGTTAAGCGTCTGAATTCGGCTCAGGTCATGATCTCGCAGTTCGTGGGTTCGAGCCCCACGTTGGGCTCTGTACTGACAGCTCAGAACCTGGAGCCTGCTTTGGATTCTGTGTCTCCCTCTCTTTCTCTGCCCTTCCCCCGCTCATGCTCTGTCTCTCTGTCTCTCAAAAATAAATAAACATTAAAAAAAATTAGAAGGCCATTTGTTCAAACTAAAACTATACTGGGAAAGACATATTCAGAGTAAGATTACCATGCGGCTTCTTTCCTGTCTGGGTATTTTGTGTGCAAGCACCTAGCAGTACCTTTTCCATCAGTGAGTGCCATGTGCCCGACCAAAGTGTCTTATCTGGCCCTTCTCTAAACCCCTGCCCTCCGTCTTCATCCTATGTTGTGCACGTGTTTTCTCAAGTGGCAGTTGCTTGGTGTTAGCTATCCTAACACATGCCCTCCTCTTCCCTGTGCAGCAGGATGGACTGACCAACCGTGTCTGTTTACCTCGGGGACCCTGTTGCTGCTAATGCAGGGCCTGGACCACAGGAGGCATCAGGGAGCAGTTACTGCCAAGTGTGAATATATCAGAGCTCGGCCTAGCTCATTACAGATGGCAAACTGGCGGTCAGGCAGAATGGAGTAGATTCTGTGCTTGGCTACCTACCACAGTGTTTCAATTAAAAGCTAAATTAGTTGTTGACATGTAAAAAGTCAGATTTCATATAGAAATGCTCCCTTCTCTTGAAAAATGGGAAGATGGGCGATGCTGGGCTAGCATTCCTGCCTGGTACCAATTGTCTGGAGGTGAGCAGTGGCTTCCTCTATGCGGCACATGCTGTTCCTGTCTCCAGTCTCCACACTTGCTGGCATTTTAAGTCCAAGAGTTTTAGTCTTGCTAATCTCTCTCCTTGAGTCAGGTGCCTAGCCAGTGAAGACACCTGCTTGTGAACCCTGGTTGGTGACCGTGGTTGACAATCTTTTTAGTGGTTCCAGACACTTCAAGCATCCCTTGAGAGTTATGTACTCCCCAGTACAAGCACATGCACATAACATTTTACGTACAATCTGGAGCTCTACAGCCTGTCCTGAGGCCAGGCTATCGACTTCCAGGGTCAGAAGATGACAGCCCTTCATCTTCTAAGTCTTTCCCAGATTCTCCCAGGGCTGGCTCCTTCTCAACATTCCAGCCTCAGCTCAGTCAGCAACTGGAGAGAGGTCTTCCCTGACGGTTTATTGTAAATTAGCTGTCCTCCCTTCCCCTGGTGCTCTAGTCCTTTTAATCTCTGCTTTTATTTTCCCTGGAAGGCTTCTCACTTTCTGAAAGGGTCTGGTTCCAGGCTCACCTATGTAGTGTCTGACTCCCACCCCCGCCCAAATACAGTGTAACGTGGAGAGAGCGCCGTATCCCAGTACCGTGAATAAGCAGTGCCTGGTACCCAGGGGGCAATTGACAAGGGCTTGTTAAAATGAATGAATGGATGGATGGACGGATCCACCCAATCTTGGACTCCTCGAGGCTTCGGGGGTCAGGAGCCAGGTGAGAGTACAGCCTCACGGTCGGCGACCCCGGTCAAGTTCGACCCCGGGGCTCTCTCCTCCAGTGCCAGGCAGCGCCCGCGGGCGCCGAGAGGGCGGAAGCTTCGGGGCCGGAACGGGCGTGCCCGGCGCGAGGGTTGCGGGGGGGCGGCTTAACCGGCCGGACCGCAGCGGCGGCCGCGGGAGGGGCGGGCCAGGCGGGCGGCGGCGGCGGCGGCGGCATGGCAGGGCGGCGGGTGAACGTGAACGTGGGCGTGCTGGGCCACATCGACAGCGGCAAGACGGCGCTGGCGCGGGCGCTGAGCACCACGGCCTCCACCGCCGCCTTCGACAAGCAGCCGCAGAGCCGCGAGCGCGGCATCACGCTCGACTTGGGTTTCTCGTGCTTCTCGGTGCCTCTGCCCGCGCGCCTGCGGGCGGCGCTGCCCGCGCCCCCGGCGGCGCCTGGAGCCGAGCCCGAGCCCGAGCCCGGCGAGCCGCAGCTTCAGGTCACGCTGGTCGACTGCCCCGGGCACGCCTCCCTCATCCGGACCATCATTGGCGGTGAGCGCGGGCCGGGGCGGGAGCCGGGCTCGGGGACGCTGGGCGGAGCGGCCGGGCCCCGTGGTCCGAGCTCGCCCGAGCCGCTGCCGGGGAAGGGAGGTGGCCTCACCTCACGGCCGGGGCCACCCAGGTCGCGAGAGGCGGACGGGACGCGCCCGAGGCTCCGCAGCAAGGGAGCGGAGGCCCTGGGACTCGAACTCGTGGCCTGGCTGACTTGGAAGCTCTAACCACCCACAACGACCGCGCAGGAAGGTGCCTTCCTTAAAGTTTTTGGTTTTGTTTTTTTTGGTTTATTAATTTTTTTTAGAAGATAAGTTTGTAATACACGAACTAGTAAGAAAACACAAAGACTGCAAAAAGGGTATATGTCAAAAATGTCAAAAAAAGAAGTCTCCACTCTTCAGTTCTTTGGTCTCCTGGTTCCCATTTCCAGAGTCAGCCGCTGTTCCCCGTTCCTTGTATCATTTCAGAAAAACCACGTAAAGGATAAGCATACCCGTGTGTATGTAAACCCCCTTTCTCTTCCTTTTCTTCACAAAATGGTAACACCATATACACTATTTTACTCAACGCGAAGAGTTCCATGTCAGTACACACAAAGATAGTTTTTAAAGGTCATATAAAATTCCTTTGTGCGCTGGTATCAACGTTTTCTTAACTCTTAATGATGGACGTTTATCTCGTTTCCAGTTTTTACTAATGATGCTTCGGTGAATTTTCTAGAACAAGTCTGGTGGGGGTACTAACATATCTGTAGAATTAGCTCCTGAAACTGAACTGGTTTGGGGCAAAGGGCAGAGAGCATTTTCAGTCATAATGGGTACTGCGAAATGCCCTTAGAAGATGTACCATTTAATTAATTTTTAATTATACAGATAATACATAAATACATTCTGCTTGTGAAATACACCATTACAAATTAGGCAAAAGTCCCCTAATGACCTCTCCTATTTCTCCAGAGGAAGCTGCTATCATACCTTTGTGGATTATTTTTCTGGACGCATTTTGCCACAGTTAAATCTATGGACAGGGCTTTAAAACTTGTTCTGATTTTCAGATGAAAATGAAGAATTCGTATAAGCACATGGCACACAAGGGTGTATAGCTAAAAGAAGTCTTTTTCTTCACTGCTGACCCGAGTACTTGGTTATCTTGTTTTCCATTGCCTTCTGTTTCCTTCCAATGATATGATATTCTCTACACCTACAAGCACATATGGAAATATACATTAGGAAGATAGTTTCATTGGCTTGGTGGCAGATGGCTTCATTGGTCGCTGGGCCTATGGGGTCCCAGCTGCAGTGATGAGTGTGTTAAGTACTTTCATCTCTGTTCCCTACCAGTTGTTCCATTCTGTAGGCAGTCTGAGGTCATTACTCCATTTTACAGTAGAAGAAATGAAGGCTCGGAGAAGGGACCTGCCCAAGGTCACTCTGCCTAAAGTCTTCAATTCATGTCTCAGTCATCAGATCACTACCCTTTTCTCTTCCCCCCTCCTTATAACTGAATTCTGTTTGGTCAGTCATGTCCAAGCACATTTTAAGACATGTACTCTGAGCCAGTCTAGGTTGGAGATGGAAGAGACAGGTTAAAATAAAACAAGAAGGCACTTTTTTTTTTTTTTTTTTTTTTTTTTAGTGACTAGTGTAGGTGCATAGCGAAGGACATACTTTTGGAGTCAGAGCCAGGCTTGAGGTCTGGCTTTCTCCTTTACTGTGTGACCACGGAACCTAATTTTGGAGGTTCTACACACTAGCACATGCAGTTCTTTATTTTGGCTTCGCTTTTCTCGTGTGTTTGCCACTTCCCAGGCGAACCCTGCAAGGAGTGTGGCGGTTTCCATTTAATAGCTGAAGAAATTGGGACTGTGGGAAGGCTGCTGGTAAATAGCACAGCCCAGGTCCTCCTGATCCCAAAGCCGGAGCTCTTTCACCTGCTTCCCCATGTCACTTCACACTACCCCTGCCCCCTTCTAACGTATGCATTTATGAAGAGCCTCTTTGTAGGACAAAATGTTTCATGCACCAGCCTTATCCCATATAACCACATGATAACCCCCAAGGATTTGGCAGGTCCTTAGTTTGGTCTACAGTTAGCAGGTCTCCTACAGTTGTAAAACTGTAGAAGAAAAGAAGAGGGATTTTTTTTTTCTCTTCTTGTACCTACATTGTGGCTCTTCTTACTTCCTGAGTGAGGAGACTTTCCTTATCTTCTTATAGGCGTTAAAATGTGACCTGAACGCAGTGGAATGGTGAGACTGAGGCTGCCACTATCCTTCCTTCAATAGAGCAGATTCCCACCCTTTTCGGAGAAATGAGGGAAAATGAGGGGAAGGACACGCACATTTGAGTACCTGCTCTGGCCCATGCTTGTTGCTAAGAACTTGCATGTGTGCAACAACCCTAAGGGGTGCCTGTTTTTCAGATAAAGAAACCGAGGCTTGGGAAGTAAAGTGCCCTGGGCTGGTGTTTACCTGACTCTGCTGCTGCTAACCTGGATCTGGTTAATACCGTTGCTTATCATCCTAACTCATAAATCCACAGCCATCTCTGCCTTCATGAGACGGCTCCAGCAGCTGAGTCCCTGCTTCTGACAGCTGGACTCCTACAATGCTGGGCCTGCACTTCTCACCTGTTTGCCCTCCATTTCCACATGGTAGGCAGTGAACTCCGTCTTCAGAGGCTCATCAGATCATGTCAACCCTCAGCTCCAACACTTCCCAGTGGCTTCTCTTTGTGCTTCGAGTAAAACCCAGCCTCTTCTTTGTGGGCCACAGAACCCACGGTCGGGCCTCTGTCTTCCTCTGAGCATCGTCCCTTGCCCCCCACCTTTAGTCTCACCGACCTCATTTCTACTGATTGAATGGGCCAGTCTTTGTACCTGCTGTTCCCTCTGTTTGGTACATCTGGCTTCTCATTTATATCTTAGCTCGAGTGTCACCTCAGAGAGGGCTCCTCTGACTGACCTAGCTAGAGTATCCTCAGCTCTCTCCCCCATGTACTTTCTCATGTCCCTGTTTTATTTCCTTACAGCCCTTTTTACCATCTGGTATTTCTTATGTGTTTACTTGTTGATTGTCTCTGTCCTCCATGAGAATAGAATAGGAATCATGTCTGTCTTCTTCCCCAACATATTCTTAGCGTTTGGGCCAGAGCCTGGTGTGTGATAGGCAATTCGGTTAGTTTGAATGGATGAAGCTGTGTACCAGTTCCTGGGCGGGATGGTAACAGTGAGCAAAGAACTTTCTTCATGGGTTAGTGGACAGAAGGCAATCAGCATGGAGCCTGGCCTGTAGTAGGTACACTATCCATGTTGATTCTTTTCCCTCCCTCTGGGAGCTAACAGCAGAGCTGGGGAGGGGGCATTGTCAAATGTGCAGAGTGACCTGTCAGAGCTTTTGGCACACAGGCCAAAAGCACTTTGCTGTGGGTGGGGTATAGGATGCGATAGGGAACGAAGAGCCTTCCTAGTGGAGGAAGTGCCTGGTCAAGGATCTGTGACTTAAACCCGCCTTTTTGTCTGTTTAGAGTCAGAGATAACTGCTACCGTTTAGTTGTGTCTGGAAACCAGCATGGCGTGTAGGGAGACATGTCGAAGATAAAGGTAGAAGGGTTGGTGGGCCAGATCCTATAGAGTGGTAAGTATTGGGCTGAGATTAGGCCCTTAGTGTAGATTTCTCCTAAGGTTCTTGGAAGGCTTTTAAAGCAGGGTTGTGACAGGATCGGGCCTGAGCTTTGGAACTATGCAACATTGCCGGGCAAGAACTCCTACTGGCAGCAGGGACTGCACCTAAACCTGGGATTGCTGGAAGATTGGGCTCCTGTTGGAGTTCCCGGCTTGCTGTGAATGATTTAGACTCTTTGCTGAATACATTATCCCCAGTAGGAGGAAATTACAATGATTGTCTGAGTTCTACGATGATATCTCTGAAGTTTAATATATCTTATATTAAAGCCTGTTCTCTTTAATTCCATTGCTCCCTCCCCCTCAAAGTGCTTTCACTATCCAAAAGAATCCTTTCTTAACTTAGAGAAAATTGGGCTTTATCTCCTTGATCCATGTGGCCATAGATAAAACTCCTGTGGTACTGGGGAGGTTAATAGTGACAGTAATACTCCGCATTTATTTAGTGCTGCCCTTATGCTATGGGTTTTTGTTTTTTTTTTTCCTTTTAACACTCAAAGCAGTCTTGTGAGGTAAGAGGTGATATTCCCATTTTACAGATGAAAAATCAGGCTCAGAGAAGTCAGGAAGCATAGTTCATAAGTGTCAGAGCTGGGTTTGAACCCATGTGGGTCTGACCACACAGCTCCTACTCTGGCATTCTCAATGGGAATGAAAAAGTGTATCTATCCACTGCAGCCCCCTGCAGTAGTGTCTCAGGGCAGTATTTTTCTCTAATCCATTTTAGGGTATAAATCTTTCAGGGTTAGAACTTCAAAAAGATTCAGTAATGTATGTTTTAAAGACTTGGGTGGGGGGTGAGGGACTTGGACCCATCCTCAATCTAACTCTGGCAGGAAAGAGGAGAGCTGAAAAATGCTGGTATCTTGGCTTGGCAATTTATAGTCCTCTGGTGGCTGCTAGGATTAACAGTGTATTGTCTCCTGGTCTTTTGTTCCAGTTGTTAATGAACAGCAGCTCTTCTGCCACGACTTGTCGCCCTGATCCCTCGCCTCCTCTGCCCACCGTTTAAGCGCTGCTTCCTGCAGGGCTTGGACCCTCTCTGGGCCCTGCCTGGCTGGAGCCGATGAGAGCTGCCAAAGCCTTGTAAGTCTGACTTGGTTACTCTCTTTGGAGGGAAAACAGTCAGCAGCCCTGGGGCTCTTTGTCTCCGCAGCCTGGGAGAAAACATTCTTTGTAAAACTTACTGCTACTTTGCCTTCTTTCTCTGTTTTTCCAACTCCGTGCCTCTTGGTGCTGATGTGGAGAGAGTGCTTGTCCCTCTGGCTTGTTTTATCGAGGAATGTGTCCTGCAGTCTTTCTACAGTCTGTCTGAGATGCTCTCTTTGGACCCGTGAACCAAGGTGTGTGAATGAATGGGTGTTTTCGACCAGATTTTTTACCTTACCATTTGGGCATCTGCCCAGAAAGCAGTGTGCTGGCTCTATAAGCGGAGACAGCAAAGGGGCCTGGCTGCACAAGGAATTTGGGCATTATTCTAATGTAAAACCAGCCAACCAAACAAAAACCCCAATTTTGGTTTTCTCTGCCTCTCGTCTTATGATTTGGTGTAGAAATACGTTATGTTGTATTATGGTATTCATATATGTGTGTCCTGAAATATTGAGACCTATTTAAAGGAGTCAATATAAATGGAAATGCTTCTTTAATCTTAACTCCTTTGGCTCCTAGAATCCGCCAGGCCTTAGTTCCCTTACCTTCGTGCTCACTCAGGGATGGCTGCGTTTTATTTTCTCTTCTTTGTTAAAAGGTGTGCACCATAACGGCAGATTCCCCTCTCCGGTGTCCATTCTGGGATGCCCTCTACCATCGAGTGAAACTGAGGCCAGTACTGGTGTCTCTTGTGCTCATGTGCCTAAAACCTCATTCTGTCCAGCAGGAAGTCGGCTGCCCTCAGTGCCAGGTGTGCCTATATTCAAATACAAGTTGCTCTGTTTTGCCTGCTACCTTATCACTCTCTGACCCCTCCTGATCTCCTTCCAAGTTGGAGTGCCTTTAGCTGTCTCTAAGAGACTCTCAAGTTGAGCTTTGTTTGCCACACTTTCTCTTAGTGCTGGACAGCGGGTGACTTTGCTTTGGTTTGGGTGACAGTGTGGGAGTAACACAACATCAGAGACACAGCCTTGAGTTTAAATTAATGCAGAATATTTGAGCAGGAACCAACAGGAAAGAAAAATGGAAGCAGGTAGTCATATTTCATTCTGTTGGGGTACATTTTTCTTCTCATGGGGCTTGCCCTTGAGAACAAAACATATCAAATGTTAAATCAAAGAATATTTTTGTAGTCATGCTAGGAATAGAAAATAATGCAAAGACTTTGCCTTCTGGAGGCAAATATTTTGCTGGAAGGTTATAATCAAAGTCAGAAGGAAATCGTAGCCACAGCTTTTGGTAAAGCTGTAATCATTTAAAATTAATTGCTTTTAAACTTTTTGCTTAGCTTCTCCTTTGTTTCCTATCTTCTTTGTCTCCTGGGTTTTTCTTCAAAATCACTTCATCCAGGTTGGAATAAGATTTGGGCAGGCGTCCTGGGAAACAACCCATAAATGAAGCCCTGAGACATATTCCCTGCTCGGTCATTCTTTTGTTGGCTGGAGCCTCGAACAAGCTGGGGATGGGGCACCCTTGTCATGGAGCTCGAGTCTGTCCCCTTTGAGACTGTGCCCAAGGTGACAGGGTCTGGAGCTCTGGGTAATCTGGAGGCCTGTGTCCTGGTGAGGTGGAGCCTGGCATTCCTGAGATGGCCTCAGGGTGGGGCAAGGAACAGGAATGAGCCCTTCTAGGGTCTGGCTCAGATGGCACCTCGTGTGTCTCTTGCTCTGCTGTGATGGCTGGCTTCCCTCTATCGTTCCCATGCGTCTGAAGGCCTCGCAGGATCAGGGACAGCGTCTGAATTGTCTCTGTAGCTCCGGGGCCAGTTCAGGGCCTAGCACATAGTAGATACTAAGTAATGTTTGTAAACATTTTTATCGAGCTACATATCTCATGTACTGTAAAATGTGCCATTTCACGTGTATACTTTGGTGGTCTTCAGTATATTCACACAGAGTCGTGAACAGACGTTGCCACAATTGAAGTTGAGAATATTTTCATTACTACAGAAAGAAACCCATGCTCATTACCAGTCACTCTCCATTTTCCCCTCCCCTAGGCCTAGGCAGCCATTGATCTGTCTGCCTAATGTCCACAGATTTACCTTTTCTGGACATTTCATAAAAGTGGAATCCTCTAATACGTGGCCTTTTGTATCTGGTTTCTTTTGCTCAGTGTGATGCTTTCAAGGCTCATCCATGTTGTAGCGTGAAGTATATACACTTCGTTCCTTTTTTAAAGAATATTTTCTTAGTTTATTTTTAATTGTGGTAAAGTCAACATTACATAAAATTTATCATCTAACCATTTTTAAGTTTATAGTTCAATGGCATCTGTCTCTAGAACTCTCCATCTTAAAAAAACTGAAAGTCTATATGGGTTAAACAGTAACTCCCCAGCTGCTTCTGCAGCTGTACTTTGTTGCTTGTTATGGCTGAATAGTATTCCACTGTATGGATAGACTGCTTTTTAATCCATTCATCAGCTGAAGGACGTTTGGGTCGTTGCCATTTTTTGGCAATTAAGGATAATCCTGCTATGAACATTTGTGTACGAGTCTTTGTGTGGACGTGTGTGTTTATCCCCTTAGGTGTATGTCTGCCAATGGAACTGCTGGGTCAGAGAGTAACTATTTCTACTTATCGAGGAACTGGCAGACAGTCTTCCACGGCAGCCAAGTCACTTCACATGCCCACCAGCCGCGTTCAAGGGTCCAGTGTCTGTACATCCTTACCAATACTTGTTATTATCGGTGTTTTGGATTGTAGCCATCTTGGTGGGTGTGAAGTGGTAGCTCGTGGTGGCTTTCGTTTGTATTTCCCTGATGGCTAGTGATCTTGGGAGAATTGTCTGATGCCTTGCCCGTCTTTTAATTGGGTTATTTGGTTTTTATTATTGAGTTGTAAGATTTCTTCGTGTACTCTGGATACCAGATACATGATGGACAGATGGACGGACAGATGGATGGATGGATGATTGGCAGATATTTTCTTCCATTCTGTGGGTTATCTCAATCAGTTGAGTGTTTGACTCTTGATTTCTGCTGAGGTCATGATCCCAGGGTTGTGGGATCAAACCCTCTGTTGGGCTCCATGCTGAGTGTGGAGCCTGATTGAAATTGTCTGTCTCCCCCTTTCCCTTACTCATGCTCTCTCTCTCTCAAATTAAAAAACAAAAACAAAAACATTTAAGTAAATAATTGAGTTGAATTGAATTAAGTAAATGAATATATGTTGAGAGGATTAAACGTACCCAACACATTATCTGGGCTAAGGTAAGTGTCTAGTAAGTGCCATTTGCTTGTGTATGGAAGGCCTGTTGGGGTCCCTGTGGACCTGTTCCTGGATCTGCCCATTTCTGTCCTTAGTGCCTGGCCAGAGATGGGTCATCCTGTCTGTTCATCCCGTGGTAGGGTCTCCTCTCACGTTAGGGTCTTGTCTGGGATCTGGCCTGCAGATGTGTTTTGGTGGCCCATCTAATATTTAAAATTAAAAAAAAAAAAATCAGGTGACCTCATTTAATGACCCAGATTCCTGGCTTCTTTAGAAACACAAGAAGATTTCCACGCTCTAGCGTGGTGGCACAGTCCTGGAACCGAGTAGAAGGGGCGTGTGCTCTTCAGATTGCTTGGGCCCCATAGACATTGGGGGCTTGTAGCCCCCATTTTGAGGACTTGTCAACCCATGTGGTGGGAGAGGATCAGATGGAACTGTTACTTGGTGTTTTCACCCATTTATTCAGAGACTCTACAGCCATCTGTTGTACACTCTGTCGGATGTGAGGGCAGATACAGATGTGCCTGTCTTCAAGGAACTCACAGTCCAGAGGGCCAGGGAAGAGCAGGAAGCGCCAACAGCCAGTTGAGACAAGATGCAGAGTCAGAAGGGCTTTATAAGAGAGGAGCTTAAGGTGTGAGTGCCTCTGCTTGGGACAGGCCAGAAGGGCATCCCCCAGGAGGGGACCCCGGGGCTGGACCTGGAAGGCTGACCTGGAGGTTTCCAGGCAGAGAAAAAGAAAGGGCAGAGCAGACCCAGGGAACAGCCTGATCAGTCAGAGGTGTGAGAGCAAACTTGGCCAAAGAAGAGGGCAGTCAGTCAGCAGGAGAAGTGGGAGGAGGTAAGGCCGGGCATGAGGGTCATGGGCGAGTTAGGAGGAGGGGCTGTCTTGTCAGAGCTTTGAAGGATGGCTGAGATTTTCCCAGTGGGGAAGATGGGAGGCTTTTCTGCTCGAGGACTTGGAGTGGACAGACACACAGGGGAGAAGGGAGGGCTGGAGTGTAGAGCTCACAGGGAAGAGGCAGGATGAGAGGCTGAGCTGCAGAGACCCTTGGGCTCCAGAACTCAGGAGCTTGGAGAGTCTGTTGTTGGAGGCAGGTGGGTGGGTTTTAAGCCGAGAGATCCTGCTGGCTTTTATTTTATTTTATTTATTTATTTATTTATTTATTTATTTATTTTATTAAATTTTTTTTTTAACATTTATTTATTTTTGAGACAGAGAGAGACAGAGCATGAATGGGGGGAGGGCCAGAGAGAGAGGGAGACACAGAATCTGAAGCAGGCTCCAGGCTCTGAGCTGTCAGCACAGAGCCTGATGCGGGGCTCGAACTCACAGACTGTGAGATCGTGACCTGAGCGAAGTCGGACGCTCAACCGACTGAGCCACCCAGGCGCCCCTCTGCTGGCTTTTAAAGAGTCTGAGAAGAGGGCCTGTGGGAAGTGGTCTGGGCTTCCAGATCTGGCAGGGAGAGGGAGAGCGACCACAGGCAGGATGGACACCATCAGGAGGAAAGTTGTGGCTCTGGCGTTGCCGACGGGGGAGTGCAGAGCAGAGCTGAGGAAGGTCTGCCTCTCAGAAGGAAAGATGGGGAATGGACGTTTTGGGAACATCTATTGTTTGCTGGCCACTGTTCTAGACCCTTGATTTTCTCTCTCCACCCTGCCAGCCAGAGGTGATCCTTTCCCTCTATGTTGTACAGCCCATAAAAACAAGACTCCAGAGACCAGTCTCTGGCTCGGCAGGGGTCGAACCCAGTCTGATTTCAGAGACCCCAGTTTGCTTGTGCTGCTCTCAGGCCTTCGCCCACGCCTACTTTGGTAGGAACTGTGGCTCCTGAGGAGCAGTTTATATACAAGTCAATTTGTCAAAAACAGAGATTTCAGCTTCCGTTCTCCCCCGGATTATTTGAGTTTTGTTTTTTGTTAATTGGGTCTTTTATTTTCTTGTGCTGTGTGATTAGGCTCCTGCTGCTTTGAAGTGGCCTTCGTTGGGTGGGGAGAGAGTGGGGAGGACTTCGTTAATGTGGTGATCCTCTCTTGGCAGGAGAAGAAACAAGTTTTGCTGTTGAGAGAGAAGTTGACTTTCCCTCTTTCCGTATCTCTTATGTTGTGATGATGCCTCTCTTGTCTTGGGGCCTTCAGGAAGACTAAAATAATTTCCTTTGTCTCTAACCTACTTCCTGAGGATATTTATTTGGTGGCATACACAGGTGCTACCTAAAGATAAACCTGACTTTTTTTCTTGTAAAATTAGTGCTTGGAATTGCTAGCATTGACCTGCTTGGCCTCAGGAACCCGCCCTGTCTGGCCTTATGGCTTCATTCTTTATCATAGATTTATTTGGGCTGCTTAAAGCTCAGGGAGGGTCAGTGGCATGTCCTTGGTCATCTGACACCGGGACTAGAGCTCTGTCTTCCCCGTTACATTGCGGCATGGCACTTGAAAAAATTAGCTCTGCTTGTGGTCATTTCTGGGTGGCTTTCAGGGCCGCGTGCCATAAGCACCAAAGGCCCTCGCATGCGCTTGCAGACTTGGTGTTCACTGTTCTCTGAAACGATGATCCAGGGCACGTTCAGAGAGAGTCCTCAGAACTTCTGCTCTAGAGAAAAAAAGACCACATAAGAAGACTTCCATCTCTTGAGGATTTGCACAGATGGAAGGACTGAGAAGGGAAGCTGGTGTTTGCCAGCACAGACATTGTTCCCAGCAGCACTCAGCGTGGCCAAGAGAGGGCTGACAGACACTTTGACTGCGAGTGACAGTTTTTCAGAAAAGTCTGCAGGGCCTTGATCGGCACTTTCCTACAGATGGGATGTAATGATGGGAATGTTCTCTGGTGGCACCGTTCAGTATGGTAGCTGTGAGCCATGTGTGGCTAATGAGTACTTGCTCTGTGGCTAGTGCAGCTAAGGAACTGGAATTTTCATTTTACTTAATTTTAATTACATTTCAATATGAAGGTCTGGACCTGTGTCTCCAGCCGCTTATTGGGCTAGTTTCCTTGGCAGTGAACATCACAGGCCCTCAGACTCCACATCTTCAAGACCACCCTCTCCGTTTCCTCACCTTCCCAGGGAATGATACCTCCATTCTCCTGTGGCGTGACCTTTGAAATGATCCTCAGTATGTCCTCTTTCATATAAATCGGTGACCAAGTCTTGTCCCTCCTGCGTGTCCTTCAGGCTTCCCCGTCACCGCAGCTGCTCCCTTAAGACAGGCCTCCGTTAGTCCCCGACTGGATGAGGACAACGTTCCTTCACGGTCTCTCTGCTTCCAGCACCCCCTCTTGAAATTGTCCTCCCCTCTGTAGCCAAGAACTCTTTCTAAATTGCTAATAGAGTTATTTTACCTCCCTGTTTTGAAAGTCTTGAGTTGCTCTCCATTGGTGTAAAGGCCAAACTCCTCAGCATGGCTGACATCAGTCCTTCCGGATGGCTTTGTGTCTCTCTGTCTCTCTCAGGATCCAGGATTAACGAACTACTTGCAGGTCTCTGGACAGACACCATGCTCTCTCGATGCTGTGTCATCTGGCTGCGTTCACTTTTCTGGGAAGCCTCACTGTTGGCTTTCCCCAGCCTAAATTAGGTGACCCTCATTTGAGGGCCTGTGACATCCTCTCTACCCCAGGATATCATTTTCTCTTCATCTGTTGTCGTTTTCTATATACTGGGTTATGTTTCCCACTGGACTTGATCCCTTTGAGGGCAGGAGCCTGTTATCATTCAGCTCTGTCTCCAGGGGCCCAGGACAGGGCCTGGCCCTGAGTAAATGTTTGGTGCCTGCAGACATGAGTGAATGAACGAATGGATGGATGGATGGATGGATGGATGGAGGGGTCATTTCCCACTGCCTGTGGCAATTACCTACCCTCCTGTGGCGATTGAAACCAATGGCCACACAGAGTTCATATTGAGGAAGCCTGCCTTGAGGTTAGACAAGTTCATCTTTCAGTGGAAGTTCAGTCCTCATATTTCATTTTCAGGCCACTTTGCGTAGCAAAGTAGTTTAACTCAGAGCAGATTTCTGCCGTGCTGATGGTTAATTTCATGGCCCACAGAGGGTCAGCACACTAATGCCGGGAACACGGCGACCTCAGTGCTGCTCACCGCACACGGTGAGGGCCCGGCAGCCCTGTTGTTTTAGAGAAGCAGTTTTCAAACATCCTTCAACGGGCTGATTTTGAGTTAACAGGGGTGACCTTTTCAAGATCATTTTTAAAAGCTATAACATAGATCCCTCCCAGACCGTATATTTTCCTTTCTCCACGCAGTTCAAAGGGGCTGAGTTGTCTCATAGGTTTTTGCCAGCAGTCTTCAGCTTGACCCTGGTTGTTTAAATCTGCCGGAGGAAATTTGAACAAACTTGTACTTTGGTAATTCTTCTGCCTCTGTGAACCTTTAACCTTAAGGTTTCTTTCAGAGCCAGGGGCTGCATTGTCACCGGTCGCCCCTGCTGGGGCTTTCAAAGGGCATTGTCTAGTGCGTCTGTTTTCACTTTGCTACTGGAGTTCTTTTGAGGAAGGGTATTAATTCAGACCTGATTCTGAGACAGGACGAGGACTTTTAAACTTGCCCCAGAGCTTGGGGATGGGGAAATGAGCATAATGCAAGCCTGTGGCCAGTGCCAGTGATTGTTCTGCAAGTAGGCTTCGAAGGTGAAGGGAGAGGAGGCCCCCCAGAGGTAGATCGGGCGTGTTAGCTGTCCAGCGGATGACCCTGGCTTTACCCAGGTCTGGTTGACAACATGACAGAAAGAGGTTCCTGTCTGTGCTGGTCAAGCTTTGGGCCTGGAGTTCCTCCTGAATGTAAACTCCCTGGAGCACCAGGTTCTTATGAACTTGGGAAGACAGTTGTAAACTTGGGGCTCACATACCATTACAAACTGCTTGCATGATATGAAACTTGCCGGGGAAAAAGAAGGGGGCTCCCTGAGGCAAGAGGGTAGGGAATTGGTACTCCTCCTGCCGTCATGTCCCCACCCCTGCCCCAAGACTCTGTCACCCCCATCAGCTAGCCAGTTTCACCGTTGAGTTCTTGTGTTCTCTTGAAGGAAAGCCCAAAGGACACCTGAAAATGTGTGACCTCACAGTCCTAGGCCCCTGTGGGCTTCAGGGGCTGGTACCTTGGGTGTTGCAGCATTGGAGACCTGACTTTTCCAGTCTCTGTCCAGGCAGCTCTTGTTTGTTCTGTCACCTACTCTTTGCAACAGGTTGGGGGCTGTCCGAGCACCTGGCTTGGTTCCTCAGCTCTCTTTCATTCCTTTTCCCAGGATTCTAGTGTCCTAGGGGACTGTACTTCTTAAGATCAGACATTGTAGAAGGAAAGGTGTGTCATGACATCAGTTAATTCATTCAGCAAATTCAGAGTAATATACAATTAGGAAGTGGGTTTCCATTGGTGAGCAAGGCAGAAGTGGCTGTGGTTTCAGGGAGCTCGCCACCTGGTAGCGGGAGGCAGACGTTATGGAAGTACACAGAAATGCACAGAACTGGAAATTGTGATAGTGCTGTGAAGGACGCTAGAGGATGCCCAGAGACGCACGAGTGGACATGGGGAATCTCCTTTATTTGGAGGCCAGGGAAGGCCTTTCTGAGGAAAAGGTTGAGCTAAAATTGGAAGGTTGAGCATGAGTCCCGGCTGCTGGAGTGCTGGGAGGGAGTAGCACATGGGAGGGTTTTGAGGTAGGAGAAAGATAGGGGCTGTGGTACAAGAGAGAGGGTCACTCTAGCTGACTGTGTCAGAGCTGTTTTCCACAAAAGGGACCTGGTGTGGGGTGCCCTACTGGATATGTATACTTGAGGTGCACGTCAGTCTTGGTTTGGCTGGAAGATAAAGCATCCGTATGTCTTATCATTCTGATAGGAGGATAGAGAGCAGGGGGGAGGGACACTGCCAGCCTTCTGGAGGTGAATGGTCTCAGGGTGGCCATCCTGCATCCTGTTGGCCTTTACCCACCCTTAGTCCTGTCTGTTTCTGGTACTGTACCCCTTATTTTCTTCCCATGATAGAGGGAGGGGCTGAAGTGGAAACAGGGGTTGGCTGGTAATCCTGGCACAAAGTGAACTAGACAGTTTTCACCATTCTGTGCTCGTGTTTGGCCATTTAACATTGACTGATCGTGATTTACAAGCCAGGTGAAGTTTACGGATACATTCCGAAAGCACTAAAACCAAGCACTGGATATCAAAGATGGTAAGTGAAGTAGCTGAAGTCGCTGGCACCCAGCCCACCTTCTGGGTCCTGGCCACAGCCCCTGAAACACACTCCCCTACATATTTTCTCCATCCCCTTTCCTTCTGGGGTGCCCATTGGGTGGAAGGTACTGCACTGGGGGCAAACTTTGTCTTCCTTTTCTCCCCCGAAAGTGAGTTCAGCAGGAGATCTGGCCCATCCTGGATTGTGCCCGGAAGGGTAGAGTCGTGGCTACAACATTTCAATGGTTTATGGTTCAGAACTGGAGCTGGAGACCCACTTAGAGCCCAGGACCTTACCCTGGGGCTCCTGCCAAGCAGGCCTAGCCTGCCCTCAGACTTGAGTGGGTATTTTTCTGCCTTTGATTTTTGTCAAGTTCTTTAATAAGAGAATAGTAGTTTATGTTCTTTAAAGCTGTCTTGAGATGCCAATTTGGTCTTCTGGGGACAGCCATGGTCTCAGGCTGGGGGAATGTTTGCAGGTAATTATAACAGGTTGGGGTTTTTCAGAAAGGAGAAGCGGACCATGTCACTGAACTTTGGGGGATTCCTTTGAGAAAGAGCAACCTGGGTTTCCCATGCCCCCCTGTTTTCCCCCTCTAGAATCAAATGGAATTTCTTTGCCTGACAAATATTTCCCAGATAAAAAAGAAGTACTGTATACTTGTTATTGTAGAGTCATTAGCCATTTCTAAGTTTTTAAGGTACATAATGAGAAAACTTGCCATGGTAACCAGTGAAGTTTCTTTTCGAGGAATGAATATTTTCTAGTTATTTTTGGTTTGATTTCTTCAGCTGAATCTTCCTCTCTTCCTCTTATCTCGAAATCTGTCTCAGAAGGCAATCTGGGGACATTTTAGCAAGCGCCCTGGTAACAGATGTGTGTCATCCTTTTCCTGACACGTCTCCAGGCCCCAACGAGGCAGTGGTACAATTGCAAGCTGTCCCCGGGGCGGTGGGTAGAACCCATCTCCATGCCGACTTCGGGACTGTTCAGTGCACAAGAGGGCAGTGTTTGCTTACGGTCCCGGATGGAGATGATCAGTGTGTAGGTTAACAGGTCAGCATAGTTAGAATGACCTCGGACTTTTTCAAGACAAAATAAACTGTGAGCCACAGCCACGATGGCTTCCCATATATGCCTTTAAGCGCCTGACCCTTCCAGAAAATAGCTGCTTGCTATCTTTTCTTTCCCTAAAAAGAAAAATATTGTTTCTTTCAACGTTTATTTTTTATTTTTTTTTAATCAAACGAAAGTACGGTTTGCAGCCTCGTACCTACGATGGCAGAGGTTAAAAAGTGTTGCGAAGGCAAAACAAATGCTTTCTCATTAAAAACCATATGGAAAGATTTTTGTCTGAAGCAAGAGGTCAAATGTATATTCTCCCCCTTTCACATCAGTGTAAAGATTATCTGACTTAACTTTTAAAACATTCGAAGATGTGGGCTCCAGTTATCAACCTTTCTTTGCAAGTTCATGGTATTAACCGAGCGAGGAATTTCCAGGAGAGAAAACAAGGTGATCTCTCTGCCTCCCGGGGGCACAATCTACTATCTTAAATAGGCCATGTCTGCTTTTGTATAAGGATTGGCCTGTTTTCAACTCTCGCGTGCTCTTCTGTGGAGGCTTTCAGGCCAGAGAGATCCACAGAAGTGTGCAGCCCCTGTCCCACGAGTTAGCAGCCTGTGCCAGAATTGGGTCCTCGCACCTATTTTGTCCCTGCCGCCCCCCAACCTGGAACTGCGGGTACTGGGTACCTCCAGCAGGTTAACACTCAACGGGGCTTGATGCACAGCGACAGCGGCAGCCAGGGCCAGCGCCCCAAGGAAATGCCTGAAGTGACGGAGGGCGGGATGGTGAGGTGGAAGGAGCCACGTGTTCTAGTGGCAGTGCCCCTTCACCTCTCTGAGCCTGTTTGCACACCTGGCATGCAGGTGATTATCTTGCGCGGCGTGGTTGTATCAAAGAAAATGTCTGCAAAACTTGTGGCACATAGTAGGGAGCGGTTACTGTGATGTTGATCCCTGCGACCCTGACCGATTATAAGCCCGTGGGCATTGGAGGTGGTTGTTGGACACGAGGCTAGAAACACAGGCATGGATGGTTATCCTTTTATTCGATTCACTGAGCGTGTCTGTTGCTCGGCCCCTCTGAGCATTTGCAACAAGACAAAATGAAATCTAGGTGGGGGGGGTGGTGTGCCATGCTACCGCCCCGATCCCCTGATAGCCATCGAGAAAAGCTGGGTTCCCAGGCTTAGCCCTATATGAAATCAGATGTCTTCTTCTAATCTTTTCTAATCGCAACATAAATCTTCCAAAGTGAGTGTGTCCATAAGATAGATGCCGCATACACTGTGGAATATATTAGTGTGTATGACATCCTCACAGTCTTTAATTGATCAGTAGCATTTAGTACAGAATTTGAATCTGACAGTGCCGAGGAGAACCATGGGTGGCCTTCTCGTTTGCTTCCCCGTGAAGCTCCTGTCCTGGCTTTTATTAGAAGGGTCTGGGTAGGAAAGGAAGGTTTTTGAGCTGCAGGCTTTCAAAAGAGGCTCACGCCATGTTTTTCCGGAACATAATTTCTGAAAAATGCCGGAGCCCTCAATTTCCAAAGCAACCTAGTTTGTAAGGGGAATGAAAAGTTGTTTCTGCGTGTGGATTC
The DNA here is from genome assembly GCF_022837055.1 of Prionailurus viverrinus. Taxonomy (NCBI): domain Eukaryota; kingdom Metazoa; phylum Chordata; class Mammalia; order Carnivora; family Felidae; genus Prionailurus; species Prionailurus viverrinus. Next base: position 57,344,991 of record NC_062562.1, on the reverse strand, counting down.
TGGGTTGTTTTCCATCTTCGCTCCCTAAGGCAGGGTTGGCAAGCGGGGAATAGGACAGATGTTCCTTGGTAGTAATTTCCAGTCAGATTCTTGAATGCCTTGTATACTCTGGGTCACCGTCAGCTCATAATGGAGCAAAATTGAGTGAGAATTCCTGCAATGAAAGACGTGAACGGCACACCGGCGAGATATGATGGTAGAGATAGAGTGCATTCTGTGAGAAAATATTTCCAGTGCTATCTGTAAAATTCAGATTGAATAACCATTCTGAAGTACTCCCTTTTAAAAGAGTTTCCTTCCACAAGCATTGCAGGCTGAGTAAATACCAATAATTTTTATTTCCCTTCTCCTTATCATTCCCCCTACTGAAATGTTCCTGCACAGCCTATCTGGTCTTTTCAAGTGAGCATCAAATGATTAGTGTCAGCTTCCAATTTGAATTATGATCCGCATTTCAAAACACAAACTGCGTCGCGTTTGCATTTGGAGGTAATTATCAATATTTACCAATACTGTGGAAGAGTTGGAAATAGAGGAAGTGCTGCTGAAAAGGGTGTCCCCAGATGAAGATAGCGCCAGGGGTCATTTGTGCCCACATGTGGATGATGGCAGAGGGGCCCAGGGGCCCCAGCCTGGCACTGTCTGGCTGCCTCCAGCCTCGCCGGCCGTCTCTCAGATGGATGGGGGACTGCGTGGACCCATTTGCCCAGCGGTCTTTTGGGGATGGGAACTCCAAAGAGGCTGGGAAAGCTCTTGCCCATAGGAAATGCTTGCCCCAGACTCTACTCACAGAGGCCAGCCCCTCTCTGTTTCCTCGGGGTCTGCCCACGTGTCTGGTGGGAGTGCTCTTTGGTAAGAAGGGCCGGAGAAACCAAGGGCTGCTCTAAGACCTTTGTGGCCTGAGCCATCCCCTCCCTGCTACTCCCCTCCCCAGAAAGCAGCCGGACAGAAATAAAATGTGCTGACATCCCACAGAAAATACAGTTTATACATGCTTCTGTCGGCGTTGAATCCTAAGTGTACTGGTGGCATCCTCTTCTATCTTAACAGACATTTAATTCAACTTTGAGTAATTCCAGTTTTTGCCGTTTTCTTTTTGTATTTTGGAGCCAGTAAACATTTTGAAGCTTGCAAACACTGGAAACTCCGATACTTTGCTTGTCATGCCTAGTTAATAGCTGCCTTTGGGAAATCCAGAGGAGGCTTCAGACTTTGCCTCCTAGAACTTCCCAGAGAGTTTAGAGGCTGCAGTGCCATAGACCTGCGCACCAGAGTCAGAAAGACAAGATTTAAACTGAAATTTTGGCTGTTCCACTAGCTTGGTGCGTGAATGTGGACACTGTGCTTTTCTGAACCCGTTTCTTTGCCCGTATGAAAAAGGACTGATGCCTGCCTCTGGGGTTTGCAGTTAGGCTTAGCAGTAGGGACTGTGATGCAGTCGGCCTCCTTCTGGGTGCATGGTAAAGGCGCAGTGAGTGGAAGCCGCGTCCAGGGCCACTGTGGCCTGCAGGCTCGCGCTGCAAGGTTTGGCCCGGGAATGCCTCCACTTCTGAGGTCGCTGGGGAGAGTCAAACGCCCTCTTCCCTCAGCACTGCAGACAGCAGGAAAGAGCGCTGGAATTATGCAAGAGCTATGTTTCAAAGAAGGAAATGAAATTCTTGAATTTTTTAAGGCAAAGAAGAGGAGGGAAAAAATAGATTCATTGTTTTACTTGGCTATTGAACAGGATGCAGGACAAAGCTGGCCTCTCTCCTGTCTAATGTCATCATCGGCATTCTTTCTTTTTCTTTCTTTTTCTTCTTCCCCTCCTTCCTCCTTCTCCCCCATTCCCCCCTCCTCCCTTCTCCCTCTTCCCCCTCCCCCTCCTCCTCCTCTCTTCTCCCTCTTCCCCCTCCACCTCCTCCTCCCCCCTTCTGCCCCTTTCCCCTCCCTTCTCCTCCTCCCCCTCCCCCTTCTCCTCCTTCTCCTCCCCCCTCCTCCTCCCCCTCTCTCTTCTCCCCTCTCTGTTCCCCTCCTCCCCCTCCTTTCCCTACTTGTACTGCAACAAAACCCCCCTTTTCTTCAAGTCGTTCTGAGGTTCTGAGCCTGGGATTAAATCTCATGCTGTGGAGATGCTCTGATGCCAGAAATTATTTCCTCTTCTGTGGTCTTTGGTCTCAAATTCTTCAATGTTTCCTGTTGCTTTCAAAGGAAGGTGCCAGGTGCCAGCCCCATGGCTAGTTTTGGGGTTCGTGAGGAGTGCTGTAAAGAGGAGCAAACAGGAGCTCTCACGGTCCCACTGTTATGCAGCCAGGGCCGTAGGTGATGGGGTGACATGATGAGCAAGGTTTGAAGGAAGATGGGCACGGGCCTCCGGGTGAAGCTGGCCTGGTGTCAGGCCAGGTAGAGGCTGGCAGATGCTGGGGGAAGTTCTTTGGGAGGGCTGATAAAATTCAACAGCTGCTTACCATTTCATGAGTACCAGTAACGTGGGCTCTGCCCGCCCGGCACAGTGCGGGCTTTGGAAAGCTCAAGAAGACACGGTTGCTGCTTTGGGGGAACTTAGTGCCAGGAGGAGCTGGCTGGCTTCTCTTCACAACTTGGGAGAACACAGGTTCAGTGGGGGGTCCCAGTGAGGCACACGGGTACTCCTCTGGCATCCATGATGTGCTCACCCTAAGGGGCCTAGATTTGCACTGTGGTCCTCTTTCCCTTAACAGAGGCTTTTGACACTTGTAGTTATGCTTATTTATAAGGAGTCATGGAAAGAGCATGCTGGCCTAGGTTTAAGCCCCAGCTCTGAGGTTAGATTGTGATGATGCATTGCTCTGAATCTCAGTTTTGTCATCTTCAAAATGGGGAGAATCACCTTGCAGGTTTTTTGTGAGAATCTGGTGAGATCATCTATATATAGTGCTTACCTTCATGCCTGTAACCTATAAAATACTCAACAAATGGTGTTAGCGATGGTGATCATAACCAAATATGATTTGATCTTTTGATCTTTAAAAATAAAACATTGTCAGAAGTCTCACGTCAGAATTCTCACTTATTTTTGCTTGGGAAGGCAGGCTAGGTGGGTGGCGTCTGATACTGTAGATAGTATATGATTTTTGCCTTGTTTTTAACTTGGCGATAATGTAGTTGGGGAGAAACTAAATTAACAAACTTGAAGTAATCAGAGTATCAGTACTTACTTACATTGATGTGTCTATTAACATTGTGAGTGCAGTTGGAGCTAAGAGGAGGAAGTCCCTCCATGGGGAAAGACGGGACAGAAACCAGAAGAGAAACGTGAATGGTTTGTTAGAAAGCAGCGTGTTTTGTCTACCAGGAGAGACCAGTCTGCAGGAAGCCTTGGCTTGTTTTGTGTTCGGAAGCGGATAGGTGCCAATCACTGCTGAATACAGATGTGCCCCAAAATATGTGATTTAGCTTTGCCTGAGGCAATTTATGTGTCAGTACTGAAGGAAAAAAAAACCCACAAAGCAGCACAAAACAGCATGAGTGCAAACATGATACAATTTTTAAAGCTTGAGGTTTAGAGAAACTAAATATTTGAATGCCGGCTTCAGCATTTGTTAGCTGTATCATCTTGGGCAGATTGCTTCACTTCTCTGGGCCTTGACTTCCTGGTCTGCAGAGGAGGAAAGAACCATTTTAAGGATTAGGAGAAATATATCTGGTACCCGATAAGCTTTTAATAAACATGGTTATTGTTATCACCGTTACTTTTCCTACTGATAATAAAGGCTCCTGGTCTCTTGTGACTCTACGTTGCCAACTATAAATGTGGGCTTCCCTGAAATGCTGTAGTTTTTTCTGTAGTATAAATGAACATGTTAGAGCATTGATTCAGTGTTGTGGAGAGGTTTATATGTGAATATGTGTAAATTTTGGAAGGCTCTTTTTTGTTAACTCTACTTTAAAACCAGGACCAAAGAAAAACACCCCTTAATAGCTTAGTATTTTTAGGAACTGAGCTAGACCTTTGTGTAAGCCTGGGGACAAACTGAGAAAACTTTAGTTTTTCTAAAGACTTGTTGGGGTGCTCTCCTTTGAATTGAGGAAGCCATTTTTCCTTCCGAATTTACTGTTTATCTTTTGGGCATGCACATTTCCAAATACATCAAATATAAATGACACTTTTTTTTTTAGTTTTTAAACTAACATAAAACATCAAATAGACCTCTGCAGGGAATTTAAAAAGGTCTTGCTGACTTTCAGTTTCCCCCAGATTTGCAGGACTCTGAAATTTCTGGAAGTTTCCCATCTGTAGCTAAGCCAGCAAACACTCCGTTTGGGGTGGTAAGGAACTCCCTATCAAGCCACATCTTACTCCATCAAACTTTAAAGAACCTCCCAATTTCTTTCATTTTGGGCTTTTCTGTAGCACAGATTGCTTAAACTCAGTGGGAAATTGGCTGTGAATTTTTAACAGTATGGACACACTCGTGTTTGTCAAATTTGTCTTAGAGGAGCAGGCTCCAGTTTGTCTTTATAAATAGGAAAATTGACTTGCAAAGAGGTGAATGAAGAGTAGCAGACAGGAGATGACCTGTGGCACATTTAGACTTTGGAGAAATCACAGCCGTAAAAAACGGGTAGATGTTCTTTGTGTAAATGGATAGGCCATCTGGTTCTCAAAAACATGCTTATTGACACAAACACACTGGACTTCAAGGGGAATTTCAGACTATTGGATTAGCTTATCTGCGCATTGGTACATGTGTAGAACTCATGGGAAAACGGTGTACCATAATAAAATGTATGCACAACAAATAAAACGGAGTTCAGAGGCACAAGTTAGTTATACAGTAAAAATGCATCATGTTCAATGAAGGTTTTATTATTTTGGAACTAGCTCTTTTCGGTTGTCTTAAAGGAATGCCTCTTTTGGGCAGATTTGAAATATGAAAACCGTCTTATTTTCCTGTAAGTGAAACATTTAAATACCATATTTTCCCACAAAATTTTTCAGCACGTAAAGCGAAAATGGAAGTAATTTTGATAGGTAACTTGTATTTTGGGGGCCGAGGAGAAGCACTAGAAAAGTCAGCTCCTGAAGATGAGTTCTTTGTAAGAAGGCAGTAGCATCCAGACAAATTCTCACGTGAATGTTTGCAAAGCCATAAGCAGATTTTGCTGCTATTGTAGGCAGACTCAAATTTAGTTCAGAAGTGAAATTTCTAAATGAAACTTTTGAACATGACTCCAAGGACATAAACTACAAGGACAAAATGGCACTTTGTTTTTTCCTGTTAAACTCCTGTACTTGTTGACATTGCAAAATTCATAGTGAATCTTTACAATGGGACATTTGTGACTCTAGGACCTCAGAATCCTAAATGAATTCAGATGGACTTACTATTTTTTCCTGTGACGTCTCAGAACCGTTCTGCTTTGCCGCAACCAAAAACTGCCTTCACTGTTCGTACTACCTTACTCAGTTAAATCTCTAAATCCCTGTTGTTATTATTGTAATTATTATTTTATTGTAATAATTATTGTTACTATTTTTGAACAAGCTTTGGATGTTTGGTTTGAAAAGAGTCCACTGAGCATTTTGATTATGGTGATTAGTGTGTGTGTGTGTGTGTGTGTGTGTGTGTGTGTGTGTGTAGCTGAGTATGAAGCGATGCAAGGATTTTATATATATTTCTAGGGCTTTTTCACCGTGATACCAGGGAGTAAGATTTTTGTTTTTACAAGCCAGGAGGGTTACTGTGAATTGTAACATTTGGGAATCACAGTTTTAATTACAGCTTGTTCTAGTGAAATAAAAATAAGCCCTTGATACTGTTTTAATCTCTTGAATGAATGAGACCTATTTCGGATTCTAAGTTCACTGAAGCAGTCTCTCCGTTTCCCCAAGTGCCACTTCCCAAGGTGGACAAAACATGTTCTGTGCGGGAGAAACGTGAGATGCTGGCTGCATGGGGGAGGAAGGGGGAGAGGAAGCTGTTTGCAAAACTACTTAAAATAAATTTGAGGGGTCAAACATGGAACACAGTTGCAAAAGAGAAAGGAAAAAAATGCCTTAGGTCAGTTCAGCTAAAATAGCGTAGGCATTCACATTGGCGGGAGGGTTGTGTATTTCTCGCTAATCAGATCCAATCGGTACAGATAATATTTGAGTATCTGAGGCTATATCTCATAGCCTCTATATCAGGAAAATTAACCTACAGGGGCATGTTTTAAAGGGTTGATTTGGGGGAACAGACACCACTTGGAAGAGATGCAAGCTGTGTTTACCTTGTTGTCCGAAGAGCGTTCAGACGTGAGTCTTGCTCCCTGACTTGGAGCTTGTCTGTCAGAGACGCAACCCTGCCTTGGGCCGACGTAGACAGGCTTGCGTTAGCACTTCATTTAAAAGCGATCGGTACTTTTAAATTAAACATGCAAAGTTATCTTGGTGAGACATTGAATGGGAGGTTGCTGGATTATTGAATTTGGCCCACAGTTTAGCCAGTTCAGCAGGGATTTGGGGGTCTGAAGCAATTAATATGCAAGTACGTTTGAGTCAGCAAGGTAGGAGATTACTGTCTTATCAGGGTAAGAAAAATTTCTCTTCCGAAGATCCATACTTTTTAGGAAGTAGATAAAACCCATTGTTTGAGGTTCACGTTTGAGAGTGACCACCTCACATTGCCAGATTTTAACCACTAAAACACACAAGAGGGAATAATTGCATTATGTTTAGCATAGAGGAGACTCCAGTCTCCTTTCCCATGTTCTCATGTTCTTCTTCTTCTTTTTTTTGCTCATATAGCTTGAAAGAGAACTTAATTTTCTTTGTTGAAAAAGATCATTCATTTAACTGTTCAAATCACATGAAATTGTTTTGTCTTGTCGGATTAAACACTTAAAAAAGACAAAACCAAAAAGGATTTCAATACGTGGCGAAACCCTTCTGTCCTATTAATCCAGACTTGCTCCATCCAAATTGCTGTGTGCTTTCCTGACCAAAAGGGCCTAAACTGGGGTAACAGCTATTTCTGTGATAAACCCCTTCTCCTTCTACAGAGCCAGTACCCTTACACCTGTTCTTTCCCACCCGGCAGGCAGCATTCAGGTATGACATTGATTTTCATTGTGTGACACTCAGCTTTGCACAGAGTGCCTGTGCAATCTTGGGGTGCAGTGGAGTGCTTAATACTACTTCCTTGTCTTTAAGATGGGGAAAGTAAGACCTTAAAGGGCTGTGAGGACGGCTCCATGTGAGGAGTTGACGCAGTGAGTGACAAACCCACAGTGCCAGCTCTGGGATGTCTCTTCTCCCACTAAACTTAGTGGGAGACACCAAGCCCTGCATGAAGGGGACATGGCAGGCTTGTGTTAGAAGTAAGAGCACTGGTCTAGAAGCTGGCAGGCACTGGGAGCTATGGGTAACTGAGGCTTAGAAACTGCTGCTTTATTGGGGCGCCTGAGTGGCTCAGTAGTCGGTTGAGCATCTGACTTCAGCTCAGGCCATGATCTCACAGTCTGTGAGTTCAAGCCCCGTGTCGGCCTCTGTGCTGACAGCTCAGAGCCTGGAGCCTGCTTCGGATTCTGTGTCTCCCTCTCTCTCTGCCCCTCCCCCACTCATGCTCTGTCTCTCTCTGTCTCAGAAATAAACATTAAAAAAAAATTAAGAAATTGCTGCTTTATTCCAGAAGACAGGGAAAAGTTTAGCCGTCGAAAAGCACTTGTGACTTAAAAATGAAAAATGAAAAAAGAGTGGCTTATGGAGTGGTAAAGTCCTTTATTTCCATATTTTCTGTGGAAACCCTTTCCTTCTGAAAGCTCTGATTCCACTATCTGTCTTATTTCAGGAATTTGGGGCCCTCAGCCATTTGAGGGAAGGTCCTTCATTCCTGGGTAGCAGCTGTCCTTTTGCCAGGACCTGAGCTTCCCTTCAGAGCATGTAACCTTGGCTGCCTGAGGGGCACTTCAGGACATGGCCCTGGAACGCATGGCCGACTGACCACGTCCTTTGGGCAGGTGACATGGGAACCCAGCCTGGGCGTGAGTGGGTATGTGGCCTGGCTCCCTGGTAAAGGGCCTTCAGGGTTTCCTATGGGGCCCTGCCATTTCCATCCAATGTAGCTGCCTTTCTATTTCAGATAAAGGATAAAATACTTTGGAGAATAACTTTCATTGTTTCCATTCCCAAATCCTTTTCTGTGTGTGGAGAGCATTCTGAGTTTGTCTGTTTGTTTACTGTCCTCCCATCAAGACCCATAGCCTGTGCCGACATTCTTCTGAGCAGATCACATGCGCTTGGCAAACGGGTGGGCCCTCTGAGCACTTTTTTGTGTTTTCAGCCATGGTCCTTAGTTCTCAAGGGATACGGCCAGACTCCATCCTGATTCCAGATTTAGAAGAAAAAAAAAAAGCCACAAAACAAAACAAAAAAGAACCCTTGATATAAAATGGAAGTGGAACTTGGCAGCGGCTAGTGGAGATTGTGATAAGGAGTTTTGAAGTGTCTCTCCTTTGAACAGTCTTTCTTGCTGGAGAAGTAAGACCCTTGTAGATGCCCCAGCTGGGCTGATGGGGTGGGCTCGTCATCACTCCGAGACTGGGTGTCTTTAATTTCAGAAATGTCCTGAGGAATAAGAAATGAAACAGGAATGCTGCAGGGTTAATATTGTTAGGCCCTTTGTTTGTTTTTCTTTTTAATTTTTTTAATGTTTTTATTTATTTTTGAGAGAGAGACAGAGGGTGTGGGAGAGGGAAACAGCAAGTGGGAGAGAATCGGAAGCAGGCTCCAGGCTCTGAGCTGTCAGCACATAGCCTGATGTGGGGCTTGAACTCACAAACCATGAGATCATGACCTGAGCTGAAGTCGGGCACTCAACCAACTGAGCTGCCCAGGTGCCCCTGTTTGTTTTTCTTAGTGGGAGTAAGTGCCCAGACTAAATTTATGGATGGCAGCTAAGGGTAATAAAGCTCTGTGCTTGAGTACCTGTTATTCTGCATTATCTCATTTAATCCCAACAAGAAGGATGGTTTGTTTGCTTTTTGAATAAATGAAGACAAGGAGACTCAGAGAGGTCAAGTAACTACCCAAAGCTATATAATAGAAAAGTGACTGATCCAGGATTTTTTTTTCAAAGCTTATTTATTTATTTTGGGGGACAGAGAGAGAGCACGAGTGAGCACACACACAAGTGGGGGAAGGGCAGAGAGCGAGAGGGAGAGAGAATTTCAAGCAGGCTCCGCACTGTCAGTGCAGAGCCCCATGCAGGGCTCCAACACACAAATCAAGATCACAGCCTGGCCCGAAGTTGGCTGCTTAACCGACTGAGCCACCCAGACGCCCCTGGTCCAGGATTTCTTAAAAAAGTATTTATCATGTTTTTGATTAGGTAATACATACACGTGAAAGAAAATTCAAACAATACTGAAAGACATACAGTGAAGAATATCTCTTTCTCCTGTCTCTGTGCCCAGTCTTTCATTCTCCTCCTGCACAACATATCCATTTCCATTTATGAATATATTCCAGAGATGGGTTTATATAGGCGTATAATAGCTTTATTCTTTTTGATGGCAGCATACTGCTTCACTCCCTCAGCATGAACCTGTGCTATTTCAAGCAATACTGAATGGACTTGGCTATTTCATCTTTTGCATTTGTATGCACAGACCATGGGATGGATTCCCAGACAAGGAGCCCTGCCTGGAACCTGGGTTTCCTCACTCCCGGGCCTGTGCGGACGCCGTTGACCACTGTCTTCTCGGTCGGGTTCAGCGTTGCTGTCCTTGCCCAGAAAGCTGAGAGGGCTCCCGCCAGCCCTGCTGCCAGCCTCTGCTGTGGCGGCAGCTTCTGCTTCGGCTCTCGGCCTGCCTCCAGCCAGCCACTGAGAGGACGGTGGTCGTGAGGACGTGCCATTGCCAGAGAGAAGGAGCAGCAAGAGAACGTTCTTTTTATTCACTGTCTGTTTTGTGCTCTGTGATCTTGTCCTTCTTTGAAATCTCACTGGCCCAGGCTTGAATTCTAGTTCTATTTTATTAGCTGAGTGGTCTTGGGCAACTTCTTTAACCTTTTGGGTTTATAAGAAGTGACATTGGTGCTCCTGATACCTGCCTGAGAGTCGCTGTGAGAAAATAAATACTTCTGCTAGTAGGTGGTAGTTAACATTATTGAGCTTTGACCGTGTCAGGCCCGGTTGTAAATCCTTTAACCCGTGTCGTCTCATCTAATTCTGATAAGCCCCCAGTGAGTTAGACACAGTTCCAATCCTTCTCCTCTAAGTGACTGAAAGTAGGTCCCTTGCCGAGAGCCATTCATGTAACAGTGGCAGAGGAGACATTTGATGCCCAGTTGTTGCCCCAGAGCCTGTGATCCCGACCACGAGGCTCTGCGGGCCACTCACAAATGTGGCCGGAGTTGATCATTCAGATGGTTGTTCTCTGTTGATTGCATTCCGCTTCTAGCAAAGCTTAAGCTCTTTTTCTTCCATTTTCACGCCAGAGATGATCATTTGTTCACAACAGTTTTGGAGTTTTGCTTCTTACCATGCTTATTAGGAATGTGACCCGGAACAAGATACGTTCTCTCTCTGCACTTGAGTTTCCGTGTCTGTAACATGGAGACAGCAGTACCTTCTCTTCTCATGGCATCGTGAGGACTCACGCACGTGCAGCACCCCAAACAGCGTCTGGCACATAGTAGGTCCTCGGTTAACAACGTGTTGGTTCCTTTTTTTTCTTCATTTGGCTGATTCAAAGACTACCGGAAGAAAGGTGAGGTTTCCTCAAATGTTTGTGGAATGACCTGCCGTCAGGTTGCTTTCTGTCTGTTGTCCCTGTGGGAAGTGATTGGAGGATTCCCTTCAGGAGTGGGGGTGCCGTTGGGATTCTGAGGTTTAAGGGTGCCCGACTGTGAAGACATGCCTTCCGCGGTGCCTGAGAGGTTGCTGTGGACCGCCAGCGGGAGCGGCTGTGCAGAGCACTGGGCCTGTTTCTGTGGCTCAGCACTCTTTTATTGTTCCCCGGGGAGACGTAAGGCTAAGCTGAGAGACAGCACAGCAAGAAAAAGGTGTATTTGACCGACCTGGCCTTCGGAACACCCTCGAGTCCCCCCAGCAACTGCTTTAATGTTTCCTTGTATTGTCTCTCAAGCCTTTTTTAAAATGGTAATAAAATATATATAACATAAATTTACTTTCTAAACCATTTTTTTTTTTTTAAATTTTTTTTTTTTTTCAACGTTTATTTATTTTTGGGACAGAGAGAGACAGAGCATGAACGGGGGAGGGGCAGAGAGAGAGGGAGACACAGAATCGGAAACAGGTTCCAGGCTCTGAGCCATCAGCCCAGAGCCCGACGCGGGGCTCGAACTCACAGACCGCGAGATCGTGACCTGGCTGAAGTCGGACGCTTAACCGACTGCGCCACCCAGGCGCCCCTTTCTAAACCATTTTTAAGTTCATTGGCATTAAGCACGCTTACCACGTTGTGCAGCCATCGCTACCGTCCGTCTCCAGACTCCAGAACTCTTTCCTCTTCCCAGACCGAAACTCTGTCCCTGTTAAGTACTAACCGCTCATTCTCCACCCGCCCTCCGCTGGCAACCACCACCCTACTTTCTGTCTCTATGAATTTGACTGGCTTATTTCACTAACCACAGTGTCCTCCTCGAGGTTCATCCACATTGTAGCCTGTGTCAGAACTGTATTCCTTTTTAAGGCTGAATATCATTCCACTGTATGAGTATTCTTCTAAGTTTTTTAAAAAATTTTTTGATGTTTATTTTTTATTTTATTTATTTATTTTTTTTAGATTTTTTTTTTTTTTAATCTTTATTTTTCAGAGAGAGACAGAGTGTGAGCAGGGGAGGAGCAGAGAGGGAGGGAGATACAGACTCCGAAGCAGGCTCCAGGCCCCAAGCTGTCAGCACAGGGCCCGACGCGGGGCTCAAACTCACGAACCGAACCGTGAGATCATGACCTGAGCCGAAGTCAGATGCTCAACTGACTGAGTCACCCAGGCGCCCCTTTGATGTTTATTTTTGAGAGAGAGATGAAGAGCGAGCAGGAGAGGGACAGAGAGAAAGAGAGGGGAGGCACAGAATCTGAAGCAGGCTCCAGGCTCTGAGCTGTCAGCACAGAGCCTGATGCGGGGCTCGAACTCACAAACCGTGAGATCATGACCTGAGCCAAAGTTGGACGCTTAACCGACTGAGCCATCCAGGAGCCCCCTCTTCTAAGTTTTTTTTTTTTTAAGTTTATTTATTTATTTTGAGAGAGAGAGAGCGAGCGAGCACAAGAGGGGGAGGGCCAGAGAGAGAGAGAGGGAGGGAGAGAGAGAATCCCAAGCAGTTTCCATACTGACAGCGCCAAGCCTGACGTGGGGCTCGAACTCACAAACTGTGAGATCATGACCTGAGCTGAAACCAAGAGTTGGGGCGCTTAACCGACTGAGCCACCGAAGTGCCCCATATTCTTCCAAGTTTTTAAAGCATAGGTTAAATACATAAACATACATCTATACTTACCAGTATGTTTGTTTATAAGTGTCTCCGTTGTTTTGTGTTTTGCTTTGACTTACATTTTAATTTCTTTCTTTTTTTTTTAATGTTTATTTTTGACAGAGAGAGAGAGAGAGAGAGAGAGAGACAGAGAGAGAGAGACAGAGAGAGAGCATGAGCAGGGGAGGGGCAGAGAGAGGGGGAGACACAGAATCCGAAGCAGGCTCCAGGCTCCAAGCTGTCAGCACAGAGCCCGACGCGGGGCTCGAACTCAACAGACCGTGAGATCATGACCTGAGCCAAAGTCGGATGCTCAACTGACTGAGCCACCCAGGCGCCCCTTACATTTTAATTTCTATGTCATTACTTCATCTTTGTGAACGTTATTGTTAGTGATGACATCTGTTTTGATTCTGTTTAAAATGAAGCGCATCTGCTGCTTTTCCTTATCGCTTATAGAATTAGTTGTGTTAAACTCTGCATATTTCTAAAATTAACAACATTTCTCAGGGAGACAGAGAAGTTTGTGGTCTGCTTGGTCTTATTTTCCTTTTGAGATTCCTGGTTGTGTTGTAAACTCTTTGCAATCACTTAGCAGCTGTGGCTGTATCTTGTGCCTCACCTAGCCCTGGTGAGAAATACAGATCTACCTATACTTTATTTGTAACTCCAAAACTCTAAACGTTGAAAGTATTTTGGGGAGGAGTTTGGGTGAATGCCTGATCTGAACTGAGGCTATTTATAGCTTTAATTTTTCCCACTGAGTGTGAATAATTAAATGTCTAATTATAGAGAATGTCCCCATACCTGTTAGGGTATATTACATAATTATGGCTTATTCCTGTATGCTCTGAATTACCTTTTTTAGAGGTAATACATGTTAACTTATTCATAATTCCATAATTTAAAGTATTTCGTATGTAAGCTTTTAGTTAATGATATAACATGGACACCTTTCTACACATTAATGTGTAGAACATTCTTTTGTATGGTAACCATATCATATTTTTAAAAAACTGTTTTCATAATAGCTATATTGAGATATGATTCACCTATTATACAATTTAGCCATTTAAAATGTAAATTCAATGGCTTTTAGTATTCACAGAGTTGAGTAACCACAGCACAATCCATTTTAGAGCATTTTCATCACCCTCAAAAGAAACACCATACCTCTAAGCAGTCACTCCCTATTTCTTGCCTCTCCCTGCCCTAGGCAACCACTAATCTACTTTTCTGTGTCTCTAGGTATACCTGTTCTGGACATTTTGTATAAGTGGAGTCATATCAGTGTATGGTCTTTTATATCTGACTCCTTTCGCTTACAATGTGAATAAGGTCTACCCATGTTGTAGCATGAATCTATACTTCATTTCTTTTTATGGCCAAATAATATTCCATTGTGTGGACAGACCACGTTTTGTTCATTCATCCATTGATGGATATTTGGCTTCACGTTTTGGCCATTACGAGTAATGCTGCTATGCACATTCATGTACAAGTCTTTGTATGGGCATAACTCTTGGGTGTATACATATCTAGGAGTAGAATTTCTGGGTCATAGGGTAACTGTGTTTACTTTTTGAGGAGCTGCAGACTGTTTCCCACCAGTCTGCACCACTTGGCGTTCCCACCAGCAATGCATGAAAGCTCTAATTTCTCCACTTCCGCATTGACACTTGTTCTTGTCTGTCTTGGGTGTGCGATGGTAGCTCACTGTGGCTTTGATGTGCGTTTCCCTGATGGCTAGTGATGTTGAGCACCCTTTCATTTGGCCATTAATATATCTTGTTTGCAGAAATGTCTATTCAGCTCTTTGCTCATTTTTAAATTGGGTAATTTGGGTTTTTTTAAGTGTTGAGTTTGTAAGTGTTTTTAATATTTTCTAGATCATCAGATATATTATTTGTAAATATTTTCTCCTGTGGGTTTTCTTTCCACCTTCTTCTTTGTTGTCTTTGAAGCACGAAAGTTTTTAATTTTGATGAAGTCCAATTTATTTTTTCTTTTGTTGTTTGTGCAAAGGAACTACTGCTTAATTCAAGGTTACACAGATGTATGGTTATATTTTAAGAGTTGAATAGTTTTAGCTCTTACATGTAAGTCTTTGCTCTATTTTGGGTTAATTTTTGTATGTGGCGTGAGGTAAGGGTCCAGATTCATTGTTTTGCATGTGGATGTCCAGTTGTCCCAGTAACATTTGTTGCAAACACTGTTGTTTGCCCCAGAGAATTGTGTTGGTGCCATAAATGTGAGACTCTCGGTTCTGTTTCATTGATCTGTACATCTCTCCTTATTCCAAACTACTTTTTAAAAAGTTCTGAATTGTCGGGGTGCCTGGGTGGCGCAGTCGGTTAAGTGTCCGACTTCAGCCAGGTCACGATCTCGCGGTCCGGGAGTTCGAGCCCCGCGTCGGGCTCTGGGCTGATGGCTCAGAGCCTGGAGCCTGTTTCCGATTCTGTGTCTCCCTCTCTCGCTGCCCCTCCCCCGTTCATGCTCTGTCTCTCTCTGTCCCAAAAATAAATAAACGTTGAAAAAAAAAATTTAAAAAGTTCTGAATTGTGAAACACACTTGTCCCCAGAATCTTAGGGACTAGATACTAATAGATTGCTGTTGCTTCATAGGGAGGGCCCTGTTTTTTCCAGGTTCTCAGATGTCACCATATTTACCTTTGCTGCTTTCTTACCGTGTGATCTCCATGGCACACCAGAGGAAAGCCTGGGAGCAGAGCTGAGGCTCATCGTAGATTTTCGGATATCCACACCATCACTGTTTCGGCATGATAATGCCATTACTTTTAGAATCCCAACCTTGAATGTGGATATAAGATGTTGTAGGCAGCAGCTAGAAAGTAGAAGCCCTCAACAAGTCCCCTATCTTTGAACACCGCACAGTACAGGTGCAGGTGCCCAGGGACCATATTTGAGCTTGGCGACCCCGACCAACCCCAGCCCCATCCATATTTAATTGGTCCAGGGATACATACCCGTGCCAAGCTGGACTAAAAAGACGTTCTCCCCTTGGAATTTGAAACACAGGAGGAAGGGGTAGAGAAACTAGGAGTCCTGGAAATGGGCATTTGGTGGAAATAGTGTGCTAGATCAGAGAAAGGCTGCTGAGGTCCCTAGAGCCTCTCTGTGAGGTACCCAGGATCCTTCTCATAGAAACTCCTTTTTGCTTAGAATTAGTTTGTTTCTGTTACAAACTTTGTTTCTGTTACAAACTCTTCTGCAGTGAAGAGTGGATACCACTTTTTCCCCCACAAATATGTATTTAGCTCCTATTGAGAGCAGGGCATTCTGAATGCTTTTTCACTGAGGATGCCCTGGCAGATAAAGGATGGCCCTTTAGGACTCACATTGAGTTGGAGGATAGGGGATAGACTTGCAAAGCAAATGTGCTGAGTGTCAGATAGATGTGCCATAATCAAGGACCAAGAAAAGTGCTGTAGGGGTTCAGAGGTGGGAGAGTCAGGGAAGGCTTTCCAGAGGAGGTGACTGTGTGGGGTCCTGACGGATGAGCTGGAGTCTGCCTGGTGGCAAGTGAGAGACTGCGAGTTCCAGGAGCAGGGAACTATCCATGTAGGGGTTCGGGAGCAGGAAGGATAAGTTGGGTTGGGTGTGATTGGGTCACAGGTGTAGCAGCCAGTGGTGAGCTGCTGAAGCAGGTTGGAAGCAGATTATTAAGGTTCTTGTGTCTTGGGCCAAGACATCCAGACTTAGTTCTGGAGGCATCAGGACGCGTTGTGGGTTTTAAGCAGGGAAGTGAAGATCTGTGGTTGATGGAACTCACCCTGGTGCAGGTGGGGTGGAAGGGAGAGAGGCCAGGAGATCATTTTGGAGGTGGGGCCGTGGATCGGGGCGGTGGGGCAGCAATGGAAGGGAAGGGAGGAGGAAACCCAGGCTAGTAGTGGACTGGTCAAGGGTCAGTGCAGTTTGAAGAAGGGGAGGGGAAGAGGAAGGGTGCTTGGACAGAATGGGTGTGAGGTGGGAGGGGTGAGAGCTCTGGTGCAGGGAGATGAGGCCTGGCTGGCAGGCCGGGCTGGGGGCGCAGGCCACGACAGCCTCGGGCCTCGCTTTTGTGGGGTAGATGAAAGGGGCTCCATTCGACTTTGTTTTATGCCTATCAGGTGCAGCTTTGGGATTCCTGGCTAGCTGCCATGTGGCCCCCAGGCTACAGTTTGGCGGCCTTGGTATTGTTGACCCTTTGTACTGGATGGTGAAAGTATCTGCCTTGCAGACCAGGCCCTGGAATCAGGTATTTGGAATGCATAGCTAATGCGTTCCACTCCGGACCTTTGGTATTATTATTCCACAGTATCACATCTAATTGACTATTTCCAAGCGTCCTTGTACATTTTGACTGTACAAGCAAGGAAGGTTGCCAGCAGCCCCTCTTTGCTCACGCTGCCTCATCTGCAAAGTTTGCTGGGACCACCCCCCTTCACAGGCTCTTGCTTCCTCCAAGCCCTGTCCGTGTCTCAGCCTCTCCCACCTGTTGTCCTTCTGGCCCTCTTCACCTTGGGGTTTGCCTGTGAGGCTGTTGTGTGCGGAGGACTGCCCCAGCTGTCTCCACGTGTGGGTCTGTGTGGAGCTGGATGGGTGGGTGGGGTGAGCCCACTGGGCACCGATGGGGCCCAGGCCTAGTGCCCAAAGCCTCGGCACGGGGGTGGTGATGAGCGGCACTCCCAAAGTTGGGGTACCCCCACCACAGTGGGGCCAGTGATGTAGTCAGGGGCCGCCCAGATCAGGTGATGCCGTATCACCTGGTGAGCGGGTCCTTCCCTTCCCGGCTCTCTCGCCATCCCTCTGATGGTGATGTCGGGGAGAGAGGATCGTACCCCTCCCTGACCAGGAGTCAGCGGCTCGCAGGAGGTAAAAGCACAACGGCATCCTTTAATATACTTTTTTAATGGTTACCTTCTACTTTTGGCGGGTCATTTTTTTCCCCATTTATGGCAGCCGTAGAATAAGTTTCCTTTTTTGAGCGTATGTTTTTTACATTGTGGTAACGTATACATGACACAAAACTTACTATCTTAAGTGTGTAATTCAGCAGCACTAACTATATCCGCAGTGTTCTGCAGCCATCATCGCTAGCTCTTTCCAAAACTCTTCTGTCTCCTCCAAGTGAAACTCCATACTCATTAAGCGAGGACGCCTCATTCTCCCCTCCCCCAGCCCCTCGCAACCACCATTCTACCTTCTGTCTGTATGAATTCGTCTCTGCTAGGTACTTCAGGTGAGGGGAATCACGCAGTAGTTGTCCCTTGGACAGCCTTATGTAGCTTAGCATAAAGTTTTCAAGGTTCATCCATGTTGTAGCATGTGTCAGAATTGCCTTCCTTTCCAAGGCTGAATAATATTTCATTGTCTGCACAGACCAATTTTGTTGTTCCATAATCAGCTGATGGACACTTGGGTTGTTTCTACCTTTTGGAGGTGGTGGATCATGCTGTGATGAACATTGGCATGTAGGTATCTGGTGGAGTTCCTGCTTGCAGTTCCTTGGAGTATCTAGCTGAGAGTGCAGTTGTTGGGTAAAATGATGACTTTTCCTTCAACGGAAAAAAATCAGCTACAGGATCTTACACAGCGGCACGGGAAGGGTGTCACCTGCCTCTGAAGGCTGCAGTGGGGTTACATGGGGTGGTCAGGTGCCCCATGTGTCAGGTGCCCAGCAAGGTGACCACACTCGGGAGGCCCCGCGGGTGAGTTCCTGTGTCTTCCTCTTCACCTCTTTGTATCTTCCTTCTGTGTCGCTGAAGTTCTCCAGTCAGATTTGGGGGAATCAGTGGATGCTGTAATCCCAGTGTCCGCTCCCCGCCACCCCGCAAGGTCCTGTTGCCCTGCCACATGGTCCTCTCCAGATAAGCGTCTGAAAGAGAAGTAGCAAAGGCCAGGGATTCAATACCTTTACTAGCAGGGCCCATCCGGCAGATTTGGTGGGGGATTTTGGGGGCTGTGACAGAGCTAACCGGCCAGTATTCAGGAGGGGTCTGCTCTGTCTGCGCCCTAGCATGGGCGTTGGCAAGGGGCCATTGTCCTGCATTTCTTCATTTCTTTAGTTATTTATTTTTCCTGCAGATGATCATTCATCTGACCATTTGGATAATAATAAGGAATTAAAGGTATTGTTTTAAAAGATGAATTAATTTCATTGCTTTGCCCCAGCCACCGCACCTATGTGCTTTATATACGTCACGGTATGTGACCCCCCCACCACAACACTCCCTATTACTCAGTCACAGCACAAGGAAGCCACTTGCCTAAGGTCACACACAAATTGATAGGCCAGGAATAGCTTGTGTGACTCCGCCATTTCTCCGAAGGAAGAAGAGATTTGGTGTCAGCGGGTAGATTTTTCCCTCTGGGATGGGAGGGTGGAAGGGAAGACAGTGCATTTACCTAAGTGAGACTGAGCTGGGAATGCTGAACAGCTGGGTTCTGTGCATATGTAACCCTCTCTTGGAGGGGGTGGTCGGGGGACTCCGATTTCTTCAGGGGCTTGAGTGAGGACGAAGAAAATGCAACTCAAAACCTCTCATGAATCCGACTGCACTGATCCAGTATCCCTGATGCTGGACCTCAGGTTTCACATCCCCCTTTTCCCTGTCTTCCTTCTTGGGATGTGAAATCTTTCCAGTTCATAGAACACGCGGGGCACCTGCATCGTGTGTTTAATGGAAACTGTCAGGCTGGGGATCAGCCTGAGCCTCTCAGGGCATGCCGCTGCCTGCTTCGGCACCGATCCTGTCCTGTGGCGGTCGTTGTTTCCCCAGGAGGACCGGGAAGGCCTCTGGAGGAAGCGTCTGTGGTTCAGATGACTTTGGGGCCACAGGGGCCCGCAGTGGCTGCATGGGAATGTGATGATTGTTTTAGCAACAGGTTATTAGAAAGCTCTGGCTTGGCCCAGCCTTTTTGGGGACTAATTGTGAAAAATCTGTCTAGAGCCTTAAATAAATTCTACTTTGTGAGTTTGTAATTCATCTTTTAGGAAGTAATCTGAAATTGGCCAGAGCTTTATGCTCAAAGATGTTCTTCACAGCGTTACGTATGGTAGCAAAAAATTGGAAGGCACCCAAATACAGCAAATTAAGGTACTTTGTATAGCCCTTCCTTAAAACAACACTTACAAAGAAATTCTAAAAACATGAAAAATCACATTAAATGTAATACTAAGTGGAGAAACAGGAAAAGTACTAGAAAGACAGAAATCAAATGTTAACAGTGGCTAACTTTAGGGGTTGGGAATGTGGGTCACTTTCAGTTTCCTTTTACAAAGAAGGTGTTTTTCCCAAGGTTTTATTCTTTCCCAACATTATTTTCCAAAATAATGTCATGGGCATTATTAGTTTAATAGTTTCCTCCTCACCCCAATTACATAAAAATCAAAACACAGCGCTGGCTAGGAAGTTCTCACTCTTTGGTCAACCGGCTGCACAGCGGAGGTGCACGGATGTGGTCAGCTGATGCTGCTTGCTCCCCGGGCTCCTTCTCGGGGCGCCGGGGGCTGGTTCCCAGGAGCAGCATTATGATTAGTATTTCACACAATCTTCATGTCTGTTGCCAGTTTGGGACACTTCCTTTTAATCCAAACTCATTTTAAAGTTTAGGGGCCCGGCTATTCTGCGACTTTGGGAGTTGAGGAAACATGAAAGAGATCTGTCTTCTATTTGTTTAAATGTTTAGCATTTAAAATACCTTTTTCCCTTCTTTCAGGTAACCAAAACACAGCTGACTCTCTTTTGCTGTGCAGTGCTGGAAGCTAGCTCCCGGTGAGGGTGGTTCACTTGATGGTAACGGACAGCGCAGATTTTAAAGAAATATTTAAATAGCTCTTGGGAAATTGTTATTCTTCTGTCTCATAATAGAAAACCAAGCTTGTGTCTTGTTGCCGAGCCTAGCATTTGGTGACCAGCAGAAAAAAGAACATTCCAAAGTCAAACTTGGAACCGCTGTCATCTACAAGATCTGTTTTATTTAGTGGGGTGCACGGGGCCTCACAGACACAGGAGGGCCCTGGCTGGGCGACCCTCTTCTGAGCCGCAGCCTTCTCGTTGTCAGGAAGGGCAGAGGAGTGCCTCCCCTTCATGTAAGTCGTTGCTAGATGACTGTTTCCTTCCTTTGGGTTTTGGAGACGGCTGAACCTTCCCCGTGTCCCTGGAAGATAGATTGGGGTTAGGGCATGGGGGCCAGATGGTAAAGCCGAGGGGTCTGCCATTGAGACTTGCTGTGAAGTCTGAGGCTGGTATGTCTTGATTAGTGGTTAGCGAGCTCTTGGAGAAACTGAGAAAGCTCTGGCCCTTCTCCCCAGCAAAATGTACATGGCTGTTCAGTAGGCGTTTGGTTGCCAGACCTTCGAGAAGCAGCTGTGGCCTGGCTAGGCTTGGGTGGTGGGCCGACCCGTGTGGCCTCGTTGCCTTTCTGGGAGGGCTTGAAATGGGGGGGCCCCAATGTCCATGTAGATAGGTCTGTGCTGTAACCAGGAGGAAGGCTTAGAAAGTTTGTGCCTCTTTGCTGATTGGTGTAGGAGTCTGTATCTAAAGTGAAAAATAAAAGGGAAACAACTCTGGATGCCTAGGTGGCTCAGTTGGTTGGGCATCTGACTCTTGGTTTCGGCTTAGGTCATGCTCTCACATTTTGTGGGTTCAAGCCCCGCATCACTCTCTGTGCTGATGGTGCGGAACCTGCTTGGGATCTATTCTCTCTCTCTCTTTCTCTCTTTCTCTCTCTCTTTCTCTCTTTCTCTCTGCCCCCCTCTCTATTCTCTCTCTCTCAAATAAAAAATTTTAAAAAAGGGAAACAACTCATTTATAGTAATTGTCTTCTGACACACACATGTATATAATCCCAAATCACTCGTAAAGACAAGGTTCTGAAAAAAATGAAAGTGTTGATTTATGTTTAACAGGATGATGGACATAAACACAACATTTTCCTTAGCTCAGGTCTCAGCATGCATATTTTCTGATTCTACCACATATGTAGAATTTTTATGTAAAACAAAAGTGAGTTGGTGTGTATATGGGTGGGATGGGAGCTGTGATACAAGAACACAGTGGCCCTTTGTATAGTTTTTAAATATGGAGTCATTTTTTTTTCTGATTCTAAAACTAATATGATCTATTTTAGAAAATTTGGATAATAGGCAAGACTGTAAGGACGAAAATGATCATCTGGTTTACCGGGTTGAAATTATGTACTGCATGTAATTTTTTTTCTTTGTTTTAAAAAAATTTAGCATTATGTCCTAAGCATTTTACCCACACCATTAAGCACTTTATGTAAACATCATTTTTTCATGCCTGCAGGATTTCCACTGTATAGAGTATACGGGTTCTTCGAGCACGTGGGTATTGCTGCAAACTTTGGCTCCGGGAAAATCTGCCGTCAGAACCTGTGTCTGTCACTTCCTGGCCCTGGGTGACCTCTGGAGCCTAGGTTTCCTTATCTGTAAAATGGAGACAGAATGAATCTCATGTGGGGTTGCTGAGCGGACTGCGAATGAAATAAAGAACCTCACACAGTGTGTGCACAGCAGGGACTCAGCAAGCAGTAGCTGCCGTTAACTATTGGTGGTGGCTAGGTCTTATGGCCCTTCTAGGAAGAGTTGAGGCCCTCACAGTGTGTTAAGAATAAGCAGCCCAGCTCTGGGCTCATTCTTTAAACAAATTCTTTTCTTCTGTACCCGTGATTCCTTCTCTTGCATTTCCCCCCTTTGCGTCGTGTGTTTATGTAAGCTGCTTTACATCGTTTTTGCAGTAGGGCAGATATAAATAAATAAGCACTTAACCATTCCCTCTGGTGTTGGACATTTAGGTGGTTCTGATTTCTTGCCGTTGTAAGTAATGTTGCACAGAGTACCTTTGTGCATCACGGTCTGTCCTGGGCTGGGTTACTTCCTGGGGCTAGAATCCTAGAAGTGAAATTACAAGGCTAAAGGGACATACGTGTGTTTACACCTCTGATCCGGATCGCCAGGTTGCTTCTGAGGAGGTTGTACTGCAGTCTCCACTCCCAAAGAGCCACCGCGTGGGGCAAGACCCATGTCACTGACTCCTTGAAGTCCACGTGAGCAATATCTTTCTTTTTAAGCCCCTCTCCGCGGTGGCCCAGGATGGCAGCGACCTGATGCTCACCTGGCTGCTGTGCTCTATGTCATCATCAGTAAATGGAGCTCCAGCTTGAGGTCTGTTCCAGCCTCCAACCCCCCTGCTTTTGGTAAATCTTATTTCTGATGGGAAGGCAGTCCTGTCGCCAGCTAGTCCTGCCTGCATAGGCTGCCCCCTCTGCTAAACAATGAGCACATTCAGACCCAACTCGTGTTTTCAGTTATTAAAAAACGGAGCCGTCTGTCTCTGCCTGTGACTTTAATCTTTAAGCCTTTATTCCCTCTACCCCATCCCCCTTCCCCTAACCTTTTGTTTGTGTAGTTCCGAGCTCCGGGATATGTGGGTCCAAGAGTTTCTGAGTGTATTGTGCCTTGCCCTGGCAGCTACAGATGGTTGTAGCCCTGAGCGATGTTATTTCAGTGTAGGCAGGAGGGGGAGGACTGCGGACGAAAGGGAAGGAGAAAACGAGAGGCCGGTTCTCCTTGCCTCCAGCAGTCATTTGGACTTTGCAAAAACTGTTTATTTTTATATAGCTCTGGAGTGAGTGCCCCAACTTCATTCTTTCCCTGTTTTCAAGTTTGGTAGAGATCGGTTCTGTCTTGGAGTTGCTTAGTCTTACGAAACTTTATGTCTTCCTGTGGCCTCTTAGCATTTCCTCCTGGGAAACAGTTCTTACGGTTGAATTATGTATATGTATATTTAAACAAAAGCAAAAATCCCAAGAAAGGATCTTCAGTAATAACCTAATAACGTCAAGTCCCCTAAAACGTAACCAGAAAGTACAGAACACATAAAGGTCTTCAAGTTCAGAAAGGACACTCTTCTGGCAGCACTCGGGTCCATAGTGTCTTCTAGTACAGGGCCAGCAGGAAAGTTGGACGTGAAAACCAGTGGAAGGGCTGAGAACCCAGATGGTGGAGAGCGTTGGATGTTGTGTCTCTCATGGGAGAGCACTGGAGTCTAAAACCGCCTGGCGGACAGGCTGTGCTGGGTGCACCCCTGCCTAAGGAAGGCTCTTTCTTGCAAATGCTGGGCTCATCCTTCTCAGAGCGCCCTTGCACTCTCCTCCCCAGGGCCCCACCGAAGCCTGCGAGTGTGCTTAGAACCTGGGCGTGGAGGTTCAGGTCGGAAGGTAAGCTCAGAGGAAGGAGACATTTTTTAAGTCTTTTTTTAGATTTTTTATTTTTGCATTTTCACATGGGAACACACTGTTTGTTTTTAAACTATTTTTCTGACTACAAAGTTTCAGTAACACTCTAGCATTTCATAAATGCTTTCAAAGAAAGTGAGAGCCTCCCCACCCCTTTATGATGTTAACAGATGGGTTGGTTCATATTCATCTGGCTTTTTTCATACACACCTGTATTTGCCCTCACATTAATGTGTTAGTATTGTCATTTTAAGCTTATTTTTAAATTTCACAGTGGGGCTGTTATACTACACCTGCCCTTTGGCACTTTGCTTTTCCACCACCTAGCAGTGTCTTGGAGATCTTTTCACATGCGTTCAGATAGTTCAGATTCACTCTGTTTGAGTGGCTACAGGATATTCCCTCGAGTGCATGTAGCGTTTAGCCAGTCTTCTAGTGGTGGCCACTTAGGGCATCTCTTATCTTTTGTTAAGTGAGCATACCTTTTTGTACCCTTGTGGGAATATTTCTGTGAGTGGCTGTCTCAGAAGTGGAAATTGAGGGGCGCCTGGGGGTCTCAGTCAGTTAAGCATCTGACTTGGGCTCAGGTCATGATCTCACAGTTTGTGGGTTAGAGCCCCACATTGGGCTCTGTGCTGACAGCTCAGAGCCTGGAGCCTGCTTCGGGAGCCTGTGTTTCCCTCTCTTTCTGCCCCTTCCCCACATGTGCTCTGTCTCTGTCTCTCAAAAATGAGTAAATGTTAAAAAAATTTTTTTTGAATTAAAAAAAATAAGAAGTGGAGGGGCGCCTGGGTGGCTCAATCGGTTAAGCATCTGACTTCGGCTCAGGTCATGATGTCACCGTCCATGAGTCTGAGCCCCGAATCAGGCTCTGTGCTGACAGCTTGGACCCTGGAGCCTGCTTCGGATTCTGTATCTCCCCCTCTCTCTGCCCCTTCCCCACTTGCGCTATGTCTCTCTCAAAAATAAAATAAAAATATTAAAAAATTAAAAAAAAAAAGAAGTGGGAGTTGTGGGGGCAGTTACATTTTAACAAATACTGCCAACCCCGCCCCCAGGCCCCCAAAGGTCATATACTCTTTATGTTTGTTTTATAAAAATAATATGTTAAGTGACTTACCTTCAGGGAAAATGAAGACTTTGTCTAAAATCTCAGGACTGCATTTATTTTACAACTTGCTGTGTGCCCTGACACACCATCATACGAACCTGGGTTTGCAAACTTGAATTTGAAAAGCCCAGTGTATCAGGTTAGTCACCTTTCATGTATTCATCCTATATTTATTGTGTGCTTACTGTGTACCAGGCTTCAATTCTGTGGCGATAAACGCGAGGAAAAAAAATTAGCATGGTCACTGGGCTTTTTGGGCTTGTGCAGTGGAACTTACCGAGGCTTACCAGGAGATTCTAACGTGTAGACAGGCTTGGGAACCACTGCTCTAAAAAGTTCTGCATGCCCCTTCCCCACTCACCCAGAGATAAGCACTGTTGTGATTTTTTGCCACCGCAGATTAGCTTTTCCTGTTCTAGGACTTCATGTAAGTGGAATCACACGGCATGTACTCTTGTGCATGAAGTTTCTTTCCCTTAGCATGAGATTCATCCATGTTGTCACATGTATCCATAGTTTGTTCCTTTGTGAAGCCAATCCATTTTATGAATATTCCACCATTTGCTTATCCATTCTCCTATTGATAGACACCTGGGTTGTTTCCAGTTTTGTGCTCTTAAGAATATGCTTATTTGTGGGGCACCTGGATGGCTCAGTCAGTTAGGCGTCTGACTTCGGCCCAGGTCATGATCCCGCGTTTTGTGGGTTTGAGCCCTGCATTGGGCTCTGTGCCGACCGCTCAGAGCCTGGAGCCTGTTTCAGATTCTGTGTCTCCCTCTCTCTCTGCCCCTCCCCTGCTTGCACTCTATCTCTCTGTCTCCCCAAAATAAATAAATATTAGAAAAAAAAAAAGAATATGGTTGTTCGTGTCGTTTTGTAGACATGTGTTTTCGTTTCTATTGGATAAATTCCTGGGAGTGGAATTGCTGGATCAGACGGTGGGTATATTTTCTCCAAGTGGTTATACCACCTCACACCCTAGCAGTGTAGGAGAGTTCCTGCTGTCCCACATCCTCGACAGTATTTTGTGTTCTGGTTTTTAGAATTTACAATTCTGGTGGTTATGTGGTGGTATCTCCTTGTGTTTTTAAGTTTTTATTTCCCTGATGATTAGTAACATTGAATACGTATTTTTAATGTGTTTATTGCCTTTGTGTGTATCTTTTATGAAGTATCTTCCAAATCTTTTGCTCGTTTTAAATTGGGTGCAACATTTTTAAAAAAGTTATTGAGTTATAGGAGTTCTCTATGTAACCTGTTTACCAGTCCTTTGTCAGATATATGTTTTGTAAATATTTTGTTACAATTTATGGCTTGCCTGTTTGTTTTCTTGATGTCTTTTGGTAAGCAGAAGTTTTACATTTTGATTCATTCTAATCATTTTTTTTCCTTTTGGCTATCACTCTCTGTGTCTTGTTTAGGAAATCTTTGCCTATTCCCATGAAGGCATTCTACTGTTTCTTTCTAAAAGCTTTATGACTTTAGCTTTTACATAGGTGGTCTACCATCCACCTTGAAATAATTTTTGCATATGGTATGAGATGGGGGTCTACGTTGATGTTTTTTCCACCAAAGGACTCTCCAGTTGTTCCGGTTCATCATTTGTTGAAAGTCTTTCCTTTTTTCATTGGATAGGTTTGTTGCTTTTCTTGAAAATCATATAACCATTTAAGTGTGGGTCTGTTTCTGGACTGTGTTGTATTTCTATGATCTGTTTGTCTATCCTTACATCAGTACCACATTATTTTTATTAAGTGGCTTTATAAAGTAAGGTTTGAAGTCTAGTAGTGAAAGTCCTGCAATTTTGTTCTTTTTAAAGGTTGCTTTGAATGTTGTGGGTCCTTTGCATTTCTATATAAATATTAGAAGTAGGTTTTCAGTTTCTACACAAGCACACCCAGACATACATATACACACATCCTGGTATTATGATTAGAATTACATTGAATTTATAGCTCAGGCTGGGAAGAATTGATTTTTCTTCCCAATATTGAATTTTCTAGTCTATGAACTTGGCATATCTATTCATTTATTTGAACTTGGCATATCTACTCATTTTTTTCAGGTCTTCTTTAAGCAATATTTGTTTTGTAGTTTTTAGTAGAGATCTTACACATATCGTTAAATTTATTCCTGAGTATCTTACACTTTTTGATGCTATTGTAAACGATTTTCATTTGTTGGTAATATATTAGTATAAGTAGTTTATGTATATTGATCTTCTTTCTTGGAAGCTTGCACTACATGCTATTAGTCCTAGTGGTTGTTTTGTAGACTTTTTAGATTTTTGGCATGATCAACCATGTCATTTATGGATGAAGATAGTTTTACATCTTCCTTTATAATTTTTGTGTCTTTTAGTTTTTTTTTTCTTGCCTTATTGCACTGTCTAGAATATGCAGTAAAAAGTTGAATGGAAGTGATGAGAGTGGACTTCCTTGCCTTGTTTGGATCATGGAGGGGAGAGCATTCTGTGTTTCTCATGAAGTATTATGGTAGCCATGGATTTTTCATAGACATCCTTTATTGTGTTGATGAAGTTCCTTTCTATTCCTAGTTTGCTGAACATTTTTATCATGTGTAGTTGTTGAATTTTGTCAAGTGTTCTTTCTGTATCTTTTGAAATGATCATAGTTTTTCTTCTTTATTCAGTTAATATGGTGAA
The DNA here is from genome assembly GCF_022837055.1 of Prionailurus viverrinus. NCBI lineage: Eukaryota > Metazoa > Chordata > Mammalia > Carnivora > Felidae > Prionailurus > Prionailurus viverrinus. The sequence continues at coordinate 57,317,511 of NC_062562.1, read as the reverse complement.
TTACACTGACTGGTTTTTAAAATACTAAACATAAAAAGTTACAAATTTCCCTCAAAGCATTGCTTTGTAACATGGTTTTAATGGGTTGATCTAGATTTTTATTTTCCAGGAGTGGATTATTTTGCCCATGGATTAGCCAGTAGATGGATTACAGACTGTAGCTGGTAAGAATGAATGGTTATGCCCAAAAGGTGGAAATCTGAGATAGAGAAACAGCAGGAATGGCAGGACCTTTGTTCCATCTCTTACATTCCAGTGGAATTTGTTGGGGAAGTATGATCTGATTTTATGTTTAGCCGTTTAGTGATGTTTATATTATGGAGAAGGCCAAGTCATTCACATTTGTCTTTCGGTATGCCTTAGCCCATGGTCTTGGATCATGATAGGCTATTTCCTTAATGTGATGTCATTGTTTCCATTTGGGCAGAGGAAAGTGACTATTGGAGGATAGTATAGGAAGGGGGTGGACACAGGTGCCAGGACTAAGGGAAGTAAAGGTCAGCTAGCATTATCACCACCACTTCTTGTGTGCCCAGCGCTGACTAGGTGCCATGCACATATTATCTCATGAAGTCCTCTCAACAGCTCGTGGGTCAGTTATAGCTGAGGAAACGTAGGCCCACAGAGATTAGATTATCTGTCAGAGGTGACATAGTGACAGAAACGGGTCTGGAGCCCAGGTCTGCTAGACTTCAAAGCTGTTGGATTTTTTTCCAGGTAACACCTACCTTTTCATATTGTGAAACATGAGAATATCTGAATTCTGGAATGAATCTTTAAGCTTGAAGGATAACGTCGTAACACAGTTCCCAGGATAATCTATTAGTTAGTTGATACCACCTGTCTTATTAATAATAGAGCTGCTTAGCCTGTTGAATGCTAAGCTTGGTGCTGCATAAGATAGGAAGACCTAGTTTTTAGAATATATCAGTAATCCCAGGAATTCTTAGCATGAAATGTGGTTGCCAAATGTAAATGAGACCCCAGAATTATTTGTTTGCGGGAATGTTACATTAGAGATACGGTTCTTTAGAGCAGGCTGTGAAGCAGATCTGTGAGGTAATTCCTGTTTTCTCGATGACTTCCATATTACGGAATCAGGTGATATATTCTCAAGGAACAAATCCTTCATTGATTGTGGCTAACTTTGATGAAGGAAGAATGTGGAAGATTCCACAGTGTAGTGGGATAGGAGTGTTAGGAGGACAGGCTCCATCCTGCACCATACTGCCTGCGTCTGCACCCTTACTTGCCCTGTGATCTTGGCCTGGTGACTTAACAAGCCGGTACTTTAGTTTTCCCATCTGTAAAATGGGGAGAATAGTAGTATAACTACTTAGAATCATCATTGTGAGGATTAGTGAATTAGTATGTAAACTCGAAATAAATGTTAGCTATTATTATTATTATTATGCATACTACTATTTGTATTAGCATAATTGTGATACGTATTTCTTAATCTTTGGCAGGATTTCCTTTGGCAGGATTTAGTTTGGTCAGCCCAGTCAAGAATTGCTGTAAGCCAGGCATTCCCCTACTTCTTATGTGAGGCAGGGCAGCACTCTCTGAGAGTTGTTTCTGTGTCACGGGGCCTAACGGTGCCGTGCTCAAGTGGTCTCCCCGGAGTTGCTCTGGAGAATCAATATCTGTTGTTAAAGGATAAATTGCTCTTTGCCCCTCCTCCCCTGAGGGCATCTGCAGGCCGCGGAAACAGGGTTGCACAGCCCGCCACCCTCCCAGCAGCAGGAGATGGGTGGCTGGCCTCACCCTGAGGTGCTCCTGCCCCCTAAGGGCATTTTAAGTATGCTGAGCAGTGTGTGTGTGTGTGTGTGTGTGTGTGTGTGTGTGTGTGTGTGTGTATGATTAAGACTCTCCCAAGCTCAGAGAGAAATCCACCCAGTAAGTTTTGCCTGACCAGGTAACAGATCAAAACTTAACTATAAAAAGTAGATTTGTTGGGGCGCCTGGGTGGCTCAGTCAGTTAAGCGGCCGACTTCAGCTCAGGTCATGATTTCGTGGTCCGTGAGTTCGAGCCCCGCGTCGGGCTCTGTGCTGACAGCTCAGAGCCTGGAGCCTGTTTCAGATTCTGTGTCTCCCTCTCTCTGACCCTCCCCTGCTCATACTCTGTCTCTCCCTGTCTCAAAAATAAATGTTTTAAAAAAAAAAAATTAAAAGGTAGATTTGTCTAGATGATCATGAAAAGAAAGGAGCCTGTATTTGTCACATTTCCCCATTAGGTACTTTTGTCTGCTTTATGATGGCCTCTCCCTGGAAGAGTTTTTCAGTTTGAATTTATAGCTTGTCACACGGTTGGATTCGTTGTTTGCGAATTCTGTGTGACTTGGTACAAAATAGGTACCCAAGAAGAGCTGGTCGAAGGAAAGAGGAATTTAAATGAATTAAAATGAGGGATGGGGCCCCTTCCTCTCTTCATTTATCTGTTTAGTCACTTACTGATATGTTCTGGTTTGTGTGCTCATCTATTCCCCAGAATTTCCTAGACCCCTCCCTCCTCTGGGCCGCACAGGGCACCCCTCCCCTCCAGGAGAGCTCAGAGACCCGGATGTAGGGGGCAAGACCCCAGCCCCAGGGGAACTCCAGTCCAGGGGAGACCTTCCAGTGCTGCTGAGCAGCCTGTCAGTGGAGGGAGGAGCTGAGGCTGGAGCCCTGCAGATGTGGCGCGATGGACGGGTGCACTCCAGCAGCACATTTAATGCCAGCATAGTGAGATCTGCCTAATAAAAGAGTCCCCAAACCCCAGCAGATGGTCTGCTGGTCTTGGGCAATATTTGTCTGTAAGAAGCTTCGCCCTGTAAACGTTTTATTAGACCATTAAGTTTCCTTTAGCCTCTCCCACATTTAGTAATGCCAGAGAAGGCTGAGCATACACTTCCATTTTTTTGAAATTCTTGCTTTTCCAGAGACTTATTCTTTGACCTAATTTATTCTGCATCCTCATCCCCCAGATCTGGCTTAATTTGCTTGACTGGGATCACTGTCTGCAAGGGAGGGTTTTCCTGGAGCAGGGAGATGAGCTGGATAACTTCCGGAGGCCCTGGCCTGCTGAGGAATTCGGGGGTGCAGTACAATTATATGCCTCTTAAAAGGATTCTTCTTGTTAAAAATTACTGACAGCACAGCATTTTGGGAGTGGAGTGGGGTGTCCCAAGTATCAACCCGTTTGGAACATGTCTTTGTCTCTGTCCTCCTTTTTCAAGTTAACGTAATGACCCCGAGTACTTTAGAATGCAATGTCATGTTGATTTTCAGGATCCCTGCTAAAGATGTAGGGGGATAAGTGCAAAGCTTGAATCACTCTAGTAGTTAGCTTTGCATTTCGTGGTCCTTTAAGGAATATGGAACTGGATGAAGGAGTTGTGTGAAGCATTCTGGGACACCTTTCTGCGAGGGATCACTTGCTGAGTTCAGGTCCATCATTCCTAGAGGGAGTCTTCCTTTCTTTTTGGCTTCTTAGCAGTGTTTGCAAAGCCCCTGTTAGAATTCTGTCTCCAGGAGGAGGCAGGAGTTGCTCATTGTCGTTGGCTTGCTTGGAGGCATTTGACCAGCCATTAACCTCGAAAAATTATCCTTGTTTTTATCAGGCACGTTTTGAATCCAAGCATTAGAGGAGGGGGTGATGGGAAGCACTGCGTCTCTGCTGTGGGAATTAACTTGGCTTAGAGCACACCAGCCACTTCTGTCTGCATGCGCACGGAACGCAATCTGTGTGGAAAACTGAGCCACCCTGCCAAAAGACCTGATGCGGGTTTGACATATAAACAGTTGTGTAAAACGGGGTTGCTGTGGATAGGTTCTCTTAGTGAGGAGGAGGAAGCCTTTTGAGATGAGGGACAAGGGTAGATACAGTTGGCTGTGCAGCATGTGTTATTTCTGATGCTCACAATGACCTGCGAGATAGGTGGGATTGGCTGCATGACAAATGAGGAAACCGAGGCACAGAGAACACAGAACCAGGATTGGGATGCCACCTGACTTCCTGCTGCACTTCTCAGGGCCGGTCGGGAGACGGAATGGAATAAGATCTAGGGGAGGCTTTTCCTTGCCCACTCAGAGGCCTAACAGCGGGGAAAGCAGGGGGGGCTGGTAGGAAAAGTGGTGGGCAGTCAGAAGCCTGCACTAAAGCCAGGCTCCGCTCTGCACTCACACCCCCTGACGTCTGAAGGGGCCCCTCAACAGCTCTAGGTAAAGAAAATTGGGTCTTTGAGCATCAGAACCAGAAAAGAGTGTGTTTGTTGCTATAATTCAGGGCTTTTTGCTTAATTGTAAAACACCAAACTTGTTCCACTCGAGTAAGAGCCTTGTAAGACCAAGTTTACAAATGTTGGGCCCTGCCTTCCTCCCTTACTTTTCCTTCCTCTTCCCTCCCTTCCTTTCCATTTAGGAATCAATTTTCACCCGACCTCAATGTCCCTTGAAAATGGGTGAGGGCATGGGGCACCTGGGTCACTCAGTCGGTTGAGTCGACTTCGGCTCAGGTCATGATCTCAAAGTTTGTGAGTTCGAGCCCCGTGTCGGGCTCTGTGTTGACAGCTCAGAGCCTGAAGCCCCCTTCAGATTCTATGCCTCCCCCTCTCTCTACCCCTCCCCTGCTCACGCTCTGTGTCTCTCTGTCTCTCAATAATAAATAAATGATTAAAAAAAGTTAAAGAAAAGAAAAGAAAATGGGTGAGGCTTGGGAAGGTTCTATGGAAGCAAGTCTCTGCAGTGTGTTGTCTTTGTCTTGTTACTCCCTCCCCCCACAAGAGGTTTATTTTAACTGGCAACTGTGAAGAAGAGCAAATGTTAACATCAGATGAACTCAAGTTTCCAGGGAGGCTGGGACTCGTGGCTTGCTAAGTGAAGGGGTCCAGGACTTTAGGATCTATGAAATCATTATCTCACGAATCCTTTCCAAAACCACCTACCCCCTCTCCTCCAGACACATCCTTTACACAAATGTACACACAGATTTCAGCAAAATAAGGATGAAGTGAATTGGGCCCTCTCACTCAACATGTCTCGTGGCATTTAGAGATAGAATGCAGGGTGCTAGCTGACAAAGCTTTTTTTTCTTTGTTGCTAAGAATTCGCATTACCCAGCCAGAACTGATAGTGGATGGACAGTTCAGTAAAGTTCTAGAGGAGGAAGTCCCTGTTCATAATCATTAAACCTCTCCCCGAGTGTTTTTGGCAGGTGCTACGGAGAGTTTCAATGTTCATCTGGCTGCTGAATGAACTTCTGGTTGGACTTCCAGGCTTACTATTTCTGGCACCCCAGACCTCAGTTGTGGCAAGGGTGCCAGGTTGGTGGCAGCATCAGATCCCCTGGGAAGTCTGCTTGCTTCCTTGTCTGTCTCAGCCCGAATTGGCACCACAGGGGAGATTCCAGGCAGTTGGGTTTTGGCTCAGTAGGAGGAAGTCATTTGCACGAGGCAGCCATGGAAACCTGGGGCTGGCTGCCTCACCCATTTCTCTGTCATTCAGGTGTGCCAGCAAAAACTCACCTCCACTTTGGAGTCTCCACCCCTGGATGGTTGGACAGGTAGCCTTTTTGCCCCATTAGCACCCCAAGAGTCTTGGGGATTTCACTCTAGTAGAAACCAAAGTTCCTTGGCCTTTGCAAGCCTTACTTTTTCCCTCTGTCCACCCCCCACTTCCTTTCCTTTCATCTGTCCATTCCTTCTCGTGAGTATTGGATGCGACTAAGTCAGGTGCAGAAAGGATGACCAAGATGTTGCCGCTTTCAAGGGGCTCACAGTCTAGAGGGAGAGAGACTTTCTGTGCAGCGAATGCTGTGGGGAAGTCCCACCTTTAACCCGAAGTGTGTCGGGTCTAGTGTCTGTGCCCAAAACAGGGTGTTGTCTGAATTGCCCTTGAAAATCCCTTGGGCAGGGGCCATGTTGAAGGTGAGTGTCCTGTTCCTCAGGTTGGTGCGGGGCCAGGTTCACCCTGCATTGGAATGGATTCCTGTGGCTTTGGTTGAGCACAGACGAAGTAGTTGGCTACCATTTAGGGGCCATGCTGTATGAAAAATGCCTACCTTTTATTTTATTTTATTTTATTAAAAAATTTTTTTTTTAACGTTTATTTATTTTTGAGACAGAGAGAGACAGAGCATGAATGGGTGAGGGTCAGAGAGAGGGAGACACAGAATCCGAAACAGGCTCCAGGCTCTGAGCTGTCAGCCCAGAGCCCGATGCGGGGCTCGAACTCACAGACTGTGAGATCATGACCTGAGCCGAAGTCGGCCCCCCAACCGACTGAGCCACCCAGGCGCCCCTATTTTATTTTATTTTTAATGTTTATTTCTGAAGGAGAGAGAGACAGAGTGTGAGTGGGGGTGGGGGGGAGGCAGAGAGACAGGGGGAGACACAGACTCTGAAGTAGGCTCCAGGCTCTGAGCTGTCCGTGCAGAGCCTGACGCGGGGCTCGAACTCACGAACCCCGAGATCATGACCTGAGCCGAAGCCGGTCACTTAACTGACTGAGCCACCCAGGTGCCCAGAAAAATGCCTACCTTTTAACCGTTAGAATCCCAGCTCACTTAGGAAGGTGGTCACTGTGGAAAGGCCTGCGACACTTGAGATGACTCAGGGACCACTTGGCATGTCAGCTTACCGAGCGGGGAAGCGCACAGGTGCTGTGCAGTTCTCGGGCTCACTGAACTTCTCTCTCTCTCCCTCCCTTTGTTTACTCAATGAATTCCTGTGAGTTAAATACAAATATGGTGTGATTTCACAGAGTTTTACAGTCACATGGATGAGAGGAACACCTGATCATGTGGGGGGACGTAGGGAAGCCTTCTCAAAGAAGTGACATTTGAGTAAGTTCTTGAGGAATGAGTCAGGAGTGGAATTTGAGTAGATGGGGAAAGGGAGCACATTCCGGGCCAGTGTTTTCCCAAAGCACACTTCCTGGCACATTTGTTCTACGGGATGATGATCTGTGTTATGGGAAAAGAAGAGGGTCAGCTTGGGAAGCACTGGCTGAACAAAGTTCAGTGACCTCTCTCCTCCCTCATAGGACTTCTCAGAGCCTTTAATCTGAAATATACTGTGTATTATTATGAATCTTAAAGAGCAGGGTGTGGTATTTAGTGTTTCTCAAACTTATCTTGAAGGATTGGTTTAGGCAGGGTGGATAGCACATGCAGAGTCACGTAGGTTTGAAAAACCATGGCTGACCCAGAAAATTGTGGGTTTGGGTATCTGAGTAGAAGACGTGTGGGAGCGAAAGGCGATGAAGAGATTCAAGGGACTTGGAGAGAAAGGGCCAGCTTCCCGAAAACTGCTTCGCATGCTGGGTCTGTCTTCCTCGAAGTACAGTCCTTTTAGAACTGTCTTTGCGGTCTCTGTCTTGGTCTTGGTGCCACGTACATCATGATTTAATGTTTTTCTTTGAATCAATTCAGTTTTTGCATTTTAAATAATCATATGGAAGTTTTTTTACCACTAAGGCAACTGGATGCAGCATTCCTTCCCATGGGTAGAAAAAACACACACGTGGGGTGTATGTCACTGATCTTCGTCCTCCGGAAAGATGCTCATTGCTGCTGCCAGGGTTCAGAGGCTCGGGGCAGCCGGGCATCACCGACATTCTTTCCTGTCCATTTCTGTCGGCTCCTACATGAACAGAAAGGAAAGGGCCCTGCCAGTCTGGTCACAGGCTCTACCAGCTGCCCAAGGGCTTAGACAGGTGTAGAGGCGAAGGGATGCTTTGCAGTCGGATGGCCCCTGTCCCTTCCTGGCTATGTGAGCCTAGGCAGTGGCACTGCCTTAAGCCTCTGTGTTTTCATTCAAAATAGGATCACTGATGCTTACTTTGCAGAGCGGTTGGGAGGTTTTGAGATAATATATGCGGAGAGGCAGTTTAGCCCCGTGTGCAGGCCGGTGGTGTATACTTAAAATACAGGGATTGTTGTTCTCAGTTCTCTGTCACCGGTGAAGGTTCGTAGTGGACAACTTCTCAATGTGGAGGGATGTGGGGAGGCTGGTAGTAACATGAAAGAAAGCCTTGGTCCAGAGATGAAACTCTGTTGCTTGGTAATGCAACTTGTGAAAATCCAGACTGGCCAAAAAGAAAGTTGTGTATACTGCTTCCCACTCAGAGAGTGTTGGTGTGGAATGGGACTTTGGAAGACATCTCTGGTTTTCTTTTGAGGCTGTGGAAGGGTCAGGGGGCGGCCCCGGCTTAGTCCGAACAGGGGCTGGCCCTTCATCACAAGGGTTCCTGCCACAGCCCTTCAGTTCTGGAGTCGTCTCCCTCTGTTGTTTCATCTGCTTCTCCGTGCGCCAGGCAGGGACTGGCTGTCCTGCCTGCTGGGAGCTTTGGGATCCTTCAGGTCCTCTGCTCTCCAGGAGAGACCCCGGAGAGCTCTTGTTGCACTTAAAGCCCTGCTCTTCAGCTTCACCTCTTCCTGATAGTGAGTGTGTAGGGCAGTGATGTGAGGGCTGCCCTGGAGGAGGGTTTGACGCTGGGTGAGAATCACATCCCAAGAACAGTGGTTAAAAGCTGTGTCAGCAGGGGGAAGATTCTGGTTTAGAGACATGGGAATTCTGCTCTGGCCTTCTGCTATTTGATGTTTTCAGAAAGGCTTGTGAAAAGAGCAGAAGCATATCTGGAGGTGTAGTTTCTACTCCGTTGGAGACAGCGGAATCAAGAGTCAGGTCGTCTCTGTGGGCTTGGATGTTGAGCCAAGGCCAACATGGCGAATGGGACAGGCGTGAGTGGAAGGAGCGTTGGGAGCTGTAGCTGACTGCCAGCTTCCCCGAGCAGGGCTGGCCTGGGGCTGCCACGTCAGTGAGCTCCCTGCAGGGCTGCTTTCCCGTGAGCGTGGTGGCCACGTGCTGGGGGGCAGCAGGCAGCCAGCACACAGCTGGAGCACTGGCTTCTGTCCTTGAGCTTCTGTTTTAGGAAGAACCTTGACAACCTTCACCAACCCCCCAGGAGAGGTTTGGCTATTACACCACACCTCCCGAATTACCCGGTAGATTGCCTTGAGGGAAGGCCTTGGCTAGGCAGGGTGACTGGGAGACCAAGGAGCAGGCGTCAGAGACCCCGGCTGTGACAGCTGTGTTCCTCATTGGCCGTGTGGCTTGGGCACACCTCTTCATCTGCCTGTGGAGTTGGGGATGCCTTTGGTGATGGGTTTGGGAGTCTGTAGCCGGGACAGGAGGAAAGTGCTGGCATGTTTCGGCATGTAGGTGGTATAGTGGAAAATGCTTTTACAGTCTAGCTGCTTTGGAGGATTTGAGCCAGTGTCATAATCTCTGTAAGCCTCAGTTTTCTTATCTGTACAGCAGGAGTGTGGCACTTATCTCAGAGTAGACACCTGGCCCAGTGCCATCATCTGGGACTTGGCGGAAGTCCCTGACAGGGAGGTCTTGACTCCTCCTGAGGAAGGAGAAGCTCTGGAACCATTGGTGGAGCCGCCCCACACAGTGGCACGGGCCATTGGGCTGCTGAACCAGTGGAGGAGTCAGGCCGAGCCTGGGTGGGGACCGGGCTGGACTCAAGTGGCTTCTTATAGGTGACACACAGACACTTAAACTCTGAGTACCATCAGACAGACACTTTTAGTCTTAAAAGTTACATCCTTATTTTAATGTATATTAGGAAAAAGCTCAAACAACATAGTACATCAAACCTGGAATTTCTATGGAAGGTTTTGCTCTTCTTTAGCTTTATTTTTTCAGTGTAAAAAAGTGTGTCAATGTAAAGAAAAATATTAACTAAATAATAAACTAGGCAAGACTCTTCAAGAATGTCAAAATCATAAAAGACCCCCCCCCCCCAAAAAAAAAACAGGTGACACTTCCAGATTAAAGGAAACTAAAGAGGCCAGATCTGGAAAAAAATAATATTTTTGATAGGTACTGTGGGGATAATTGGGGTAAACTTGAATACTGGCAGTAGATTAGGTAATACTATGGCATCACTGTTAAATTTCTTGGGTAGGAGAATGTCCTAAGTCTCGGAAGATAGATGTTAAGGGTTTAAGTATCGTCATGTCTATAATCTACTATAAAACGGTTAGGGAAACATTTATATATGTTATAGAAATTATATGTTTAATTATGTTTTCTATATTATTACGTATTACATAATTATGTATATATTGTATGTATCATGTATACTTATGTCACATGTACATGCACATATGTACATAGAGAAAACACAAATGTAGCAAACCGTTAACCATTGGTGGCAACTAGATGAGGGGTATACTGTGCTCGTTATTCTGTTTTTTCCACTTTTCTATAGGTTTGAAGTTTTTCAGCAAAGTTAGGAAACTAAACAACTAAAAGCAGTGATAAGCTTGTCCCCCGTGAAGAAACCCTCCTGTGGTTCAGCATCATGCTCTGACTCACACCAGGCCCCTCGTGGTGACAGGTGGCACCTAGATGGTTATCCTCTCCTTTGTCCTTCAGTTGCACAGGCCAGTTGTTTGAATCTCAGGGCCTTTGCATTTTTGCTGTTTCCCTGGCTTGTACTACTTTGCCTCTGTTTTACCATTTTGATCTGAGCTCTAAGGTAACTCTCTGAGTGAGGGGTCCCCAAACTTGCTTTCTAATTTCCAAGTCACTGTCACAACATCAAACTTTAATTTCTTTTTTAAAAATATTTTTTAATGTTTATTTTTGAGAGAGAGAGAGAGAGAGAGAGAGAGAGAGAGAGCGCACAAGCAGGGGAAGGGCAGAGAGAGAGAGGGAGACACAGAATCTAAAGCAGGCTCCAGGCTCCGAGCTGTCAGCACAGAGCCCAATGTGGAGCATAACTCACGAACTGTGAGATCATGACCTGAGCCGAAGGTGGACAATTAACCTAGTGAGACACCCAGAACGGCCCCACACTTTAATTTCTTCACTGCATTTGTCCCCACATGAAATGACCTCTGTAATTAATTTTATGGTATCGTTTATCTGTTCTCTCACTAGAGTGTAAGGTCCGTGAGCATAGAATCCTTGAAGAAGAAAATGAGACTAGGACGTATATGGTAGATAGAGCAGAATTTGCGATGGTGGCACAGGAGTGACTAATATTTGAGAACCACTCAATGCTGTGGGACTTTCCTTCAAGTCCTTTTGAAGTCCTTGCTGACTTTTCATTTCTGGAACATATCTTTAATATTATATTATGATTTGATAAGAAAAAATTTTGACCTAAGAAAAATCATTCAGTGACACCTCACTAATATAATGTAAGTTGGTTAGAAAATACGATATGAGATAAAAAATATCAGTTTTCTCAGTTACATAAAATGAGATGGCTAAATTAAAAATTTTGTCTCAATCAGTGAGGTGGAATTCATTCAGTAGCTATTTGCAGTCACCAGTTAAGATACTTAATAGAAAATGACCTAGTACAGACCCAGAGGCCATCAGTTGACACTAGAATATTAATGATGTAATGTAGGATTATAGAATTACCTGAGCTCTCCTTATTTCCAGGAGGGAAACGGAAAATTATCATGCTCCATGTCTCCTCAAAGCTATAATTAAGGGGCTCTTCACGAAGGTGGTGGGCTGCAGTTCCTGGCGGTGATCTCTGTAACTCTTAGTGCATAGTTATGGCGGAACACTTTTGCAATCTGGGGAGGGAGGGCAGCAAAAAACGCATAACAGAGGAAACCTTAGTTGGATGTGGTTGTGGGGCAGTTGAGGTGGCTGGTGAAGAACTGACTCAAAAGACGCAGTGTTTCATTACTGAGGTTGTAATAATGTTGGTGATAGTGTTTTTTTAAAAAAATTTTTTAATGTTTATTTTTTATTAGAGAGAGTGAGGAGGGGAGGGGTAGAGAGAGACACACACACAGAGAATCTGAAGCAGGCTCCAGGCTCCATGAGCTGTCTGCACAGAACCATCGTGGGGCTCGAGCTCACAAACCGCGAGATCATGACCTGAGTCGGTCAGACGCTTAACCAACTGAACCACCCAGGCACCCCTAACATCGGTGAATATTCTGTACCGACACGCAGCCCTTCACCACCTCGCCTTCCTGCCAGGTGAATAGAATCTGGGCCACACATTTGGACTCTCAATTATATTATGGCTTTTAATATCCCTAAGTGGTTCAGGGACTTATGTCTAGTTTCAAGGCAATTGCAAGCCCTTGGATGTGATGGGATGTGGCACATGCTCCTCCTGTGTGTCTGCCTGCATTTACGATGGGATTGTCCACACAGAGGCAGCAGGGCCTTCCCCAAGGGAAGAGACGTGGGTTTTGGAGTCAGAGGATTTGGGTCTGGATCCTGATTCTACTACCTAGTAGCTGCAGATGTTAGCTAATGCACTGGGCCTGGTCTGTGAAGTAAGGGCAGCTGTAGCGGGCGCTGTACCACGTTGATGGGTCAAGTGACATAACGTGTGTACATAGTTTGGTGGTATGGAAGATGCTATGATGGTGTTAAAATCACAATACTCAAGTTGAATTGGATTGTTAAAGCAGGGGCTAATACACTGCATTCGTCCATATGGTCTTGGGCTGTGAAAGACAGAAATGTCACCCACACTACTGCTTAAAACCAGCAAGGTCAAAAAGGCCAGCTTTAAGCACAGCTGGATCCAGGCCCTCAAATGATGTGGTCAGGACCCTGCCTCCATTTCCTGGGTTCGCTTCTCTCATGTCAGCTTATTTCTCAGGCCCGTTGACTCCCATGAGATAGTGGAGTGCCCATGGTTCTCCCAAGTTGACTTTTGTCCTGCCAAGTCAGCTCCTCTGACAGAGAGAGATCTCTTTCCCGGAGTCCCGCAGAAGACGCAGGAGAAACTGAGTGGCTGGACCTGGGTCCTGTGCCCACACCTGGAGCTGGGACTGAAGTTCCTACCACCTGAACACTAGGGACTGAGGCAGGGAAAAGGACGATCCCAAAGGAAGAGAGGCTCTGTGACCAGTCATTCGAAGGGGTGCTGGGTCTCCACTGCAACAGAAGATGTACAACTCCTGCGTGGACTTCTGCATCTCTCATAGGACCTTTTCTCATGCATCACACAGCCTAACAGATCTACTAGTCCTCGTTACAAACCAGGCATCCTGCTATTTTTCTTGCTTTGGAAATTGTTGATAAAAACTGTCCTGTTTAGTTGAAACATTGCAAAAGTTATACAGGAAAAATAAACAAGTCTGAGACTCTGGCCAGTTGTGGAATGGAGGAACATCAAAGCTTGGCCCGTCACCAACCTCAGCTCCACTGGAGTGGCTTCATGTCCACTAATAGGTCTGCAGACCTGGAGTTTTAGTTTGGGCTTGATTGGTTGCAGGAAGCAGAAACCAGCTCAGCATGGGTCTAGTAAAGGGAGTGGTTTGGGAGAAGCAGAGCTGTGCCTGGGCTGGGCCTGCTGAGCCAAAGTTGCAGCAGGTGGTTGTCCAGTGGTTGTCCATACAAGGTAGTCACGGTGATGTGGCTTGGCCCTCTGCCTGCCCCAGCCAGGGGGCCTGCCCACCCATCTGCTCCTTCGCCCCTTGACTGGCCCACTCGGACCTGGCTTCTGACAGCTGCCGGTACTTGGGATCTGCCTCATACCCTTCACCCTGTTGTCCGGCTCACTGGCCCCATCTCCCAGTGAATCACTCCCAGGGTCCTCGGAGAACCTTGTTGGCCTAGCTTGCAGGCCGCTGGCTGGTTTCTGGTGAGGCCACTCCTGGGGCTGAATGTAGTCCCACCATTGCGACTGACTTAGACAGTGGGGACTGCAGGTAGGTTGGAATCCTTTGGCAGGAGAGGCAGGCGGGGGCAGACTTTGCCCTACTGGCTTTGGCAGTGGTCCTGAAAACTGGTTCAGATGCCTGATATAACAGATGGAAACCTCTGGCTCCTGGGATGGATGCTTATCATATATGTAGTTCCAGCATTTTACTTTAATATTGTAGTAGGTAATAATTTCTATTATAAAGTATTTATATGTATTGTGAAGTGAGTTTTCTTATCCTGATTTTGGGAAATGGCACAGGAAGGAGAAAATAAAAATTACTCATAACCCCGCCTCCAGAGATGTTAATAATGATAGCAGCTAACACTTTTATGGCTTTTGCTTTGCGCTAGTCACCGTTGTGAGAGCTTTTAAAATATGTACTCGTTGAATTCTTATAGCAGAAATATGAGGTAGGAGGAGATACTATTATCCCCATCCCTAGTTCTGGAACAGAAGTCAGGTCTCTGGTGATGTGGGCATGTGACAAGGACACCTACGCTGCTGATGTAAAGCCCTGGTTTACATGTCACCCAAGGGTTGACCGAGTGTTAACCGGGTACTTGTGTGGATATTGTTCCCGATGGAATGTGGTTGGGGTAGAGGTGGTGCCCTGTCCCCGCCACCATAGGCCGCCATGGCATAGCCCAGGACAGGGCCCTGCCTCCCTCACCCCTCAGCAGTATGTGCTTAAGGATTACTCAGTGAGACGGTTAGACATACTCCTTGGCCCTCCAGCCTGGCCCTTAGGCCCCACTGCCTAGAACCCCCTAGGCCTGCTCACTCACACCCAGGATCTGTGCGGACGTGTGTGAATTAAGTTTCCTGCCTAAGAGTCAGGGAGCAAGGGGCCAGCTCCCCTGACCCGCCTCCCATGTACACAAGTGTGGGCTCAGCTGTAGCCTTCTTTCTTCTGGCCGTTGTTACGGTCCTGGAGACGGGCCTCAGAGGAAGCCTCCGTGTTATAGGGAGAGGGGTGGTGTGAGTGATGAGGGTGAATAGAATGTTAATTGTCATTCCACTTATTGAGCACCTTCCATATTTCAGGCTTTATGCTTGGCACTAGGAAAGCATTACCACTTTTTTCCCAATGTCTCAGGTTTTACAGATGAGGAAACCGGGGTTCAGAGTCGGGAGGGGGGAGGCTTGCTCAAGGCCACACAGTAGGCCAGTGAGAGCTGGTGTTGGAATCCAGATCCCAGTAAGGGGGAAAGACCAAGAGTCAGGACCACAGCACAGATGTTTCTTTTAAGCCAAGTCTCCTTTTAAGGGTTTTTTGCTTTGGTTTTTGTTGTTGTTGTTGTTGTTGTTTTTGCAAATAGCAGTGAACACAGAAAGATGCTCTCCCAGGGGTTGTACTTCACGTGATTCAAGGAACTGAAATGCAAGAGGGGGACAACAACCGGGAAAAAAAAAGACCAACCACTGCAAGCGTTGCGTAGAGGCCTTTTTAGTCGTCTCTGGCCCCGACACAGACAGAGATTGTAAGAGCCGCTCCGGAGACAGCTGGTAACAGGACACCGTACTTTCAGCCTTTCTGTTTTCGTTGTTGCCAGAAACATAATCAGCTCTATATCTTAAGTGCTTGATAAAGTGGCCCAGACACCAGCTGTAACTTAAAACAATTTTTGTTTTAGTTGCTTTTAACAAACAGATGCGGCTGGCTTTCTGGGCCAAACTCAGTGTCCGTGTGCTAGAGTGGGCTCCTTGAGCTGCCCCACTGTCTTGATTTGTGTTTCAGCCTTTCTTTAGATGTGTTCATTCAGTGGTTGTTTTGGTACGTTTCCAGAGGCTTAGGTTTGGGCTTAAAGGAGTGATTCTGGACTGGATATTCTTTGGGGCAGCATTTACTGAATGCGTCCTATGTGGCCAGCACCGTGCTGGTGCACTGGGTCGGTAGGATCAGGGCCCCGGCCCTTCCTGGCCTGGGAGCCAGAGGAAAAGCCAGCCAGCCAAGTGAGTAAGTAAGCACAGAGCACCTCTCTCCAGAGGCGACCATTTCAACTCTTTTCACCTGATTATTGTTGTGCAATCTGTAAAACGTGTTTATTGTGCTACTTTTTGTCTTCCTCCGTTTTAGATACTGTCTGTAGACGTCCTCCTGAGGAACACAAGAATTCTTCCCCTTTCCATCTACTCTTTTCAGTTGCAGACCCGTGTTCCTTTCTGTCTTCCAAAAACTTAGGGAGCATTGTGCTCTGAGAATACTTTGTTGAATAAAACCCACCGCTTGCTTCCAGGAAGCTCACAGCCCAGCAGGGAGGTGGGCCTGTGAACGGGCCATGAGAGAAGGTGGGTAAGGCCTGGTCTGAGGAGTAAACATTCTGTGTTAGATCCGAGGAAGGGGCGGGGGCTGAGACCCCTGGTCAGCTTTGTCATCCCGAGTGTCTTCCTGGTTCATCGCAGCCGTGTGCTTTGGAGCAGAGCACGCCAGCCTCCCCAGTGCTGCCGGCCCCTGCCACCACCCTCTCTCATGGCCAGCAGCAGCTTCCCCGCTGGCCTCCCTGTTCGTGCCCTTGCCTTTGACGGGGACCACAGTGAACTTTAAAAAGCATATTGCAACCCCAACTGAAAAACTTCCACTGGCCTTCTGTTACAAGTAAAATAAAATCCAAGCACCTACTTTAGCCTTAAGGATCCACGTGACTCAGCCCTTTCCCCTCTCACCCTCCCCTTTGCTCCCTGTGTCCAGCCACTCAGAGCTGTTCTCCCACCAGGGCCTTCTTATCTGATCTTTCCTCTGTTGAGAACACTCTCCACGTTTATCTTCTAAGAGAACCTTCCTGACTATTCTTTTTAGAATATTGCCCCACTGCACCTACCACTCTATCTACCATAACACTGTTTTATTTACTGCATAACACTTATCTCTTTGTAAAAATACCTGTGTCTCCCACTAGAATACAAACCCCATGAGGACAGGGACCTTGTTTGTTTTGTGAAACTGCTGCATCCCTTAGAGCAGTTCTTGGCCCATAGTAGACACTAAACAAAAATGTCCTGGTTAAATGGATCTTGAGAGAGTGCTCTTTCAGTGTGTCCCTGTGACCTAGCACCACCCTGCTGTCTGAGCTCATTAGGGAAAACATTGCCCTAGGTATACTTAGAGTTGTGTGCCGGGAGTACAGTGTTTCCGCTAAATAGCACTTTTGAGCAAGAATGACTGACAGTAGTAATAAACGCAAAGCCTCACGTAACACTTGCTGTGTGCCAGGCACTGTTCTGTGTACTTTATTGTGGCAACATGCTTTCCTCACTACTACCCTATGGGATAGGTGCTATTATCATCCCTATTTTGCAGATAAGGAAACCAAGGACTGGGAGCGTTACTTAACAAAGTCACTAATTATAAGCCGTGGGACTAAGATTTGAAGCCAGACACTCTGGCTCCAGAGTCTGTGCTCTCATCCAAAGGTGCCTGAGTTCCTTTCAGCATTATCTTTGGAGTCGAATGAATTGGACACATTATGTCTCTAGAGGTAGAACTGGGAAGAGGGGTGATAACTCCCACTTACGGAGCACTCTGTTAGGGTGTTTTTGTGGCTGTTGCAGTGTGGCCAGTGCTGTCACTGGTGCAAAAGTGCCCGCAGACACAGAGGCCATAAACGTTTCAGGTCAGACGATAGGAAGACCACTTGTAGGAAGCAGGAGACACCACAACCTGCTCTCAGACAGAGCTGTGACCGGCGAGGTTCTCCTAAGTTCCCAGGGACATACAGCTGTGGCCGCTACTAGCCACGTGGTCTGAGGATTCCTCCAGGGGTAAGACACTCCGTTAGTCATTCCTATTGGTCCCCACTTCTAACTCACTGCTCTGGAGCTCTGACTTTGTGCCTGTCCGAAGTAGCTGGTATATAACCCCAGTCCATCAGTGGATGTGTACTATGAGACAGGGCGGAGCAAAGCTCAATTTCCCAGCAGCAGATTGGAGCAGCTGCGTTTCCTCTGCAGTGCTCTTTGCGTTATCGCCAGTTTTCACAATACCCCTGTGGGTGCGTTTTGGGACAGAAGAGCGGCCCTAGATTACAAAGCTGGCAGAGTCCTGGTTCGAATCCAGGTCTTTGTGGCTTTGAGACTCCAATACAATTCCAGTTATAGTTCTCTGTTCACCAGAATGACTTCCAGTTACTTCCAGTAAATTTCGTTTTTTTTTTTTTTTCAGTTTATTTATTTATTTTGAGAGAGGGAGCAAGCAGGGGAGGGGCAGAGAGAGAAAGAGAGGGAGAGAGAATCCCAAGCAGGCTGTGTGCTGTCAGCGCAGACCCCAACGCAGAGCTTGAACTCATGAACTGTGAGATCATGACCTGAACTGAAGTTACGAGACGGACGCTCAACTGACTGAGCCACCCAGGCGCCCCAATAAATTTAGTTTCTATCAGTGTTTTCAAGTGGTGAGAATGGCACAATGTCCGGTCTCCCTCCTGACCTTCACAGTTCACCACATTCTTTCAGACTTTTGGTTAATGTGGTAGGCCATGTTGTCCCTGGAAGTCTTGTGTCCCAGATACATTGACAAGCTGGATGAAGTGAAGAAACTCAAAGAGAAGCAGACAGATGCAGCTAGGTTCGGAAGCTGGAAAGAAAGAAACATGGTTTTGTTTTTTGTTTTTTTTTAATGTTTTTCTTTATTTTTGAGAGAGAGAAAGAGACAGAGCATGAGCGGGGGAGGGGCAGAGAGAGAGGGAGACACAGAATCCGAAGCAGGTTCCAGGCTATACTGTCAGACAGAGCCCAACACGGGGCTCGAACCTGCGGGCCACGAGACCATGACCTGAGCCCAAGTCAGACGCTTAACCAGCTGAGCCACCCAGGTGCTCCTGGAAAGGAACATCTTTAAGGGCTGGACACAAAAAGAAAGTCACAGTCACAACACTGAATAGGACTGGAAGCTGTTGGTTCACAGGGGTATCAAAATTGGAGATATGAAGAGTCCCCTCATAAATTAAGAATAGGAACTAGGAAAGTTCTCTAACAGGTCAGGATTAAATTGCTTACCTTGGAAGGTGAGCTCAGAAAGAGCTCCGGTCACCCAGGAGAGGACAGAAGTCTCAAGACTGCATGCGTTCAGATGCAGGGCTCATATTCACATCATGGTGCTTCTGGAAACCCTGAGCTAAGAAATTAACGTCAACACTTGTGAAGCCGTATGGCCCTGGCCACTGTAGCTCCTGAACCCATAGGGCACTTCAGTCACACACATATGGCACCTCCCACAAAACACAGTCCTTGCTGGGGCTGAATTTACAGACAAATCACGAGGCATGTAAGGAGAATTACCACCATGGAAATGACATTCTATAGACACAAGTGTGAAAATTCACATTCTAGGAACTAGAAACCATAAAACAAATCTGAAAGGGGCTTTAAAATAAGAAATGTTTGAAATGTAAATGAAGGAATAGAATCCATAACGAGATTAGGACATTATGAAAAAAGAATAGGTGGGTTTGAAAAAGAGCTAAAAAGAAATTCTAAGTATTGAAAATGTAGTCATTGCCGTATACTTTCAGATTAATGAGCTTATTAACACTTTATGGCAGTTAGTAGTTTTTTGGCAGTTTATGGCAGTAGGTAGTTTTCTTCTTCATGTGTTATTTTTAAAAGCCTTTCTCGGGGCGCCTGGGTGGCGCAGTTGGTTAAGCGTCCGACTTCAGCCAGGTCACGATCTCGCGGTCCGTGAGTTCGAGCCCCGCGTCGGGCTGTGGGCTGATGGCTCAGAGCCTGGAGCCTGTTTCCAATTCTGTGTCTCCCTCTCTCTCTGCCCCTGCCCGTTCATGCTCTGTCTCTCTCTGTCCCAAAAAATAAAATAAAATGTTGAAAAAAAAATTAAAAAAAAAAAAAATAAATAAAAAAAAATAAAAATAAAAGCCTTTCTCTCCCTAAATATGTTAGTAATTTATGAATATTGAAAATCTGGAAAATAGAAGGGAATATAAAGAAGACATAAGAATGTAGTTTACTCAGGATAATTCCTGTTAATATTTTGACATATTCTTTT
This sequence comes from Prionailurus viverrinus, assembly GCF_022837055.1. Classification (NCBI taxonomy): domain Eukaryota; kingdom Metazoa; phylum Chordata; class Mammalia; order Carnivora; family Felidae; genus Prionailurus; species Prionailurus viverrinus. The sequence goes on along the minus strand of NC_062562.1, from coordinate 57,297,824 downwards.
TTCCAGTAGGAACCCCACTGAATGTAGAATTTTAGACCCTGATTTAGAAAGTTTTTTGAACCATGAGTCTTATTCTATATCATTAAGTATTCTTTGAAAACATATTTAGTGGCTCTATTGTCTTGCTTTCCTATGCTTATCCACTGTTCTTGATGAATATATGCATTGTGTATAATATTTTGTAGTCTAATAACACTATAATCAGCATTTGTTGGCATTTCAGATTATTCTTTAGAACACATGAGAAATGAGATAGGTTCATCAATAGATAGGAACTTACAGTCTGCAGTGGGGGTAGGAGGGAATGGAAGACAGTTATATCTGAACATATTTTAGCTATCTTATTTTTTTTAATGTTTATGTATTTTGAGAGGGAGAGCGCGTGCAATTGGAGGAGGGACAGAGTGAGAGAGACACAGAATCCAAAGCAGGCTCCAGGCTCTGAGATGTCAGCACAAAGCCCAGTGCTTGAACCCACGAACCTCAAGATCATGACCTGAGCCAAAGTTGGTCGCTTAACCGACTGAGCCATCCAGGTGCCCCTAGCTATCTCCGATACTTGTCCTGCATTCCTGAGATGGAACTTCTAAAACTGTTGGAATTTCCCCAGTGATAGGAGTATCCTTGTTGTTCATGGTGGGCCCTTGGACCACACCTTCTCTAAAGAGAAGAATTAGGGGCACCTGGGTGGCTCAGTTGGTTAAGCATCCCACTTTGGCTCAGGTCATGATCTCACGGTCAGTGAGTTTGAGCCCCGCATCGGGCTCTGTGCTGATAGCTCAGAGCCTGAAGCCTGTTTCGGATTCTGTCTCCCTCTCTCTCTGCCCCTCCCCTACTCACACTCTGTTCTCTCTGTCTCTCAAAACTGAATAAATGTTAAAAATTAAAAAAAAAAAGAGAGAGAGAGAGAGAGAAGAATTAGGATGTGCTGGTAATGCCTGGAAGACCATCCATGTGATTAGAGGGTTGGGGCTTTGGGCCAGAGACACCAGTCTGACCTCTTGACCTCTGGGGAGAGGTGAAGGGCTGGAGATTGTGTTCATCTCATGGCCAATGCTTCAATCAGTCACAGCTCTGTTAATGAAACCCCAATAAAAACTCTGGGCACTGAGGTTCAGTGGAACTTCCTGGTTAGTGAACAGTCTGATGTGCCAGGAGGGTGATACGTCCCAATTCTGTGGGGAAAGATAACTTGCCCTATGTGTCTCTTTGTTTGGCTGGTTCTGATTTGCATAAAAATCCCTTCATAATAAAACTGTAATTGTAAGTGTAGTACTTCCTAAGTTCTGTGAGTTGTTCTTGTGAAGTATCTAACGTGAGGGGTGTTGTGAGGACCACTCAGATCTGTAGCCAGTGGATCCGAAATGCATGTGGCCTGGAAACCCCTGAACTGGTGGCTGGTGTCTAAAATGAGGGCAGTCTTGTTGGGGACCTTTCCTCAACTTGTGCAACTCACCATTTATGATATATATTACCAATTACTTGCCAAGGCTTATGTGCAAAATTATACTTTGATTGGCTAAGAGAATGAAAGGTTGATTTCTGTGTCTTAATATTCCTATCTGTAAAATGGAAAATGTAATAACAACCTAGGCTTGTTGTATGATAATCTTTGTGCAGTGCTTAGACCAGTGCCTGGCCCATTGAAAGCAACATGAAATGCCTGTGCATGTGCCTGTGTTCATTGTGAGAAAATCAGAAAATACACCTGGAGGGGGGGGGGGAGAAGAAATCATTTCAAATGCTGCCACCCAACCAAAGACATCAAAAGAGGATTCTATTTTGTATTTTGAAAGCCCCATCCTTTTAATAGGTTACCATATCCCTTTTACATTTATTATTACATTTTTGGTCTTTTGTCACCATATTCTATTTTTTCAAACATTTTCTATGCTTCCTTGCTGTATTCTTTATTTCTCCTACTTTCTATGTGATTTTCTCTCTCTGATTTTTAAAATTTGCCTAAGTCGACAGCTTATTTTTCTTTAGAGCTAGTATTGGTTTAACCAGTAGTGACTTCGTATCTCAATAAACATACTGAAGCCTGAATTTCTCAAGCTTCTGACTTCCAGAATGAAGCCCTGCTCTGAGTTGCCTTCCTGGTTTTGGTTGTTTGTTCCATGGTTTTTTCCTTAGTTTTAGTGAAATCATTTGCAGTATGTATCTCTTCTTTCAAGAATGGTAAGTGATGCAGGGTGCCCAGGCGGCTCAGTCTGTTAAGCGTCCGACTCTTGGTTTCAGCTGAGGTCATGATCTCACAGCTTTCTGGGTTTGAGCCCCACGCAGAGCCAGCTTGGGATTCTCTCTCTCTCCTCTTTCTCCGCCCCTCCTCCATGCACACTGTCTCTGTCTCTCTCAAAATAAATAAACTTGAAAAAAAAAAAAAAGATGGAGCTGGTTGCCATGGTGAGGCAGTTCCAGCACCACCCCTGGCCAGCGTAGTTTCTTCTTTGGTTTTGTGTCTACTCTTGAGGCCCTCCTCCTGGGACAGGAACAGTGGCTGTCACAAGGCCCCCTAAAATGAGGACACATGGCTACAGGGAGGAGCATGGCATGGCCTCTGGGGTCTTGGCTTTGCTGTTCATTCACTGTGTGTTTGGGCATGTTCATTGACCTCTCTGATCCAGCTTCTGCCTTTGGAAGATGGAATTACTGGGCTCACCTTAAAGGGTTGTTGTGAACTATGCGAATATAGGTAAAAGTGTCCCCAGCATGTGCCAGGCAGAGTGGTTGATGATAAATGTGAGCATAATCCCGTTTCTCTCTTCCAGACAGGGAGAGTCAGCACCAGCCATTGCCCTCCCCTGCCCCCCGTTGCTGAGCACCTCCTACAGCCCTTTTCTCTTTCCCTTGCTGTTGTACAAGGTGGTCTGGTGGCCAGGGGCCCAGTTTTTATGGGGCTCTGGAGAGACGAACGGAAGGACGGTGCCGTGCATTTGCCCTGTGTGCTGTCACTCCACCTGGTGCGGTGTGAGGCCACTTCATGGACTGATTGCTGGGCTAGACGAGGAAGTACCTCATTTTCTTCTCAGACTGGTGTACATCATTTCTGGTTTCATATCCAGAGACCCAGTTCTTTGATGCAAGAGGTGGGCAGAGGTTGTTCTGACTCTTAGGATATGCAGGGGGCAGAACCCTGCTCAGGGTTGGGGCTGGAGCGCAGGGGCCATGGAAATGCTCTTCACCATCAAGTGCGCTGAGGACACAAAGGAAATGTCTGTGGTCCTTTTGGAGTGACTGCAGTAAACATGTATTTCACCTAGAAGGGAACTGGGGCCCGGGAGCTTGACGAAGCTAGACGGCCCATGCGGTGAGCCACATAAAGGAGGACATCAAGACCAATTGGGCTAGAGAGGGCCTAATAAATTGTGTCCCTCACAAGGACCCGGCCTTGTCTGTTCCTTGGGTGGGCCACATGTGCTGCACTCTGGAGAAGATTGGGAACAGCTGTTGCCGTTGAGTCATATCTGGTCCATGGGCCAGCGGTTGGCGCCTCTGGTCATCCCGTCCTTTTTCACGAAGCTTGAGGTGATTTGGCCCTCTCCCCAAAGATCCTGGGGGAACTGCGTGCTCAGCATCCTCTGTGAGACACTGGCAGCTGGGGCTTCCGTAGCGTCCTGCTGTGTCCTCTGCCCGGAACGGCCTCTCCCCTTGGCTTTCTGGACTCCTCCCTCCCTCCAGTTGCTAAATTCCCCTTCTGTGCTTGCTTAGCAGAAACTCCTCATCTTACTTGGATGTACTTCCCTCTGTTGTTATTCGGGCTTGTGTGTGCCTCCCCTATCAGACTGTGAGCTCCTTGAGGGCAGGGACTGGGACCCAGTCCAGGGAACCGCATACAGGTGTGTGGAGTGGAATGGCAGTGAACTCTTATTTCATTAAAATAAACGGGCGGCTGGTTCGCAGGTCCTGTATGAGGCACCTTGGGACATCAGTAGTGGGGATGTACAGTACCACCGCCCCTCCCCACCCCCCGGTGTGGGCACTCTTGCCTGGGACGTTAGCCCGGCCTGGCCTCTGTGCCCCGTCCCTGCAGCCGCTCGCTCAGGGCTGTCACATGGTGGGCTCTGCAGTGAAATGTGTTCCTGCTGCTCCATCTGAAATGTGACCTGCCATGCCTTCTTCAGTCCCCTCTGTCTGCGTCCAGAAAAATGTCTAATTGTATCTTGAACTCATTTACATTGCTTGCTTCAATGGCCTCACTTGGCAGCTGAGGCCATATGCTAATTCCACCCTTTTCATGAAGGAATTCTGCTGATTTTACTTACTTTTTATGGTCGATTTCCCCCCTTCTTTTCTTCTTTTTTCCTCCTGTTTCCCCAGTAAACAGTTTCCTAAGTCCACTCTCTTAGGCTCATGACTCCTCAAACTCAGCGTTTCATTCGGTGGAGCTGCGGATGGGCCTTGCCCTTCCAGCACCTTCTGCCCGGGGTTAGTCCGGAATGCCTTGCCTTGGTTTCTGTGCTTCAGAGGAGGGGCTCTCTGGGGCCCCAGGACCCATTTCTACAAGGGCCCGTTTGTCTGTGGCCACAGCGACAACCATTGTTCCCCAGAACAACTGCCTTTGGCGGCAGTGGACGACTCGTTACCACTCTGAGCCTCAGTTTCTTCATTTGTAAAGTGGATGTGTGAGGACCTGTCCTCCCCCGCTTGGGGTTTGCTTGGGTCTTCTCCAAGTGAATGCAGCCCTTGGTGGCCCCTGGGACCCAGGCTGCCTGATCTTCATGGCATGCAGTCCTGGCCTTGGCACAGTTGCTTCCATCACTCAGCTTTTCTTCCTTCTCTTTCTGTTTCTGAGCAAAAGCACACATACTTTTTTGGAGTGCGCTAGAATGTCACTGCTGAAGAGTAGAGAAGAATCTATTAATTGCTAATAGAGGGGACATTGTAAGTAATTTAGAAGGCTCAGTCCTCTCTGGCCTCCCAGTTCTTTTTACTCCGTAAATATTTGTTGAGCACCTGCTGTGTGCTGCTGGGTATGAGGGATTCTGTGGGAAGAAGCCAGCCCGGTCCCTGTTCCGGTGGCTGAGCCTGTAGGGAAGCCAGTGAATTGCAGGACAGGGCTCTTCTGGGCGGTGTGGGCACCATGGAACCCCAGACAGGGCCACCTCGTGCAGACCCAAGAGAGTTGGGAAAATACCTGGGAGGTGGCGTCTGAGCTGAAATCGGAAAGCCGAAGTGCCAGGAGATGGGACGGGGTGAAAAGAGTGCTTCAGGCCCCTGTCTTCTTGCCAAGTTGCTGGGGTGGGCAAGAACACGGCCGCAGCAGGGAATGTGAGGAGGTGTAGGGAGTGCTGGATGGGGCTGGGAGGTATGCTGCTGGAGGTAGGGGCCCAACCCTTTGCCCTCCTCTCTGTTCCTCAGTGGGAGTACTGGTTTTCCCACTGCCTTCGCCATGCAGGGTAACACAGAGCCTTTAGAAACCAGGACTCAGGGCGCCTGGGTGGCTCAGTCGGTTAAGCATCCAACTTTGGCTCAGGTCATGATCTCACGGTCCTTGAGTTCAAGCCCCGCGTCGGGCTCTGTGCTGACAGCTCGGAGCCCGGGGCCTGTTTCGAATTCTGTGTCTCCCTCTCTCTCTGCCCCTCCCCCTTCATGCTCTGTCTCTCTCTGTCTCAAAAATAAATAAACATTAAAAAAAAGATTTTTTTTAAAGAAACCAGGACTCTGGGCTCAGAGTGCCTGTGTCTGCCACTTTGATTTAGGGCAAGTGATTTACACTCTGTGCCTTGATGTGTTCATCTGCAAAAAGGGGGTGTTGCTAAAAGCACCTACATCCTAGGACTGAATTAAATGAGCTAATCAATCATACACAGCACTTACAAGAGTGCCTCACTCATAAGAAGCACCTCGTTAAGAGTTGGCTCTGAAGACAACGCTCAATTTTTAAGGAAAGAGCTTATACCAGAGACTCAGGATAACTTCTGCCCTGCAGGAAATTCCAGCTGGTGTCTCTGAGGTTTTCCTGCTCCGTTCTTCCAGGAAAATCATTGCGTTAAGTTTTTCTCAGACTTTCTACTCACTGGGGGTATTTTGAGACTCAGTATGGGGTGCTTGAAACCATACAAAGAAACTCCACCAGAGAGAAAATAACAGGTCAGACGGTGTGAACTGCTTTGATGCTGAAGTGGGTGCTATTTCTGTTGTCCCCATGTTTATATGGCGTTGCTGTGTGTGAGGGTTGCAGTAGGCAAGGGTCTAGTCAGAATGTTGGGGTGTGGGGATGCCAGCACTGTCCCTTGTCCAGCCTGGAGGGGCTGAGGTCGGAGAGGAACCGTCCTTGCCCTGTGGCCCAGTGGGGGCCAGGTTCAAGCCGAGGTTTGATCCCAAGCCCGTTGTCTCTTGTCCCCTGCTCTGGTCCTCTAGGGCCTGGTGACACCAGAGGTCACACCGCCCTTTTCTTCCAGGATGAACCCTTCCTGGTGTCCACCTTCCCCACCCCCATCAAGGCCAAATGTGGGACACAGAGGCCATTGGCCGTGGGGCTGTCAAACCTCCCAGCTCAGCAGACTGATTCTGAGTGCTTTTCTGATTCAAAAAGGTAACAAAGAAGCTGGATGTTTATTGTTTCTTCCAACTTTCCTTTCTGGAGAAAATGCACTCCATAGGTCTCATACTGGGGAGCTGCGGGCCAGTTTTGGCCCATGGCCATGTTTTGTTTGGGCCACACAGTTTAAACATTTTTTGAATCGGTTGTCAACATTTAAAAATTGGCAAATTTCATATAATAGTCCAGATTTTTGGCTTCTCTTGAAAAATCGGAAGATCGGGCAACTCCAGGCCCAACATTCCTGTCTGGCCACATGGGCTGGGGCTGAGGAGAAACTGTCCCTTCCAGCTGGGGCACAGGCGTTTCCGTCCCCTCTGGACTGACACCTTATCTTGCACCTAGCCCACGTCACTCACTTCCAGGTGCCCACCAGGCCTTGCGGGCTTTGACGTTTGGGGACACTGCTCCTCACGGTCTCCATTTCAGGTGGGCCTTTGTCCAGTGCTAGAATTTGTGAGAATGAGAACTCACACCCAAGAACACTGATCATTATCACTTCCGTAGTTAAGCACCTGCTATGTTCCGGGCCCTGAGTTATGAGGTTTGCATTCATGATCTGTGAGCCCCACGCTGCCCTGTGAATAATCCCCATGTTGCAGGTGGGAGAGACGGAGGCTCAGAGAGGTAAAGGCCTTGGGCGGATCTCACTAGGCATGTAGGTGGGGGACGCTGAAGTGGGATCCAACATGTTCCCTGCAAAGCCTACGTGTGTCTCCCCCCTGCCCCCCCACGCCCTTCCCTGACATTTGGCGTTCTCACCTTGAGCTGCACCTTGAGACGTGTGTTTCTTCTCACAGCTCTCGTAGGAACAGGAGATGTGTGTGATGTAAGACCCAGGGACCGCCTGCTCCTGGGGATGGAAAGCCACCTGGTAAAGCTTCCTGCAGAGTTTCCCTTGGGGTCACAGGGGGCTGTCTTTAAGAGAAATCCTCTCGGGTGCCACTTCAGGAAGGAGGCCTGGTGGAACAGAAATGGGCCTCAGATCAGGCAGACCCAAGTTCGGCTCTGGCTCCACCATCACCCAGCTAGCCATAGGCTTGCACTATCTCTGCTCCTCCCTCCCCTTTTTAAAAAAATTAATTAAAAATTTTTTTCTTAAGGTTTATTCATTTTTGAGAGACAGAGACAGAGTGTGAGTGGGGAAGGGGCAGAGGGAGAGGGAGACACAGAATCGGAAGTAGGCTCCAGGCTCCGAGCTGTCAGCACAGAGCCTGATGCAGGGCTCGAACTCACCAACCATGAGATCATGACCTGAGCTGACGTCAGACGTTTAACTGACTGAGCCACCCGGGCGCCCCTACCTCCCTTCCTTTTTTTGCCTCCGTCTCCTTCTCCTGTCTTCTCTCCCCTGCTCCTTGCCCTCCTCTCTCACACTTAGTGAGCTCTTAGTTTACTTTCTGAGCCGCAGGTTTCTCATATGTAGCTGGGCTGTTGCCTGGGTCTATGGCCTGCAAAGTTTAGACCTTCGATGACTGGTAGGCTCTGTTAGGAACCGTGAGCCTCTGTTGCTCATTTTCACATTGGAAATCACATCGACAGGGCCCTAGGATTATAGACTTTTCGTGAAAATATTGACTTAAAAAGCATTTTCAGGGTGCCTGGGTGGCTTAGTCAGTTAAGTGGCTGACTGACTCTTGATTTCGGCTCAGGTCATGATCTCACGGTTTGTGAGATCAAGGCCTGAGTCAGGGATACTCTCTCTTTTCCTTCTCTCTCTACTCCTCCCCCATTCACAGTCTCCCTCCCTCTCTCTCTCTTTCTCTCTCTCTCTCTCTCTCTCAATAAGTAAATAAACCTAAAAAAAAAAACAAAAAAAAACAAAAAAAAACAAGTAGCATTTTCCCCAGGGCACCTTGATCAAAGCATTGGGAAGACTTGGGATACACTGGGATACAGGTCCCCGTAATGCTGAGTCCTCCCGTTCCTGTGGATCAGGTGCCTTCTTTGTTCCAAGCACTGTGTGAGGTACATAGCTTCTTAAAAGATTAGCACTGGTTTTATCTCCATTTCACAGGTGAAGAAACAGGCCCAGAGAATTTAGGTGGGATGTGAAAGACATAGCAGCTGGTAAGTTAAGCAGAGATTCAGACTTAAATCTGAGTTGCCCCTCTGCAAAGCTTGTGCTCTTGAACTCTCCACTGCGGGACCTGACTGTAACTTCTGCCCCGGCACCTGAGCGTACCCAGAGTGTCGAGTGAGCACTTAAGGAGGACTCAGGAACTCTTCATCCCTCGTAAAGTCCTGTTGTTCCTGGTCGATCACCAAATCTGAATATTTATTCTGTGCTGCTGTTGGGAGGTCCCTGGTTTGATTCTGAGATTCTGAGCCACCCTCCTGTGCCCACCCCTGGCTGAGAGACCTGAGAGAGACAGGATGACCCACGGGGCAGGGTCTCTTTCTTGGGGAGGTTTGTGTTGGGCCTCCCAGACATCACTGACTGTGAAGTTGGCCTCGGCCGCCTTAGGACGGGTTTTCCTCATAATTTACATTCCCATGTCCACCTCTTACTGTCCAGAAGAAGCTCTTGCATCCATATTTGGTGATTTGTCTGTTTCCCTCCCCCCCGCCCACCGACCCCAGGGTGTCTGCCAGAATTCTGTATAATTCGTATCATCTCCCAAGCTGTTATAGTATATGAGGGCAGAGGATAATTTCGTTATTTTTGAAAAAAGATTCTTAGCAAAAGTAAAAAAGGAGGGGGGAGTTTTCATACTCACCGCATGAAATAGACAATATTTCCTGAAACAGGAGATACGAACCTCAAAGAATTTAAAATAAAACATTCATTTTATTATTTTTTTAAAGAAGGAAAACGAGGGGGGAAAAAAGTAGAATAGTCAGTCTTTTTATCCTAAGTACAGATGAAATTGATTAAACCTTAAAGACTGGCCTCCGCACACCCGGTTTATTAATTGAAGAATTTCCTCTTACCCAGAATGGGAAGTTCACATTAAAATCGAGCTTGCCCCTGAGTGGCAGTGACACTTGAGAACTGAACATTTTCCACAATCCTATTTTCTCTTCGGTGCTAGAGGAAATCCTAAAATGGTTAAAAGGCGGGGGGAGGGGGCTTACGGAGGAGGGGGAGCAGAAACCATACATTTTAAGGAAGCCTTCTTTCATTTCCTTGTAAAGCATGAAATCAAATTATAGCTCATGGCCCACAATTATTTTATTTCTACATTTCAAATTCCATTTTCTGCTCCTTTTCACTGCTCTAGAACAGGAGTTGTACTGTTGTGCAAAGTCAGCTAAAAAGATTACCCCAGATAGACTATGACACAGTAGCTTAAAGAAGCAAACAGGCAAAACTTTCTATTAAGTTGGGAGTCGTGGCCCCGCAGAACCCATGCGTCTGCCTCTATCAGGAAAGGAGGCAGAGAGGCTGGCACCCCCTTTGGCCCTTTGACCCGAGGGAGCGTGGACCCCTCTGCTCTGGCTGCGATGCCTGACCCTGCCTCTGCCCCTCTCATGAGGTGGGCAGTGCGAATGGTGTTTACTCCAGGGCCTCCTAAGGGTGGGCCACATGCCTGGTGGTGTGGTACAAGGCGGTGCCTGGCCCATGATTGACACTCCTGCTTGACAGGGTTGGAAGGTCGTGCCTTTTCCAGTTCTCATCCTGTCCCTCCCGCCTGTCGGAGAGAGGCTCACGTTAGTGCTAGGATGTCTTATACTGGCTCTTGCCGATCCTCTTTTCACAGAGAGCAGGCCTCGGGTTCAGGGCTTCCGCAGCCAGCATTATCTCGTTAGCATGTAATAACATCGCATCACATCGCTTTGTGTCTCATTTTATTCATCTTTATGGTTAACTTCTACTTATGGCAAGTTTAATGCATTTATTGTCGAGTCAAGTTCTTTTAAATATAAATGGATTTGAGTTCAAAAAAATGACTTAACCCACATTAAGTAAATAACAGCAGAAGTAGCATCCACAGGTATGGCAGAGATCGGAGGTGGTACATGGATGGGGAGCCCTGGTGTAATTCATCCTCCCTCCCTGCAGCAGGACGCAACTGTTCCCAAGACCTCCAGCAAAGAGCCCTTTGATTGTATAAAGATGTCATGTACATCTTTACTAGCCCTGCCGCTCAGGAAGTTCTCTTATAGATCTACCTGAGTTCCTTCATGCTTCTGTTTAAGATCGCTTCCTTTGTCTTTTCCTCCAATGAGGAACATGTGGTCTCAACCTCTGAACTTGGCAGCTTCTGATTTCCTCTTCCCTCGACCTTGTTGTGGCCACACAGTGTTTGGTAGCACACTGCTCTGGATTTGAATTCATACCTCCAGTTTGCTAGCTGTGTGACTGTGGGAGAGTCACTTTAGGTCTCTCCAAGCCTCAGTTTCTCCATTTATAAAGTGTGCATAATTAAATAAACTCCTCCTTCTTGGGCTGTAGTGAAGACTGATTGAAATAGTGTGCATGGTACATTCCTGGGCACTCACTGAATGTTCATTTTCTTTCCCTGTTTCCCCAATTTCCTGATGCTTCAGTCATTGTTTTGTTTATCTTTTTCATTTTGAGATAATTTCCAACCTACAGAACGGTTGTAATAGTACAGAAAACTGCCATATACCCTCCACTCTTTAGTGATCCTCAGGACCATCTCCAAATGCCTTGTCTGATTTTGATGCACCCAGACATGGGGATCTCTCTCCAGCGCGCCTGACCATCACCGAGTGGGATGAGGACAGGTCTGTGGTTCTTACATCGGTCTTGCGGAAGGACAAAATGTCATTCACAGAACATCTCCATGACCTCTAAACAGACATGATGGGTTCTACTTCCTTCTCTCTTATGCCCCTGCCCCTGTCGTCGGATTGTCATAACTTGCAGGATCCAAGTCCAGGCTCTTTACTAGGAGAGTTTCCAAGCTGGAGAGATGCATGCCAGGGATGGTGTCTGAGATGCTTTTATGTGTGTGTAGGTACAGCACTAAGAAACATTAACCACTGCAAGAGAGTTCTGTTTTCGGGATTCTTTAAATCCTCTGATTCCATTAAGGAGAATATCTCTGGTGTCTGGAGTTTTAACACTTCTCTTAACATTGTGAGCTATGTACCTATGGCAGCAACTGTGTCTGGCTAGAATTTAATAGCAGTGTTTTTGTTTTTCTGTACTTTTTTTTGGTCCTTTTACTTATGGTAGGTAGTTTTTTTTTTTTTAACTTAAAATTTTTAAAAACAAATTGATTTTGAACCAGTAATATATGCATGTTGTTTGAAATTTAATTTTTTTTCATGTTTATTTTTGAGAGAGAGAGAGAGAGAGAGAGAGAGAGAGAGAGGAAGCAAGCACGAACAGGAGAGGGACCGAGAGAGAGAGGACGACACAGAACCTGAAGCAAGCTCCAGGCTCCCAGCTGTCAACACAAAGCCCGATGCAGGGCTCGAGCCTACGAACCACGAGATCATGACCTGAGCTGAAGTCCAACACTTAACCGACCGAGCCACCCAGGAGCCCCTGTAGTTTGAAATTTAAAAGGCACAAATGCAGGGGCACCTGGATGGCGCAGCTGGTGTCCAACTCTTGATCTCAGCTCAGGTGTTGATCTCAAGGTTGTGAGTTCAAGCCCTGCGTTGGGCTCCGCACTGGGCGTGGAGCCTACTTAAAAAAAAATGAAAAACAAAATTAAAAGGTACGAAAGCATAGACAGTAAGAAGTGGATCTCCCTTGGATCCGGGTCCCTGCTTACCTGGTTTACTTCCCCAGGGACAAATGACTGTGACCAGTTCCTTCTAAAAATTACAAGGACAGTGATTTCAGGCATATACGTGCTAATGCACAGCCTATAGAAATGGCAGGGTACTGTGCACACTGCCTTGGTGAGACTCCCACTCAGGGCATAGCGCTGCTCTGTGCTTCTTAGTAGCTGTATACTGTTTTGTTATGTGGATATACTGTGATGTACATAACTGCCTCCCTCCCGATGGGCAGCTAGGCTGGCCCCACGTTTGGGTTACTGCAGACACGTTGCAACAGTGGCCTTGTATGTACCTCATTTACATGTGGGATGTTGCCAGGTCCCAGGGTATTGTGCATCCACACTTTGGATGGCTGTTGCCAGAATGGCCTCAGAAGAGGTCTTGTCAGCACACGTCCCAGATGGATGGGACTGCCTGTCTCCCCACACTCTTAGCGGCAGGGTGTCGTCAGTGTTTTGAGGGATGATGTGACCCTGAAGCTGGCAGAGCTTGACTCTGAATTCTAGCCCTCACTTCCCAGTCGTGTGACCTAATCTCACCTCTCAATGGGGGTAGTGATGGAAGGTCGTCTGGAGGGCTCCAGGAGTCAGTCAGTAGTGCCTGGCAGGGCAAGACCTTACTACTCATCTGGCCTTTTTATTGTGGTATGATTTTGTCAACCCACCAGGTGAAAGCTAGAATCTTGGGGTCATTTCAGTTTGCATTTTCTTGTTATTGGTGAGGTAGGGCATCTTATTATATGTCTGAACTCTTTTTTTTTTTTTTTAATTTTTTTTTTCAACGTTTATTTATTTTTGGGACAGAGAGAGACAGAGCATGAACAGGGGAGGGGCAGAGAGAGAGGGAGACACAGAATCGGAAACAGGCTCCAGGCTCTGAGCCATCAGCCCAGAGCCCGACGCGGGGCTCGAACTCACGGACCGCGAGATCGTGACCTGGCTGAAGTCGGACGCTTAACCAACTGCGCCACCCAGGCGCCCCATGTCTGAACTCTTTGTATTTCTTTTCTTTGCCCTGTTTCCTGACTTCCCTCCAGCCACCCATCTCTCTTCGCTGGTCCTTGGACACCCAGACACCTTGACACCCCACGGGGTCTTTGTACCAGCCCCTCTGTCTGCCTGGAATGCCCTTCCCCTGGTTAACTGCCAGCTCCTCTCCTCCAAGTCCTGGCTCAAATGTCTCCTTCTCAGGAAGGCCCACCCTGACAGCCTGAATTAAAATTGTAACCCGCCTGCCTCCTGTACATTCCTGAGCCTTTTTTCCTGCTCTCTTTTTCCCCAGGATACTTAACCATCTTCCCCCCTTCTGTGAAACTCACGTCTTAGATGTATTGTTTACTTTTAGCCTTATTTCACTGGACGGTGAGTCCCTCTTGTAAGGGGTAGGGACCGTCATCTGTCCTCATCTCCAGGGTGCCAAGCACCAGCTTAGGGGGCTGGCAAGTAGGAAGCACTCCGTGAATGTGCTTAGTGTGAGCTATGTGTAGATACGGTTGCCGTTTTTGATTGGATTGTTGCTCTTTTTATTATCCACTTGAAGAAGCTTTTTAACTATTAAGGAGAGTAGTCCTTTGTGGGTAGCGTGTCCCTGGTCGTGTTGACCTTTATCATATTTTTGTCCATGCAGGAATGTCTGATTTTTACGTTGCTGAATTTGTCAGTCTTTCATTTTTTTTCTTTTACGTGTTTCCGGGTTTTGTATCTTACCTAAGTTGTTTTTTTGTTTGTTTGGTTTGGTTTGGTTGTTTTTTTTTTTTTTTTTTTTTTTTTTACCTTTAAGATTATAAAAAAATTCTCTCACATATTTTCTTCCAGGACTTTTATGGTTTTATATCTTTATGCTGAAAGCTTTGGTCCTTTGGCATTTATTTTGGTGTGATGTATGAGGTGGAGACTCAACCTTAGCTTTATCTAGACGGCCACCCGCTGTCCCTGTGTCCCAGGTGTGTGCTTTTCCCATCGACAGATGTGGACAGGGAGGCGACTCACCCAGGATCTGCGGCCGGTGCGTCCTATTCTGCACCACTGCCCTCTCTCAGCTCTGTGGGTGTTTGGCCGCGAGTCTCCAGCGTTTATTGTTTTTTGGCTTTTCCTCCGTTTGGCGGGGCTCCAGCACCTCTATTTGTCTGCTATCTTGTCCGCAGCTGTTTATTTTTTTCCTGGGTCTCTTACACGGGCTCTTCTTTGTTCTTTCCCCTGTTCCTCCACTGCTAACATGGCTCCCATTGTTCTCCTCCCGGGTTTCTTTAGGTGCTGATGAATGCCTCCTTTCGTTCCCTCCTGAAGGACCGTGCCTCTGGTTTTGGACGTGTCCTAAAGGACGCTGGCAGTTTGCCTTTGCACACCTTGTGCGCTCTCCTTCCTCTTCCCATCCCCAGGCCCTTGCCCGCCTCCTCCCTGGGGTACCGTAGGGTTCCCTGGAGACTCGGCCATGCGGGACCCTGGCCAAGAGGCAGCTGGCAATAGAAAAGGAAGACATGTTTAAGTCAGCCAGCCCTGAGTTCTAGCCCCGCCTCTGTTGGCTACTGTTGTGTGACCAGACCTCGGATTTCTCGTGATTCGAATGGGAGAGCCTCCTCCTCGTGGGACGTGGTGAGGGTCAGAGCTAACACATGTCAAGCTGGAGTCATGAGCCCATTTGCCTGTTAGGAGCCAGGCTGATGGCATAAATGCCAGGTACGGGGGCAGTAGGGAGTTGTGGAGACCAGGGTAAAATTGGGAAAGATAGCCGCTCTGCAGGGGGCAGCTGCTCCTCAGCCACGTTGGGCACAGGCCCAGTGTTGCCATATCTGCTGATTCATAAGGATTTTATGTGACCTCTTGAACTGTAAGTGTTTCCCAGTGCATTCATATTCCCAGAAGCACCATGCAGGCTAAACAGTGTCCTTTCTAGAGCCTGGTGTATCTTTGTCGGTTTGAAATCAGGGATGCGGATGGTCCTCAGCCCGGGGCCTGGCACTGATCCAGCCCCCAAGCCATGGTAGCAGTCACTTGGATTGTAGCTGCTCTTGTTGGCTTTCTTGTCAGTCAAGAATTACGCTGGTTCTGCTGGCTACTAGGTCAGCTCCACTCCTGCTTGCTACCTACAGTATTTGGAACACCCGAAGCTTGTTCTTCTAGTTCATTCGGTGAAGCATATCATTTTCCTAGAAAACAGGAGTGAGGGAGGCTGTGTGAATGGGCTGTGGAACCTTGACGACTTGTTGAAGATGTCCAGTCCTGCCCACCCAAGTTCTCTTGCTCAGGTGTCTCCCTGCTGGTCTGGTGGGATTTGGCAGGATGTTTGTGGGGGAGCCTACCTTTGCAGACCGGGTTAAAACAGTAAGGGCTTCCTGCCCCTTGGTGGATGCAGTGCTCCAGGCTGTGGTCTGGCACTCATCCCCTGTGAGGGGCCTTGTGGATACTGCTGGATCGCGGGAGGTATCGTTAGTATTTGTTCCATGCTGTTGTTGATACTGTCTCTTCTCTGCCTGGGAAGGGCATGGGGCCTTTGTGGACATGTGAGCCACAGGGAAGGAGATGGCCCCTTTTGAGCTTTTACTGTGCTGGGCTTCATGATACAAGTCCCAATACTGATAGTAGCTTGTGTTTCTTGAGCTCTTAGTATGGGCCACGTGCTGTGCTCGATGCCCTCCCTGCACCTTAAGGTGTTGTCTCTGACATCAGCAGGATATAGGGGAGGAATCCCAGGCTCCAAGAGGTCAAGAGGTGTACTCACATGCGTGCCTGAGGCTGCACAGCCGGCAGGGGTGAAGCTGTGCCTTGGCTTGGGGCCAGCCCCTCAGGCTCCCCGCCTCCCTGCCCTGCCGCTCTCCATAGCATGCCTTCCAGGGCACGTGAGGTGGCCTTCCATGCTCCTGCAGCTTTCTTCCCGCTAAAGGGCAGCACCCCCTCCAAGGCTTTCTTTTGCTCACATGCCCCACGTACAAGTATGCCGTCCCTCTGGGCTCTGTCCTATGTCCCTATCTGAGATTTTCAACCAGGTCAGTCAAAATCACAGTGGGGTGATCATCCCTGTTTTACAGATGAGGAATTAGAGCTCAGAGAGGGTAAATAGCATTAAGAAATTTCCCTCTGTCTGAAGGTGTTCATGAAAATGGTCATCTGATAGGAGCAAGGGGCATGGTCCTCGGAACTTCCTCCAGTGACTGGAGTCTCCTTTGGCTTTCTGTCCCCCCACTGGAGGCTCTGGGCCTGGCCAGCAGCATGGGAATTGTGAGGGAGGGAGGTCCTGAAGAAAGCCGGCAAGGAGAGTGAGGAGAGGGGCTGGCGGGCAGTGTGTGCAAGTTGGACATGCGCCTGTGCCCAGGTGGGTGCACGTCTGACCACTCTGCAAGCTTTTCCTTCTCCACTCCCCTCCCCCCCCACAACTTGGTCAGTAACCTCAGTTCTTTGTCCACATGTGTTTGCCTGGGGGCATCCTCGACAGGTGGGAACAGCAGCCTCTGAATGTGAGGCTGGGCTGAGAGCTTGGCTCGGCACCAACAGCCCTAAATGTAGCTCCGCTTACTGAGTGCCCGGCTGGCCTTCCCCTTTGATTCCATGCCCCCTACCCCCACCCCAACCTCTTGCAGTGGCATCTTTGTTTAGATTCTGATTTACAGATGAGGAAATGGAGGCCCCCAGGGGTGCTGTGGTTTGAATGCCCGGTTGGGTGCCTCCGAGCCCAGCGCTCACCTCTTCCTCCCGCTCATGGCCCTTGGCTCCCCACCTGCACATGGACCTTCTTTACCAAGCCCCTGCCATTTCCAAACCCTCTGATTCTGTGCTGAGGAGGGCAGGACGGACATCCCTGGTGCTCAGTTGTACACTCTCCTGTGCCAGTAGGAATCTGAGAGGGGGTTCCCAGGCCACTGTACTTTGGGGGAAAGGATACAGAGGGAGGAAAACTGAAATGCACAAAATGGACACGCATGCGGGGGGACTCTCCTTGAGAGGAATCACGGGCTCCAGTGTGATGGAAGTCTCGATGCCTCCTGGCCGAGAGGCGGGGCCAGGACAGGTGAGCCTGTGTTGGTGTCAAAACGATGCTGGCTTCTCACCCTAGCTAGATAGCATGGGGCAAGTATTTAACCTGCCCGAGCCTCAGTCTTCTTGCCTGGAAAATGGGGAAACAAGCAATATATTGAATAAATGAATACAAATAACAGCAATACCGACGGCACCTTGGGATTGTAGAGCTGCAGCCCCTCCTCCCGCCCCACGCTCCAAGAGGGACTTCTGACACTTGCTTTGCCATTCTGCAGCACCCACAGGGGCTGATGCACAAGTCCCCACCCACGCACGGGGGTGAGCGTTTCACTCTGGGCGCAGGATCGCAGCCCAGGGACACAGGGTGCTGTGGGAGAAAGGGGTCCTGGGGCCCATGTTCACATCGCTCCAACTGAGCCCTTGCCCCTGACTTGACTTGGTCACTTCACCTCTCTGAGCTTTTGTTTTGCCGTCTGTGATTCTGTGATCCCCACATGGCAAAGTTAAGACGAGAAGCAAACGTGCTTGCCACAGTAGGAGTTGTAGAAGGAAAAACAATCACAGCAGCTAACGTTATGGAGGATTTCCTATGGCCGACGTGTTGTTCTGAACCCGCTCCGCATGTTATCTCTTTTAACCTTCACTGCAGCCTGCTGGCTGGGCTCACCCTTGTCCTCATGGAGACCAGGAAGCTGAGGCCCACGGAGGTCTGATGTATCCAGCGAATGGGTTGGAATAATAATAGGACATAAATTGCCACTGCACTTTTATATTGTTGATGACAGTGTATTTACATTGTTCATTGAGTATTTAGTAAGTCACTAGTTAAAAATACATTTTTCTTTATTTTAAATTTAATACCATTCTCTTCTTTTTAGGATGTTCATAGCTTTTGATTAAAAAAAAATCACATTTTGATTAAATACCTGATTTTGAGGCTGCTAAAATGTTTAAAGTTTTATGTTCAGTTTCTCTGGCTGAAACATTTTTTTTCTGCACACGCATGTTTTCCGCCTTCAGTCCCAGAAGGAAAATTACATCTCACAGATAACTTACACTTTGTTAAATGCCGACCTTTGTAAGTTTTTCTTTATTTTTGTTTTTGAAATGATTAAGATGTATCCTCTACAGAATTGGAAATTGTAACTTATAAAAGTACTGAGAAACTTGAACCCTGTTATAATTATTCTGCAAACCTTTAAAGGGATCTATAGTCAGAACAACTAGATGAAAAACTCTGATAGACTGAAAAATATAGAGGGTCATTTGTAAGCTGCAAGTTCCTGACTTGTGTTTCCCGCCCACTCGCTCGCTGTGCCCCTCTCGTCTCAGAATGGTTTCCTACCCTGGGTTCGTGGGAATTGGGAAGGACACTGCTTGATTCATTCTGTGGAAGTACTGGGGATCTTGAAAAAGACAAGACGGGCCAGTTATGTCACTTCCTGTCGCCTGATCAAAAGTTTGATGAAGCAACGGGAGTAACTGAGAGCCGCTGCTGGGCAGCAGGCAGTTGCCTGATGATGACCCCTGGTTCTCAGTGGGGCCTGCCACATCGCTGTGACCTCTGGTCTCCTTAGAAGTGCCTGATGTTGGCAGCGGGTCTGCTCAAGAGCCTGGCCTTTTGGAATGGAGCTGTGTGCTCCCTGCAACAAAGGCGGCTTGTGGACGCTGGATTAAGGCTGCAGAGGAAATCCTGACCAGTCTGAGTGTTTGGGTCTCATCTGCACCTGTCTTTCTGGCTCTGTCAGGCCAGTTTCATCTCTATCCCCAGGATCCCAACAGGCATCATAAGTGAGATGGGCTAAATACGTAGAATATACGAGTTCTTCCCCTCCAGCCACTGGGCCAAGACAAGGTGCTCCTGGGTAGTTTTATATACCAATGGGGAACTGAATCTCTGAGAAAAGGAACAGAGTCCTAGTGAATAGAGTGGGGGTGGGGGGTGGGCAAGCTATCATTAGCTCAGTTCAGTCCATGAAAGATTGCCCATGCTGTGCCCGCTAGGTCCTGTGCTGGGTCCTACAAATCCAGATTGACAGCCCGACCTGTGATCTGTAAGCTCTGAGCATTGGGGTAGTTGGGGAGGAAGGGCCAGGGGTGAGTGACGTATAGGTAGAGGGGCAGGAGCAAAAGCCGGGCAGGGAAGGGTAAGAATTATTGTGGAGTGTACCTTGATTCTCAGTGTAAAAATGAGGAGTGGGCGAGGAATAGGACGAGTAAGAGAAGAGGCTGGAGAGGGGATGGGTCCCCATGTGGAAGGACAGGCCACATGGCACATAGGTGAGGACAGGCACCAGCGTTCAGATCTCTCCTTTAGCACCTATTTGCTGAGTGACCAAGGGCAGTTACCAAACACCTCCTCATCCGTACAGGGGGTCCATGGTAGTTTGGGTAAGGGAGGGGATGATGTTTAGGTCCTAGAGGGAGCCAGGGCAGTTGGAAGTACTCTGGAAAAGTCCTTGAGACATCCTTGGGATAGCGTAGCCTTGGCTTTGTGGGCACAGCTTTGCCCACTACAGTTGGGGGTCACCTGGTCAGGCGCTTGGGACCATTTCGTGTGAAGGTGGCTCTCTAGTCTTCCTGGAGAACGGCTCATAGGCTGGGAACCCCAGGCACTCCTCCTTCTGCTCACCTGTGGGCTTTGTCCTATCCTGCCTCAACACCTCGCCACACAGCCCTGTGACTGATGACAGGTTTGCTTGGGGGGAAGTCACCTCTTCTGGGGAGAGCTGGGCTCAGGCTTTGAGCGGGGGCGTGCATGTGCGCACACACATGTGCCCTGGGGCAGGGCAGGGAGCACCGGGGAGGGCTCCGTGAGGTGCACCCTGGTGCGCAGCGCAAGGAGGACGTGCCAGGACCGTGAGGTAGAAGAGGGGGCCCAAAGCCACAGCACGGAGTTCCCGTTCAGTTAGAAGACAGCGAGGGCTCTTAGCAGGGGAACAGCAGATCAGCGTTTAGTTCATTATCTGTTTATGTACGTCGCGCCATTTTATTTATTTCTGAATGGGTACTGCACACCTGTGTAAAAGGTACAGAAGAACACGCAGTCTGGTTTCCTTCCTACCCCATCCCACATCTGCCACCTGGCTCTCCCGACAAACAACCAAAAGTTAGCTGTTTCTTTTGCATTCCTTCAGACATGTTTTATGTGCAGAGGAGCAAACACTTCCTCCCATACAGCACCCACACACACACACCTTTCCTCCCCGCCCCCCGCTTTTGACACAGATTACATCGCTCTGCCCTTTGTTCTTCTCACTCGCTCTACCTTGGGGACTGTTCCATAGTGGTACACAAAGAGCTTCTTCATTCCTTTTAATGGTGGGATAGTATTCTCCTGGAGTGGGTGTAACATTCTTTGTTTTTAACATGCCCCCTGGTGATGGGCATTTACATGGTTTCCAACTGTAGCTACAACAAGCCTGCTTACACTATGGGACGCTGCACATGTGTGTGGGCTTGGCTGGGTCAAAGATGCTGTGAATTCTGATAGCTGTTTTCCGATTGACTTTCATAGAAATACCGATTTACCCCCCTCCCTGACTCAGTGTATGAATTAGTCATAGAGTTTTAGGAAGTTCCTTCTGGGAGGCTGTTTGGAGGATGGATTTCAGAGGGACAAGTCTGAGGCAAAGAACAGGTCTCTTCCCGCTAGGGAGCAGCTGACATGGGCCTGCCATGCGCCATGGGGGTTGAGGCTGCAGCAGAGATGCATCCCAGAGGGGAGCTGGTGATTCGGTAGATAAGAGAGGGAGTCTGTCAGATGGTGAGGTTTTTAGACTTCCATTGTTTAAAAGGTGTAGGTGATAGAACCAGCGTCATCCCCTGCCATGTCCCCACATGCTGCCCGGTGGGACAAGGGAGATGCCAGTGCCGGCTGCTGTGAGCACCAGCCTGCCCCTCTGGGCCCCTTGGACCACAGCAGCATGGAGTCCCTGGGACTGGGTGAGGTGGAAGAAGGGGCTTGGGAGGGCAGACAGAAGGGCCAGGGAGGATAGCTGGGACATTTTGAGGCCTGCCTAGAGCCGGAGACGCCTATTGTTTCTCCTGGGGGGAGGCTGGAGGAGCTGCGCACGTCAGTGGTGACCAGGAAAGAATCCTTCAGCAGTGCAGCCAGGCTCCCCGGTGTCTGGTGGCCCTTAGTGCCAAAGCAAGTACCCCGTGAGTCCACCTTCGTCTGAAACACTGGTCGTGGAGATTAAGGGGTTGACTAGCGCACACAGTAAATGTGCCAGCAGAGAAAACTGCCCTCCTCCTCGCCTTCCCTCACTCCCCAGGAATGATCTTGGGTCATGAGAGTCACCCACAGAACAGTCCTCCTCCGTTTCACCACAACAATAGTTGGGCCTTGGAAATCCCTCCTGGGGCAAAGGGGGAAATAGCTGCATATTTCTGTATCCCCCAAAATAACTTCCCGCCCCCTTTGTTGGTAAAACTACTTCAAATCCCATTAAAAAGGACACATTCCCTTCATTGGCTAACTTGAGTATTCCTAACATGGCTCAGGGTGGTTTCCCCTCATGGACTCCTCTGTAATTCCTCCCTCTGCTGTTGTTCAGCTCAGGAGTGGCTGTGTATTTAGGGCATGCTCCCAGCCAGGCATGCATGCATACGTGTGGAATGCACACACATGCGCACGCACACACACATATAGAAATACACACACGTACATGCTGGCGGTGCTCAGCGTTGATGTAGTTGAACCTTGGGTTGCTCTTACCTCCTTGAAAGGACGGGAGCCTACCACTGGAACGGAGAGGGCAAAAGAAGCGAGTAGATGTGACGCAGCCATGCGTAGGAGGATCATGACTAAACCCAACTACCGTGAGGAGAAGACCCAGGAGCCATAGAGGAGACGAGCCCCCACCTCCCTGGTAGTTTTCCATTCCTTCCATCTGCTGTCTTGTCAAGGGCAGATCTCTAGGCGTTTGCCAGGTCTAAGATGGGAATAAAATGAAGGGATTGATGCAGTAAAAGGGTGTTTTGGGGTCCCCAGCCCTACTGCGTGCTGGCCGGGGCTCTTGGTGGGCTCTCTGTATTTTGCGGGCCTCAGTTTCTTCCTCTCCAGATGAGGTAACACGCCCGCCCCTCATGGTGGTCGTGAGGATTCAGTGAAATCGTGTTGGTCCGAGTCCGTCCCCCATGGCCGGGGCTAGGAGGCGTGTGGTGGTCATCCCACCCACCTTTATCTTCATACTTGAATTTGGCTGGTTCTGCTGAAGCTCAGGAATTGGTCAACTTTCTACAGAGTCCTCTCCCCCATTTCCCTTTCTAACCTTGTCTTTCTCTCCTTGCAGGGGCCCAGATCATTGATCTGATGATGCTGGTCATCGATGTGACCAAAGGGATGCAGACCCAGTCTGCGGAGTGCCTTGTGATTGGGCAGATCGCCTGCCAGAAGCTGGTCGTGGTGCTGAACAAAATAGACCTCTTAGCTGAAGGGAAGAGACAGGCAACGATTGATAAAATGACAAAGAAAATGCAGAAGACCCTAGAGAACACCAAGTAGGTTTGCTAATGAGAGGAGTGTCCACGTGTCTAAGCTGGCTCTGGGGTATGCTTCATTTCATTAACACAGGTTGGGCAGGCGGGTGTCAGCTGTGGGTCCTAGTAAGCGGGATCTCACCTGGCCCTTGCGCGCGGCAAGAGTAAAGACTAAGATGCTGTTGCAAGAGACCAAAAAATACAGAAGCGTAAAGAGACTAGAAGCTGATTTTCCAGGTAATTTCCTAACGTGAGCACAAGGGGGTTTCTTCTCTGTACAGCATTCAGAAACCCCGGTGTCCTCCGTCCTGCTTCCACCTAGGGTGTGTCCCTGTCCGTGTGGTCAAAGCCAGGCACGGACAGTGCTCATGTTCACAGGAGGGTCCAGTGTATAAGGAACGCCCGGACTGGAAGAGGCACACACCCTTGCCACAGATTCTGTGGGTGAGGCCTCAGTCCTGCCCGTTCATGTTGGTCATGCCTCGGTGTCAGGCCAGGAAACACATCCCCTTACCATCTGCTTAGCTGCAACTCGGTTATCTGAAGGTGGAGATGAGTTTTGGTGGATGACTGGATGTTTCTGTCACAGAGGCTTGTAAAATTGGGTAGATGGATGGGCAGACTTTGCTGTTGGAGGGGAGACTGGGAAAGGCGAGATCACAAAGGACCTTTGTAATATCTCATGCCAGCGAGTTTACGATTTCATCTTGCAGAAAGTAAGGAGTCCTTAAAGAGTTTGTGCAAGAAGTGGCTGAGAAGTTCTCCCATGCAGAGCTGACTGGCGGCAGGCAGAAGGGATGGCTCAGCGATGAGGATCCAGGGGGAGCCGAGAACAGAGAGGGAGAGGCAATTTGGTGGTGTTCTCAGGGAGAGAAGTGTGGTCCGAGTTAAGGCTGTGGAGGGAGAGGAGGGGTGACTCGGGGAGACCTTTGACAGGAGAAGCAACAGGCCTTGTCAAGTGATTGGCTACGCTTACGGTCCTTGAGGACAGGTCCATGAGGGCAGAGAGGTAGCGGTGCTGTGGGGCCGTGGGACAGAAAGCCCCCGGGTCGCTCAGGCGGCCACAGGAGTGACTTACTCTGGTGTGGTCAAGAGAATGAGAAAATGTCCTTGTTGAGAACACAGTGTTGGCAAACCTCATTGTTTTATCAATTCCTCTCTTCCTCTCTGGGCCAGCGCCTTTTGATCAATACTAAATAGCGGTCACTGGGAGACAGCGATGCTTCCTCTTTGCTATGCAGCCTGAGACAATATCCTGCTGCTGCCACCTCTCCTTCTCCTGCCTGTGGAGGGCAAGCAAGTAGAGAGTGTTTTTGTTTCCCCGTCATAAAGATTGATATGCCTTCCCATTTATGATTTTTTTTTTCAGATCCAACACCTGCAGCTCTCCCTCAGAATTCTCAAGTTGGTTAAATTAAAGCTCCAGCCCTGTGAATGGGCCAAATATGTCATAAAAGATTTCCTAGCACTGCCTTTTGTTAGCAAAATTCATCAATCCGATAAAATCGACACATTTAGATAAGTGTTGCATAAGAATTCAGACTTTGTTATTCCCAACGGAAGTGGATATGAGACTGTAAAAAGGAAGATAAAAAATTATATCTTCTTTTTAGTGAGTTATTTGATCTCCCTGCCGTTTTATTTACTTGTCAGAAAGGGGAGAACAGGTCCTTTGGACTCCTGCATGAAGACCCAGTACAATGTCAGTATCATTTGTATATAAACGGGACCTTCTGGGAAGGGTTTGGGGTACCATTAAGGATAAATTAATATTAGCTATTTCGATCAGTTAAATTTAAGGCAGATTCTCACCTTCATGTTTAAGTTATTATTCCTATTTTAATTTATTGCTTGAAGGTCAAATTATGGACTATATCATATCCAGAGGCAGTTGTCCACCTGAAACCTCTCCTCTCCTCATTCAGTGCCCGGAGGGCGGGGGGAGAAACTCCCATAAAAGAAAGGATTGCCACCCTGATGGGTTGTAGCTAGTGGGCTCCAGGGCCGGTGGCCAGGCCAGGTTGTAAGAGAACATGAGCTTTTTACCTCTGTGCAGCAGAGAACTTTAAGTCATCTTAAGTGACCATCTCCTTTCCTTATGGTCCCTTGTGAAGTAAATCCTTTGTAAATGCTGGCCCATATGTGAAGAAACTTTCTACCTAAAAAGGAAAAATTTGGGCTGATGAATTATGTACATATCAAAACTGAAAATATAAAACCTGTTAAAAACATAACGTATTTTTTCCATCCAAAGAGTAATTAAAATTAGAAAACGGAGAAAAATGATTAAAAGAAAGAGGAGACCACCCAAAGATTTCTTTTTTCAAAATAACTGCTGACATTTTGGTTTATTTCATTCCTATCTTTTCATTGTGTATAATATTACCACCCCCCTTTTCGTCCACATTTTTTTAATTGTGGTAAAATATGCATACTAAAATACCCATAAAATTATTATTTTACCCATTTGCAAATATACAGTTCATTGGCATCAAATACATTCACAAAGCTGTGTCCCCATCACCACTGTCTATACCTAAAACTTTTTCGGGATTCCCAACAGAAACTCTGTATCCTTTAAACAGTAACTCCCCCTTCTCTCCTCCCCCCCCCCCCCCCCATAGCCTTTATTCTGCTTTCTGTTTCTTTGAATTTGCCTATTGCAAGTACCTTATATAAATGGAGTCATATATTCGGCTTTCTGTGTCTGGCTTATTTCCATTAGCATAATGCTTTCAGGGCCCATCCTTGTTGTAGCAGGTGTCAGAATGTCACTCCTTTATAGTTGAATAATTTTCTATTGTGTGTATGTACCATATTTTGTTTTTCCATTCATCATGGATAATCACTTGTCTTACTTCCTTTGGCTATTGTGAATAATGCTGTATGAACATTGGTTTACAAATATCTATTCAAGTCCTTGCTTTCAATTCCTTTGGGTCTATACCTAGGAGTGGAATTGCTGGATCATATGGTAGTTTTATGATTAACGTTTTGAGGAACCACCAAACAGTTTTCCACAGTGGCTGCACCATTTTACATTCCTGCCAACAATGTGTTAGGCTCTAATTTCTCCACATCCTCACCAACACCTGTCATTTTTCCTCTTCTTTTTTTTTTTTTTTTTTTAATAGTTATCTTAGTAGCTATGAAGTGGTATCTCATTTCGGCTTCCCCATCCCCTTTTGCTGGTTCCCCCCCCACCACCTGTATTATTAAGAAATAGTTGACATATATCAATATATAAGTTTAAGGCATACACCATGATGGTTTGATTTACACATACTGTGAAATGATTAGCAGTCAGTTCAGCTAACATCCATCCTCCTATATAGATACAATACAAAGAAAAGAAGGAAAGAAAAAAGGAAAAAAATGTTCTTGTGATGAGATTTCTTATGATCTACTCTCTTAACACCTTTTCTGCATATCAGATGGTAGTGTTAGCCACAGTCATCACGTTGTACATCATGTTTCTAGGACTTATGCTACAACTGCAGGTTTGTATCTTTTGACCACCTTCTCCAATTCTCTCTTTCCCAACCTTCTGCCTCTGGTGACCACAAGTCTGATCTCTTTTTCTGAGTTGTGTTTCTCGTGTTTTTGTTTTTGTTTTTGTTTTTTTTAGATTCTGTGAATAACACACAGTATTTGTCTTTCTCTGACTTCTTTCGTTTAGCATAATGCCTTTGAGGTCCATCCATGTTATAGCATATGGTAGGATTTTTTATGGATAAATGATATTCAAATACACACACACACACACACGTACATACATACATACATACACACCACAACTTCTTTATCCATTCATCCATCTATGGACACTTAGGCTGTTTCCATGTCTTGGCTACTGTAAATAATGCTGCAGTGAACATGAGGGTGCAGATATCTTTCCAAGTCAGTGTTTTCATTTCCTTTGGATATATTCCCAGAAGTGGATCATATGGTAGTTCTATTTTTAATTTTTTGCAGCTCCTCCATACTGTTTTCCATAGTGGCTGCACCAGTTGATACTCCCACCCATGGTGCACAAGCGTTCCCCTTTCTCCACATCCTCACCAGCATTTGTTATCTGTTGTCTTTTTGGTGGTGGCCATAGTAACACGTATGAAGTGATAGTGATATCTCATTATGGTTTTAACTTACATTTTCTTAATGACTAGTGATGATGAGCATCTTTTCATGTACCTGTTGGCCTTTCATGTATCTTCTTTGGAGAAATGTCTATTTAGGTCTTTTGCCCATTTTCTATCAGGTTTTTGTTGTTGTTTTGTTGGGTTTTTGTTGTTGTTGAATTGTAGCAGTTCTTTATATATTCTGGATATTAATCCCTTGTCACATATATGACATGCAAATGTTTTCTCCTATTCTGTAGGTTGACTTTTCACTTTCTTCATACTGTCCTTGGAGGCACATAAACATAAGGGAAGGGAAACAGAAATGATATAAAAACAGAGAGGGGGACAAAACAGAAGAGACTCATAAATATGGAGAACAAACTGAGGGTTGCTGGAGGGGTTATGGGAGGGGGGGTGGGCTAAATGGGTAAGGGGCATTAAGGGATCTACTCCTGAAATCATTGTTTCATTATATGCTAACTAATTTGGATGTAAATTTTAAAAAATTAAAAATAAAATTTAAAAAAAGTTTTTAACGTTTATAAAATCTAATATATTGATTTTTCTTTTGTTGCCTGTGTTTTTGGTGTCATATCCATGAAATTGTTGCCAAATGCAATGTCATGAAGATTTTCCCCAAATTTTTTCTTAAGAATTTTGTAGTGTTAGCTCTTAAGTTTAGGTCATTCATCTACTTCTAGCAAATTTGTATATATGGTGTAAGTTTATGTATGGTGTAAGTTAAGGGCCCAACTTTATTATTGGCACGTGGCTATCCAGTTTTCCCAGCACCGTTTGTTGAAAGGATTGTCCTTTCCCCTTTTACCCTTGTCAAAACTAAATTGATCATACATGTGTGGGCTTACTTCTGGGTTCTCTGTTCTCTTCCATTGGTCTGTGTGTCTGTTCTTATGCCAGTACCACACCACTTTGTTTACCTTTGTAGTAAGTTTCAAAGTCAGGAAGTTGAGTTCTCCAATGTTTTTATGCTTCTTCTCCAAGGTTATTTTGGCTATTTGAGGCCCCTTGCAATTTGGAGGATCTGCTTTTCCATTTCTGCAAAAAGTGGTTGTTGGAACGTTGATAGGGATCGCCTTGAATCTGTAGATCGCTTTGGGTAGTACGAACATCTAAACAGTGGTAATGAAGTCTTCCAGTCTATGAACACGATGCCTTTCCATTTGTTTAGATCTTTAATTTCTCTCATCAGTGTTTTGTAGTTTTCAGTCTACAGGTCTTTCACATCCTTGGTTAGATTTATTCCTAAGCATTTAATTCTCTTAAATGCCATTATAAATGGAATTGCTTTCTTAATTTCCTTTTCAGATTGTTATTTGCTAGAGTATAGAAACACACTGATTTTTGTGTGTTGATCTTGTACCCTGCAACTTTGCTGAATTCACTTCTCCCTTTGAAACAGATGAGGTATTTGCATCTTGGATTTCTACCTGTGTTACTTAACATCTGTGTAGCACTTCTTCATGTAACCATCACTTCCTTGTTGGCCCTTTAGATTGGCATAAGGTTTCCTTCTTATAAGGAAGTAATCCTGGGGTGAACATTTTTGACCATCCTTAAACTTTTTCTGTATTCTCATTGTTTTTCCTCTTGAGACATTTCCAGGTGTGAGATTACTGGACTGAGGGGCATGAATCCTTTCAAACTTGTTGTGTAGTGCCGTATTCTTTTCCAAAAGTATTTACACAGGTGTTGGCAGCTACCTTTGGTTTCTAATTTTAACATGTATTTGAAACTTAGTAGGACAGAAGTGGTATGTTACTCTTGTTTTAATGTGTGAATCCGTAATTATTGGGGACATTGAACATTTCTCCTTACATGTACTAAACAGTTGTGCTTTTGTGCTATGTGCTATGTGCTATGCCCATATATGTTGTCTGTCTGCTTCTAGCGATTTTAATGCTATGTTTTTGATTTTCAGGAGTGTTTAATATTAACAAAGATGTTGTTATTAATTAACCCTTTGCGTATCGTATTTGCTACAAATAAGCCTTCAGCATTTGTTGGTTGTCTTTCCATGTTAGTTGCTTTTTTTTTTTGACATGCAGAAGTTTCTAATTTTTATGTAGTCAAACTGTTTGATTGTTTTTCTTTGTGATTTCTTTATCTTTGAAAGCATTTAAAATTACTCTTGCATAAGCATTTATCAATGTTAAC
Source organism: Prionailurus viverrinus (assembly GCF_022837055.1). Taxonomy (NCBI): domain Eukaryota; kingdom Metazoa; phylum Chordata; class Mammalia; order Carnivora; family Felidae; genus Prionailurus; species Prionailurus viverrinus. The sequence continues at coordinate 57,268,824 of NC_062562.1, read as the reverse complement.
AGAAATCAAAATAGAAGATAAAAACGTACCCACAATCTCTCCAATGCATCAAATTAAAGTGTTCTTTCCCTAGGATCCCTGTCATTCTTTCCCACATGTACATAATTTGAGGTAGTTGTTATCACAACATTGACACTGTTCTGTGTTCTAGGCTTTTCTGTTTATTTTTCCACTAAATGTTATCATCTGACAGCATCCTTGATGCATCTTTCACTCCGGCTGCCTCTGTGTTTCCTCCTACTTTTTAAACACTTTCTATTTCTTTGTTTCTGTTGTAGCCAAGGCCATCTGCTAAACCCACCCGGGGCTCCCTTGGCCCTGCCTCCCTCCCTGGGATTGGGTGCATTGCCAAATCCCAAGTGATTGGGCTGCTGCCGAGCTGACTTACAAGGTGTGCCTTTCATACTGGCTTTGTGGCCAACTAGCTGTGTGGTCTTAGGCAACTCACTTCATCTGAGTTTGTATTTCTTCTTTTGTAAAATGGGCACTGTTAAGTTCAGCATTTGTTGTGAGAGAGCGTTTGACGTGGGGCCCGGCACACAGTAGGGTCTTAGCAATCACAGCTGTAAGATGTGGAGCACCTACTGTGTGCCTGGCACTATGTTAGGGATTTCCCATACCCAGTCCGATCCTCAGTTACCCCAGGAGGGAGGTTTTGTATCTGGGTTGACTGGTGAGAAAAAAAACAAAGTATAATAAATGCAGGTTATTTTGAATTTTACTATTCCAGACCTAAAACTTACACAAGTATCCCCTGCTTTTCAAAGATTGCATAGCACCACTTTTCTGTTATGAAAGACCTACCTTATTAGTTCTTGTTTTCGCTAACCAAAAGAAATCTGGAGAGGATTTTTGTTGTTACGAAAAAAGGTGAAAAGTGACAATAGTGTTCAGTGTCTGCTTTGCAGAGCGTCATTATAGAGGCAGTGTGCATGCACCCCAGACAGCGAGAGCAGCCCCACCAAGTCCCTTTCCCCGGGACTGCACTCAGCATCCAGCCGCCAGAGCTTTGAACTGTGTCTGTGAGCATCTGTGCTTTATGTCGATTTATCTTGTGCATCTGTTAGTAAGATGTGTCCTAAGGTATCAGAAGAGCCTAGGAGAAGTTATTTTTTGGGTCTGGGAACGCTAATTTCTCCATATAAACGAATGGTAATTGCTTCTTTATGCCATTTTGCCTCACTGAACATTTCATAGGAACGCTCTATTTTCAGATAGTGGGGAAACCTGTAGTCTATTGTTTATGTCTTTTACACAAGTTACACACACACGCGCATACACACACACACACATTTTAACTTATCTCAGATCGTTGTCGTGTGTTGTCGAAGGTCAGCCTGCGTGCATAGTCAGCATGTATGGGCTTGGTTGGAAGCGTGATGCACCACAGCTGTGCGGGGAGTCTGGAGGAGGTGGTGGGTGCTGGGAACAGGAGAAGCACTTGAATGTGCTCCAGGTCAGCCCCTGCCTGCACCGCTGAGCTGTGGGGCTGGGCTCAGGGCTCATCCTGACATCTCTGGTGGAGCCTCTTGTGCTTCTAGAACCCAGACACCAGTCTGGATCTGAAACCCAGGGCGAGAGGGGCCTCTTTTCCCCCAAGGGGCTGCTGAACTCTACTTCTGCCTCCAGAAGCCAGGATCCCCAGTGTGTGGCATGTTCAGGAAATCAGCAAGGCCAGCTTCTCTTGAGCCTGGGAAAGGGCCAGATACTCAGCCCAACACGCCTTTATGTTTTGTTACAATACATTGCCCAAAAGGGTTTGGATAAAAAATAATTGAATTTCCGAAAGCTTTATGGTTAATCGCTGGAATTCTCAGTGCACGCTTTTACCCTTCCCTGTCCCTCTGGGCCTCAGGCTCATGGAGTGTAAGCAGAGATGATGCACATGTACTGGGCCCTGGCTTGTGGTTGGGTCCTGGGTCACTGATTGCCGTGGCTGGAGCCCTCCCTACGGACTGAGAATGGACACTTCCTCTCCTCTGTCATGGGAGAGGCCTGGACTCTGGACTCCTACAGACCAGCCACTTACTCCCTGTGCCCCCTGGCAGCCTCAGGCAAGTCACTTGGCTTCTCTGAGTACACATCAGAGGCCCCCTGCTCATGGGGTGTTGGGATCACACGAGAGCACGTAGCATGGTGCTGGCACAGAGCAGGGTGTCTGCTCCTTTCCTTTCCTTTTCTTTCTTTTTCTCTTGTGTTTCTTTCTTTCTTTCTCTGTCTCTCTTCGTTGGTGTTTTTATTGCTTCCCTCTCTCCCCTCACTATTCTTTTCTTTTTCATTCTTTTCCCTCCATCCCTCCCTCTCCAGTGTCTCTTCTTTCACAGTCAGCTCTGGGTGTTGGCCTTCCCAAGGCTGATATCTCCATCTTGCCATTTTTGCAGGGTAGCACGGCCCGTCTGAGCTGTTCTGGGGTTGTTGGGTGAGTGGGTCGCAGGCCCTGTTTGGAATCTCCCCTGTGAACTTGCATCATTTTGTCACACTGACCTTTGGGCAGCCAGTGGCTCCAGAGATTGTTTAACTTACTCTCTAGGTAACTCCTGCTTGTCAGAGTTACTTCCTTTATTCTTTTTTTTTTTTTTTTTAATTTTTTTTTTCAACGTTTATTTATTTTTGGGACAGAGAGAGACAGAGCATGAACGGGGGAGGGGCAGAGAGAGAGGGAGACACAGAATCAGAAACAGGCTCCAGGCTCTGAGCCATCAGCCCTGAGCCTGATGTGGGGCTCGAACTCACGGACCGCGAGATCGTGACCTGGCTGAAGTCGGACGCTTAACCGACTGCGCCACCCAGGCACCCCTTCCTTTATTCTTTAAAAAAAAATCTGGGGTGCCTGGGTGGCTCAGTTGGTTAAGCGTCCGATTTCAGCTCAAGTCATGATCTCACGGTTTGTGAGTTCAAGTCCCACATTGGGCTCTGCACTGACAGCACAGAGCCTGCTTCACATCCTCTATCTCCCTCTCTCTCTCTGCCCCTCTCCCACTTGCTCTCCCTCTCTCTGAAAAATAAATAAACATTTTTAAAAATCTAGTTTTTTAAAGGGCTTGCCTGCCCAAGCAGGCCAGACCCAGTGGGCATAGAGTCAAAGACCAACTGAACCAAGCCTCCCACATTCTAAGACATGTACTGTGTACTTGAACAGGAAAGACCAACTTGTGGAGGAAGTAACAGTGGGAGATTTGCCCAGCAGTTCAAGAGGAGAGCTGAATTGGCTTCTCCAGAATATCATGGGGGGCTTCTGAGAAGGAGAATTTGCTTCTGGCCTGGAAGTCAGGAATTTGAATTGGTTCTAGAAGTGCAAGTGATAACCAAGCAGGGACGAGTTTCACAATATGTGATGCAGGTCAGGGCATTGACCACTCAGAAGGGATGTAGGCAGCTAGTGGCTGCCCTGATTCCAAGGACTGGTTCCAGACTCCCCACAGTACTTTCCACACATGAACTTGTTTGCAGTGGGAGACAACCCTGCAGCGTAGGTCATGCTGTTTCCTATAAGACAGGGACATGGAGGCGGAGTCAGATTCGGATCGGTATTCCTAGGGTCCTAGGTTTCTTGCTCAAAGTCCCATTCTCTGTGCCTTGCCTCAGGTTGCCTGTCACCAGGGTTAGGTTTGGATAGGCAGAGGAAAGGAGGGGAGTGGGGGCAGCAGTCGGAGTAGAGTTTGGCACTAGGCAGAGGCTTGAGTTTTTACCTGTATTTCCAGGGGTTTGATGAGTTGGGTCAGTATGAGAAGGTTGGGGCAGACCATAGAGGGCCTTGTGGGCCAGCCTGGATGCTGGGCTTCATCCTGGGATAGTCATGGAGCCCCTGAAAGTGTGTAGGGGAGAAGGCTGATACTTCAGAGTGGTGTAGGTAGAAGATCATCACAGCCATGGTCAGTGCCTGGTATACGGCTGTGCACAGCCATGGTCAGTGCCTGGTAAACTACTTTGGAAAGTAGTTGGCCTGGGATGGTAAGGGCCTGACCCAAAGTGGAACTTGTTGAGAATGAACATCAGGGGATGGATTGGAGCCAGATCCCAAGAGAAGAACTGATCAAATGCAGTGACTGAGGAAGACAGTGGTGACCATGCAGCCAGTGATGGCTTCAGAGACCAGGGAATGTTGTCCTGTGATCAGAAACCAGGGAATGTGGTATTGGGAAAGTGTTGCTGGCAGGTGATGGTACATGGTTACAGTGCGGGAAAGGGGCCTTACCTGAAGACACAGATTTGAGAACCATCCACAGAGAAGCCTTGGCACAGGTCATCAGAGTATGGGGAACACCTGGAGGATAGCCGTCCAGGGGGAAAAGAGCTGGACTCTCAGGGTACTCTTGGGAGAGACTTGCAGTGGCTAGGGAAGGAAGAAGGCCTCTTGAGGAGGTAAAGGCCCTCGATGGAAGGCCATGGAAATAAAGCCTTGGGGTTGTGGGTGAAGAGGGAAGGGAGCCAGCTGGCTGATGGTCATCTCGGTCAGATGTCATAGAGAGAGTCTGAGGGAAGAACATTGACTTGACCACTGGAGTTGCTCTTGTCCTTTAGGAACTTAGTTCTCTTCTGTGACCCCTCCCCCATCCCTCTTGAAGTCAGAGTTGGTGCCCCAGACCCTCTTGACCCATTGCTTGGGGAGCCCTTTGTTTATTGTGCAACCTTCGTGAAGGCCAGCACAGAGAAGATGCTTAGTAAATGTCCCTCAGCTTGAAAGCAGAGACAGAAATGATGTTGTAAGGAAATCAAGCTTAAGCTCCTGGTGAGTAAACAGAAGTGGTGTTGATTTTGAAATGTGAGTGGGGAAAGAGTGAATGGTGTCAAGCAAAAGGATTTCCTCTCTCACAAGAGAAGAGAAATCTGGTGATACAGAAAATGGGCAGCAGGCATGAGTCTAGAGACAGCATTGGAGGGGTTGGTGAAGGGAGGATTGGGGATGAGGGTGGTCAGACAGAGGATACCTTCAGACATGACAGGGAGACCAGGTAGCAGTAGATTTTTTTTCTTGGACTCTTGCCTTCTTTTGCCTGTTCTTGAACTGGGTCCTTTGTCCTGCTTCCCATTGGGTGCCACAGTAGAGAAATGTGAAGAAATGGCCAAGGGTCTTGAGGAAGATGAAGAAAGCCATATTATTCACAGTAAAGGTCTTACACTGTATGTTAGGCAAAAGATGTCTGAGATTGTACTTGGATGTGGCACAAATGTATGGAGAAGATTCTCTGGAAAGATGGAAGAGTAGGAGCACCAGGAATCCATTTCCCTATCTGCACAACAATTACACTGGCAGAATCTGTCTTATAGAACCATTTTGGAACTCTGGAGTCTATTGAAGGCTTGCAGGGGGAAGGCTTGCAAGGGGAAGGCTTAATTTCAGTTAATTTTAGCTCTTGACACAATAGCAGCTATCCATCCCCATCCCTCAGTCTCATGGCAGGCGTCTGTGCAGGTGTTTCTAGAGCAGCTTGCACACAGCTTGCAGGAACCAGAGTGGGCAAAAATGACCCTGTCCTCCAAATATCAGAGATCTGTGCTCTGATCACTGATGGCTGCTTCTGATCACAGAGGTGCAGACAGACAGACAGGCAGCCATTATTTTTGTACCTCCCTCCACTATTACAAGACCCCTCTCCCCAGTGGAAGTGACTTCTGAAGGATTTGAAGGACTAGCGCCCCCCCCTTTTTGGTTCCCCCTTCATTTTTTTCTTTTTCCTCTTTCAGAAGTCAGACATTAAAGACTAGAACATTCAGAAACAACTGCAAACATATGGAAGGAAATTACAGAGTAACCACATGCCCAGGGAAAGGGCTCAGATAAGACCTAAGAAGACTTCTAAGTTTATACTTCAGGCTGAGACAGCATAGAGAGAGCCTTCAATAATAAAAAGAAAAACAAAAAACCCCAAGAACAACAACAAAAAAGAGGAAACTGCAGGGAAGGGGAAGAATCTGATTTATAGAGTTAACCATCTTATTTGACTCAAATTTCCAGCTCCCAACAAAAAAATCATAAGGCATGAGAAGAAGCAGGAAAGTATGGCCCAAAGGAAAAAGAATCAATAGAAAGTGTCCTGGAAAAAGACCTGATGGTAGATATACTAGACAAAGACTTTAACTATCTTAAAAACAGTCAAAAAAAGTAGAGGAGAATGTGGAGAAAGTCAAGAAAGTAATGTATGAACAAAATGGAAATATTAACCAAAAAAATTTAATCTAAAAAGGAACTAAAGAAATCCTGGATCTGAAAAGTACAATAACTGAAAGGAAAAAAAAAATCACTAGAGAGATTCAAAAAGCAAATTTGAGCAGGCAGAAGAAAGAATTGGCAGACTTGAAGATAGGACAATAGAAATTATCCAGTCTGAGGAACAGAAAGAAAAAAATTGAAGAAAAGTAAACAGAGCCTAAAGGACCTGTAGGATGCCATCAAGTGGATGAACATATACATTGTGGGAGTCAAGGAAGCAAGCAAGCAAGCAAGCAAGCAAGCAGAGAGGATATTTGAAAATCCCAAATTTTAGGAAAGACATTAATATAAACATCCAAGAAGCTCAATCAACTCCAAGTAAAATGAACTTTAAGAGACTCACACTGAGACATATAATCATGCAACTTGGCAAAAGTCAAAGACAAAAAGAAGATCTGGAAAGCAACAAGAAGTGACTTGCCACACACAAGGGATCCTTAATAAGATAATAAGCAGATTTCTCAGCACAGTCTGTGGAGGCTGGAAGGTAGTAGGCCCATACATTCAAAGTGTTAAAGGAAAAAAAAAACACTGTCAGTGAAGAATTGTATTATCTAGAAAAACTGCCTTGAGAACTGAGGGAGAAATTAAGACATTCTTAGATAAACAACAGCTGAGGGAGTTTGTTACTACTATACCTGCCATGCAGAGATGCTCCAGAGTCCTGCACAGTGAAATGAAAAGATACTAGGTAGTAACTTGAAGCTCTATAGTGAGATCCAGTCTCACGTGGGCAATTATAAAAGCTGGTATTATGGTGAGGTTTGTGATTCCATGTTTTTTCTATATGATTTAAGAGACTAATAAAGATAAAAGAATAAAACAATGATTTGTCTGAAAGATAGTAGTATTGTAACTTTGGTCCTTAACTCTACATTTTGTTTTCTACATGATTTAAGAGACTAATGTATTTAAAAGAATATTAGTTGATTTGGGGCACATAGTGTATAAAGATGTCATTTTGTGGCATGAACAACAGAAAAAGATGGGGTCAGAGCTGTATAGGAACAGAGTTTTTGTATGTTATTGAAGTTAAGCTGCTATAAGTTCACATTAGAATATTATAACTTTAGGATGCTAAATATAATCTCCACGTTAGCCACACACACACACACACACACACACACACACACACACACAAAGCTATAGAATATATATAAAAAGAAACGGGAAGGAAAGTTAACTGTTTCATTACAACAACAACAACAACAACTAAATACCAAAAAAGATACTAATGCAAGAAATAAGACACCAAAAAAGCTCTAACGCACATAGGGAACAAATAGCATAATGACAGAATTCCCTCCTTATTAGTAGTTTCTTTAAATGTAAATGGATTAAGTTCACCAATTAAAGGGGAGGCAGTGGCAGAATAGACAAAAACACATGGTCTAACTATAGGTGCTCTACTAGAGGCTCACTTTAGATCCAAAGACACAAATCAATTGAAAGTGAATGGATGAAAAAAGATATTCCATGCAAATGATAATCAAAAGAGACCAGGGATGGTATGTTTATATTAGACAAAATAGATTTTCAATAAAAAAAGATTATGAGAGATAAAGAAGGATATTATATATTAATAGAAGTTCCAATACAGCAAGAAGAAATAACAGTTATAAGCATATTACATACCTAATGACAGACCCTCAAAATATATGAAGTAAAAACTGACAGAATTGAAATAGACCTAGTTCTAGAACAATAGTTAGAGATTACAATGATAGATAGAGGAACCAGACAGAAGATAAGGAAGGAAATAGAGGACTTAACCCAACAAACCAACTAGCCTAACAGCCATATACAAAACACTTGATCCAACATTCTTCCCACATGCACATGGGACATTTTCCAGGACAGGCCGTGCCAAATTAAGTCTCAATAGATTTAAAAAGTCAGATCTCCTACTAAATATCTTTTCTGACCACAACAGGATAAAGGTAGAAATGAATAACAGAGGTAAGATTGGAAAATTCACAGATTTGTGGAAATTAATATATGTAAACAACCAATGGATCAAGGAAGAAATCATAAGGCAAGTTAGAAATACTTGGAGATGAATGATAACCAAAACATACTATTATGGAATGCAGTAAAAGTAGTGATGAGTGGGAAATTTATAGTTATAAATTCTAACATTAAAAAATAAGAATGATTTGAAATTAGCAACCTAACTTTACAACTTAAGGAACCAGAAAAAGAACAAACTAAACTTAAGGATAGCACAAAGAAGTTAATAATAAAAGATTAGAGAAGAGAAAAATGAAATAGGAAAAGAAAAACAATAGAGAAAAGGAAACCAGAAGTTGGTTTCGAAAAGATCAACCAAATTGACAAGCTAGATGGACTAAGAAAAAAAGAGAGAAGACTCAAATTATTAAAATCAGAAATGAAAATGGGAATATTACTATTAAGTCTATAGAAACTAAAATTGGACAACCTTGATGAAATGGACAAAGTCCTGGAAAAATAAAATCTACCAAGACCAAATCACAAATACATAGACAATCTGAATAGACCTGTTTGAAGGAGATTGAGTCAGCAATCAAAAATCTCCTAACAAAGAAAAACTCTGGATCTGATTAATTGGCAAATCCCAACAGTTAGAGAAGAGCTAACACCAATTCTTAAACTTTTCCAAACAAATCGAAGAGGAGAGAACACTTTCTAGCTCATTCTTTGAGGTCAGCACTACCTTGATACCAAAGTCAGACAAAGATAAGAAAACTGCAGACCCAAATCCCTTATGAATATTGATGTAAAAATCCTCAGCAGAATGCTAGCAAACTGAATTTAGCAGCATACTAAAAGGATTATATACCACAACTAAGTGGGGCTTATTCCTGGAATGCAAGGATGGTTTAACATACAAAAACCATTTAATGTAAAATACCACATGGTCATCAATTGATAGGCAAAAAGCATTTGACAAAATTCAATACCCTTTCATGCTAAAAACAATCAACAAACCAGGAAGAGAAGGAAAGTACCTCAAAATAATAAAAGCCATATGTGAAAAACGTACAACAAACATCATATGAAGTTGTAGAAGGCTAAAGTTTTTCCTTTAAGATCAGGAACAAGACAGATGTTACCACTTTTTACCCCTTCTATTCAAAACAGTACTGGAAGTTCTAGCCAGAGCAATTAGGCAAGAAAAGTAAATAAAAGCATCCAAGTTGGAAAGGAAGAAGTAAAATTATCCCTTCATGGATGATATGATCTTATATGTGGAAAACCTCATTAAGCTTATAAATGAATTCAGCAGAGTAGCAGGATACAAAGCCAACGTGTAAAAATCAGTTGGATTTCTATATATTAACAATGAATAATCTGAAAATCAAATTATGAAAAGAATTCCATTTGTAGTAGCATCCAAAATAATAAAATACTTAGGAATTAACAAAGGAGACAAAAGACTTATATAATGAAGACTAATGAAGACATTGCTGAAAGAAATTTAAAAAGACATAAATAAATGGAAACACATTTCATGTTCATGGATTGGAAGACTTATTACTGTCAACATGTCAGTGCTACCCCAAGCAATTTACAGATTCAACATAATCCCTATCAAAATCCCAATCAAGTTTTTTGCAAAAATTAAAAAACCTGGACTGAAATTCATATGGGGTCTGAAAATTCCCCAAATAGCCAAAACATTCTTGAAAAAGACGAACAAAACTAGACAGTTCACACTTCATGATTTCAAATCTTACTACAGTGCTACAGTAATCAAAGCAGTATGGTACTGGCATAAGGCAGACATATACACCATTGGAATAGAGTAGAGAGCCCAGAAATAAACTCTTGCATATATGGTCAAAGGAGGGTTGACAAGGGGGCCAAGACCATTCAATGGGGGAAGGACAGTCTTTCAACAAATGCTGCTGGGAAAATTGGATGGATATCCACATGCAAATATGATATCTAACATCATATACAAACATTAGCTCAAAAGGGATCAAAGAACCAAATGTAGGACTTAAAACTCTCAGAAGAAAATTTTTTTTAAATTTGTGCATCAAAAGACCGTATCAGCAGAATAAAAAGACCACCTACAGAATGGGAGAAAATATTTGTAAATCTGTATATCTGATAATAAGTATATATAGTAACCCCTAAAACTGAAGAACAAAAAACAAATGACCTGATTCAAAAATGGGAAAGACCTGAATAGACATTTCTCCAAAGAAGATACACAAATGGCCAATGAGTACATGAAAAAAAAAAAAAATGCCAGCGTCACTAATCATTAGGGAATTGCAAATAAAACTGCAGTGGGATACCAGTTTGCACCTATTTGGATTGCGGTTGTCAAAAACAAGGAGGTAAATGTTGACGAAATGTGGATAATTGGAGCCATTGTGCACTGTTGGTGGGAATGTAAAATGCTGCAGCAGACATGGATAATGGTATGGAGGTTCCTCAAAAATTAAAAAATAGTAATGTTAACTAACTGGAATTTAAGTAAAAACTTTAAAAAACTAAAAATAGAATTACCATGCACCAATTCTTCTTCTGGGTATATACTCGAATTGAAAACCAGGTCCCCAAGAGATGTTCATAATAACATCATTCACGATAGCCGAAAGGTGGAAGCAAACCAGGTGTTCGTTGATGGAAGAATGGATAAGCAAATTGTGGAATACGTACAATGGAATATTATTTATCCCTAAAACTGGAGGAAATTCTGATACATGCCACAACATAGATGAACCTCAACGATATTTTGCTACATGAAATAAGGCAGTCACAAGAAGGCAAATACTGCATGATGCCATTTACATGAGATAATTAGAATAGTCAGAATCATAGAGCCAGAGTACTGTTGCCAGGAGCTGAGGGATGGGAGGATGGGGTTATTGTTTAATCGGTATGGAGTTTCAGTTTTACAAGAAAAAAGAGCTGTGGAGATGGATGGTGGTGATGGCTGCACAACATTACAGATGTATTTTATACCACTGAACTACACACTTAAATATGGTTAAGGTGTGTATTTTTGTTATGTGTATTTTGTTATGTGTATTTTTATGTGGTTTTTTTTTTTTGTTATGTGTATTTTTTTTGTTATGGGTATTTATTTTACCACTATAAAAAAAATTGGGAGGTGGGGGGGAAATGCATGGAGTTATCTTAGAAAGTTAATTCTTGGGGCGCCTGGGTGGCTCAGTCGGTTAAGCGTCCGACTTCGGCTCGGGTCATGATCTCGCGGTTCGTGAGTTCAAGCCCCGTGTCGGGCTCTGTGCTGACAGCTCAGAGCCTGGAGCCTGTTTGAGATTCTGTGTCTCCCTCTCTCTCTGACCCTCCCCCGTTCATGCTCTGTCTCTCTCTGTCCCAAAAATAAATAAACATTAAAAAAAAAAAAGAAAGTTTTCAGTTTTTCAGTTATCTTTAAATTTCATCGGTTAAGTTCAAGAAAATGTCTCAGCTTGGTCCTAGTATGTCTTTAGTGCTTCCCTAACTTTCTAACCAGGCTCAGAACCTTCAGCAAGGAATAGTATCTAGCTAGGATTTAATAGCCTTCTTTTGTTTTCTTTATTTATTTTTGTAGCTGCAGTAGTAGATTTCTTGTCCCCTGAAGGGAACTGTGGGTGATTAATCAAAGGTCCCTTAAAGCAGAGAATCATAAAAAATGGCACATTCTAACCTTACATAATATTTTAATTTAGAGTATATCCGTGCATTCTTATAATATCAATAACATAAGTTGCTCCGGGGAAACATAAAAGGCTCTCAGCATCGTGCCTCTCCTTCTCCATTAGCAGCTAATCCAGGCTCATCGGAGTCATCGTGGCTTTGCGGGCAATTTTGCATCCTGAATTCAGGCCCATCTTCTCTTCTTCGTGCTGTTTTGTTTAGGCATGTGTGATTTCTGCACTATCTGTAATTTCAATATCACACAAGTTAGCACTCCTGATTCATGTTACCATTCATTCTTTTGGTCTGAATTCAGGAAAGGAAGCTATATTCTGGATGTTCTTCTTGGTCAGAATTTATGTTTTTAAAAGCTCTAGGGTTTGTTGCTTTGCCAGCATTAAAAAGTTGTAATTTGCGAGTCCAGCTGCAGTACCTTAGGCAGTTGGGGTTGTCATTTTGGCGCTTTTTTTTTTTTTAATATCCAGGTGCAGCATGCTTGTGTGTGTGTGTGTGTGTGTGTGTGTGTGTGTGTGTGTGTGAGTGTGTGTGTGAGTGTGTGTGTGTGATTGTTTCTCTTGGTAGCATAAGTTAGAATAGTTCTACCAGTGTGTTAGAGGTGTTCTCCAGTTAAATAACCTGGAGAAAATGAAACAAATGGGTTCAGTTCTGTTGTGAGTATCGGCATCACATGGCTTCCTGTGGCCAAAGTCCTTGCCCCAGTAACTCATGACCTTGTTATATCTGTCACTTGCTGGAAAATGTTTTGCCCGCCCCATCTTTTCTTCTAGTTTGAGCCCGCTGACTGGCACCCTGAGTTCTTTTGCATATAAGCCATTCCCAAATGCACCGTCTGCAGTTTGGGTCTCCTTAAAGTGAAGCCCCATTTGCACAGCAGCGTGAGTGAATTTTTCTGTGTTTTCACAGCCTCCTCTGAAGTCTTTTATCATTTTCTTATTTGCACTTAATTTGGCACCAGGTTGTAAAGAGATCTGCCTGTATGTCATCTTTCTAAATAATTCTATTTAGCTCTCATAGAAACAGCTATTTTTCACACTGTTGTTTTATGATACTAAATTAAATTAAAATAACACAGCTGGCATTACCAAGTTTATGCCATAACCACTGTGTCTCCTGTTCAACTTAAAGGTCAGGTGGTGAAGGCAAAAGTGTGGGGTGGACTAGACTCTCGAGCGGGGCTTCGAAACTCAAGCCGTCTCCTGGGTGTGGGCACCTAGTGCACTAGGCTTTAGGCACTGGTTTTGCAGAGCAGAGGGAGTGAAGACCCATCCGCCAATGGCTGTCCTTGTGGCTGGTGGTGGGAGGGCCTCTCCTGTGCCTTTTCTTTGCTGCAGATGATACTGGTTTTCCATGTAGATAGTAACAGAGTCATGTTTTTCAATAAATGTATTTAAGGAGGAACGTGAACTGTTTTAAAGGAAAAAAACCTGAGAAAGTAATAGCTTAGGTGGTACGTCAATTTGACGAACCTTGTGAAGAGGGCATTAGGACCAGTGACCCGTGTGAAGGTGACACTGAAATAGAGGCAGAAGGGAATGGAGCAGAGCAGCCCAGCCCTGTCCTGGTGGGTGGGGGCACCGGACTGCATCTTCTGTTCTTCTGTTTCAAGGGAGCCGTGGTGACATCTGACACAGTAGTCATTCCCAGGGGAGGGATGGTGGGGGTCACCCTTAGGTTGTCCAACACAGTGGGAAGGACACTACTCTAGAACAGGGCTTTTTGCCTCTGCCATTTACTTCACTTACGACTCTTTAGCAATCATTTAACCTCTCTGTGCCTCAGTTTCCCCATCTCTAAAATGCCACTTTTACCCCTCCCTTCATTACCGTGAGGGTTAAATGGGGTGATGTGTATGAAGGCTTTTAACCAAGCATTATGCCACTCACATAGTGCTCAAATAACGCTATGGGAATGTTAACGATTCTTCCTACCTCCGAGGGTTGTTTTAAGGATCCAGTAGATTTATGTCTTTATCTGAAAGTGATAGCAAACTGAGAATATTAAGTACTGTCATTATAGTTATTATCATCTTTCTTTCATTGGTTTGAGAATAAAATTTACTGAAAGGCAAGGATTTTGTTACTCCATTTATAGGACTTAAATATGTTATGTTCCCTGATCTTTGATCATGGATTTGAGAAAAGGCACACAGCCCTACCTCTAACCCAGGCAGATGAACACTGTTCTCTTGATATTCTCAGGGGGATGGTAAACTCAGAGTTACCTTTTAATCATAGCCCCACCACTCATTAGCTGTGTGACCTAGAGCAAATGACAGAACCTGGCCAGCTTAGGACCCCCTTCTGTAATACTGGAGGAGGAGGAATCACAGCCACCTCATGGGGTTGATAACATGAGGAGTGCAGAGCTTCTAGCACAGGTGCTGGGACTGTGGTACTTGACCCCGCCCCTTCCCTTCACCCCCACTGTGCTGGACACTGGATTGCATACAAAGAGGCACTTTGGAGAAATTTTTAGACGGGGGGAAGGTAAGGGTGCATCTACTGGAGGAGGCAAAGACCAGAACCAGAAGTGGTATGGAAATGTCCCCTGAAAGTACACTTAGTATGTAAACAGATGGAAGATGTTCAACATTATCTGGCTTACTAAGGAAATACAAATTAAAATGAGGTATGTATAAAAAATAATGAGCTTTTGATGTATGTTTAGTGAAATAGACATACCAGATGTTCACTGTGGTAGTGAAAAGGGTAGCAAACCTTTCAATGTATGTTTTTTTCTTTTTAATTGAGATAAATCACATACCATAAAATTCACCCTTTTATTGTGTATAGAATTACACAACCATCACCATTATCTGATTTCAAAAACACTGTACCCATTAAGCAGCTGTTTCCTATTCCCTCAGCCCTGGAAACCACCAGTCTGTTTTCTGTCTCTCTGAATTTGCCTATTCTGGATATTTCATAAAAATCACGCAATATGTCACCTCTTACATCTGGCTTCATTCACTTAGCATTGATGGGCACTTAGGCTGTTTCCACATTTTGGCTTTTGTGAATAGCGCTTTTATGAACATACATGCACAAGTATTTGTTTGAGTACCTGCCTCCCATTCTTTTGAGTTTATACATAGAAATCTCTGGGCCATATGGTAATTCTACATCTCCTTCATTTTTGAAGCAGGTTTCTTTTGCTGGAAACATAAGACTTGGTTGACTTTTTTTTTCCTTAACTTCCAGCATTTTGAATATGGCATCTGCATTACCTTCTAAGCTGCCATGATTTCTTTTTTTTTCTTTTCTTTTTTTAACTTGTTCATTTATTCATTTATTTAATAAATACTTATCAAGTGTCTGCTCTATGATAGATTTTGGGGGGTGTTGTTATTGTTGTTTAGGTATTTGGGATTGGCTGCCCTGGTTTCTGATGAGAGAACAGCTGTTAATCTTATTGAGGATGTCTTGTACTGAATGAGCCACTTCTCTCTGGTTGCTTTCTCCTTGTCATTGGCTTTGACAGCTTGATTATGGTGTGTCTAGGTCACATCTCTGAGTTTTTCCCACTTGGAATTTGCTGAGCTTTGTAGATGTCCTTCAAAAACTTCCAAAGTTTTTGAAGTTTATTCAGATCTTTCTGCCCCATCTCTGTCCTTTGTTTTTGAACTTCTCAATATGCATATGTTGATGTACTTGATGATGTCTCCTGTATCGTTGAGGCCATGTTCATTTCTCTTCTCTCTTTTTTCGTAGTTTTCCTCAGATTGCATAACCTCTATTGACCTATTCTCAAGTTTGTTGATTCTTCTGCCTGCTCAAATTATTCCATTCCAGAATTTCTATTTGGTTCTTTTTTGTAATTTCTAACTCTTTTTCGATATTTCCTATTTGGTGACTCATTATCTTCATTCTTTCCTTTAGCTCTTTAGACATGGTTTCCTTTGTTTCTTGAATATATTTAAAATAGCTGATTTTCAGTTTTTGTCTAGTAGGGCTTTCTCATGAACAATTTTTATTAACTCCTTTTTTTCTTTGTGGATGGACCATACTTTTGTTTCTTTGTTGTATTGTTATTTTTTTGTTGAACACTGGACATATAGAATAATATAATGTGGCAGTTCTGGATGTCAGATTCTCTTCACCCACACTTTCAGAGTTTGTTGCTATTATTTTGTTAGTGACTTTTGTGAAGTAATTCTGTACAGTCATGTGTGACCACTGAAGTCTCTGCTCAGTTACCTTACTGGTCAGCTAATGATTAGACAGAGATTTTCATTAAGCCTAGAATCAGTAAGTCTCCCAGTCTTTGCCAAGGATTAAAAAAAAAATTTTTTTTAATGTTTATTTATTTGTGTGTGTGTGAGAGAGAGATAGAGTACAAGCGGGGGGAGGGGCAGAGAGAAGGAGACACAGAACCCAAAGCAGGCTCCAGGCTCTGAGCTGTCAGCACAGAGCCCAACGTGGGGCTTGAACCCACTGACTGAAAGATCATGACCTTAGCAGAAGTCGGACGCTTAACTGACTGAGCCACTCAGGGGCCCCTGCTAAGGATTTCTATTGGGTCATGCTTTCAGTGCTCAGGCAGGCATTTGACAACTCTGCCTTGGCCTTCACTTCCTGCTTGCATAGAATCTTATGATCAGCCAAAGGTGAGAGTTTAGGGCCTTCTCATATCTTTCCTGACAGTGCCCAGGCATGCCCATAGCTTTTTGCCGTCAAATAGCCTTATAGACTACCAGGAAAGCTCCAAACCTCCCATGGGAGCTCCCAGCTTTTCCTTCTATGACCAGTTTGCCCAAACTGTTATCCTCTGCCTCAAGCAGCTGCCTCTAATGGTTTTCAACAAATGCCCTCGAGGAAAATGCTGTTCACACTGGGCAAACTCCAAAGCAGGTCAAATAAAGATAGCCTTGTAAATATAGTCTTCCAGGGAGCTACCAGATTGGAAAAATAATGATACTTCTCTGGGAAAGGGGCTTTGATGGAACTCAAACCCACTCTGCAACCTGCTGTCAGGCTGCTGGCTTCCATTCTGATTGCAGATGTTGGCTATTAGGGCTAGTGCGAAGTTGGGGAGGGGTGGATGGGAATAAAGCAAGGTAAAATGCCACAAAGCTCTTTTTAAAAAATGTTTATTTATTTATTTTGAGAGAGAGAGCACGTGCAAGTGGGGAAGGGGCAGAGAGAGAGAGAGAGGGAGAGAGAATACCAAGCAGGTTCCATGCTGTCAGCACACAGCCTGACCTGGGGCTTGATCCCATGAACTGTGAGATCATGACCTGAATCGAAACCAAGAGTTGGACGCTCAACTGACTGAGCCACCCAGGTGCCCTGCCACAAAGCTCTGTTATTCTTACCAAGGTTCAGCCATTTTTCTTGAATAAACATTCCACAGATTGCTGCAAACCTTTGGTTAATTTCTAGAATTCTGGAAAAGTTACTTCTGATGATTTTTGCCACTGTTCTTTTTTTGCTTTTATGGAGGAGTGACTTGTTGAATGTCTTTATTCTACCATCTTGCTGATTTTTCAATGTATATTGAGTCTTAGACTTCTTTCTTATGAATGAACCCCAAAGCAAGGGGGGAAAACCCACTCACATTCACCAACATGTTTTATCAGTGTTATTTATAATAGTGAAAAATTTGAAATGTTCTAAATCAGTGACATTGGTGGGGGAAAGCGTGTAAATTCTGGGTAACACTATTATGCAGCCGTTAGGAAAGAAAGAGGAGGCCTGGATGGTGGAATTATAACATGGAAGCTGTGAGTCTTGATTCTAGGGTCACATGGGCTGGATTGGAGTTTGCTCCAATGACTTGGAGCAAATTAATTTGCCCCTCTAAGCCTCAATTTCTCATCTATAAAATGGTGACAGTTCCGGGGTGCCTGGGTGGCTCAGTAGGTTAAGCATCCGACTTCAGCTCAGGTCATGATCTCGCGGTCTGTGAGTTCGAGCCCCGTGTCGGGCTCTGTGCTGACAGCTCGGAGCCTGGAGCCTGCTTCAGATTCTGTGTCTCCCTCTCTCTGCTCCTCCCCCACTCTCACACTCTCTCTCTCTCACACACACAAAAATAAATAAACATCAAAAATTTTTTTTTAGGGGCGCCTGGGTGGCGCAGTCGGTTAAGCGTCCGACTTCGGCCAGGTCACGATCTCGCGGTCCGTGAGTTCGAGCCCCGCGTCGGGCTCTGGGCTGATGGCTCGGAGCCTGGAGCCTGTTTCTGATTCTGTGTCTCCCTCTCTCTCTGCCCCTCCCCCGTTCATGCTCTGTCTCTCTCTGTCCCAAAAAATAAGTAAAAAACGTTGGAAAAAAAACTTAAAAAAAATTTTTTTTTAAATGGTGACAGTTCCATAGTGGTGCTGTGAGCTGTCAGTGAAGGTGTCCAGGCAATATGTGTGGCTCAGCCAAGTGAGTTGTTATCGCTGTTGTTGCTATCATCCAACAGAAAATTTGTTATGCTATAATGGCAAATAACATCTAGAAGGATGTGAAATTTTATGTATGCTGTAACCAAAATATAAGAAAAAAAAATGCCTGGCAACGCATGGAAAAACCAAGGTTGGAAGAAAGCACACCACAATGACAGGATTATGGGTTGTATATGTTCTCTTTTCCATTTTTTTTTTATTATTTATTTTTTTTGAGACAGAGAGAGACAGAGCATGAACGGGGGAGGGGCAGAGAGAGAGGGAGACACAGAATCGGAAACAGGCTCCAGGCTCTGAGCCATCAGCCCAGAGCCCGACGCGGGGCTCGAACCCACGGACCGCGAGATCGTGACCTGGCTGAAGTCGGATGCTTAACCGACTGAGCCACCCAGGCGCCCCTTCTCTTTTCCATTTTTAAAATATCACTGGGAAAGATAAATGTCTACTCACAGTAAGAATCTCTTCTTAAAGAAGGAGAGGCTCTTCAGGAGGGCCCAGGCAGGAACACCCCCCCATTAGACACTGGGATAGTGGAAGTGTGTTTCCAGATGCATCTTCAGGGACTTTTTGGTAACCAGTATTTCCTGAGTCTCTGCAGGAAACTAGGATGTATTTCCTGGTCTTCTTCAAGAGGGTCTTTTCTTCAGCATCCTGGGGGCCAGCATTCACTGCTGCCTCCTCAGAGTGGGTTCTGAACATGGTGGTTAAAACCTAAGAGCACCCTTTTAAATTCTGTCGTCCAATCCAAAGGTTTTCTTGTGGGCCTCTGTTTCCTCATCTGCCGAGTGGGAAAATGATGATACTCTCTTCCTTGATGCTTTCCAAAGGATGGAAGGAGAGGCTATCCGAAGTGCTTGGTGCTCTGCCAGGTACTCCACAGATGTGCTGTGTCCGTGCTGGTGATCTCTGTAACTTGGCGGGGCTTGTTTTTCCATTTCAGGTTCCGAGGTGCACCGATTATATCCGTGGCGGCCAAGCCTGGGGGACCAGAGGCCCCCGAAAC
Organism: Prionailurus viverrinus; assembly: GCF_022837055.1. Classification (NCBI taxonomy): domain Eukaryota; kingdom Metazoa; phylum Chordata; class Mammalia; order Carnivora; family Felidae; genus Prionailurus; species Prionailurus viverrinus. Next base: position 57,249,561 of record NC_062562.1, on the reverse strand, counting down.
AGAAGCTCCACAGGGCATCTCAGAGCTCATTGAGGTACTTGAATCCAGGCTGGCCTCTGGCCCCAGTCCCACTCAGGCAGGTCCCTTTGTGTCCTGTTTGGTCTGACGGGGAGAGAGAGAAAAGGTACCCCAGCAAGACGACTCTGAGCTTGTTCCTTTAACTACCACCACCCCTCCCCCAGGTACATGAGCACCTTAGTATACCCTCCCTCACCTCCCTGCAAGAGTTAAACCAAAAGAGAAGCAGAGCACCCCCCCCCCCCCCCGGTCTCGTTCAAAGTCCTGCCCAGCTGTCCACACTCTTGTAAGTCTTTCTTTTTCCTTTCTCTTGCTGAACACCCCCACCCGGACACAGCAGCTCCTGCCTCCTGGAGCTCTGGGCCATGTCATCCATTCCAGGCCTGCAGACTGTGCCTGTCCCCCAGTGTGTCCTACTGGCTGATGGAGATGGGCAGTGCAGCTCAGGGCCTCATGGTCTCCACCAAATAGTGGAGCCTCTGAGGCACAGGCTCTGTGTCCAGGCTCAGTGGTAGATAAAGGGAGGGAGCCCAGCCACCGTGGGGTGTCCAGGGTAGCCAGAGGGCAGGTTGGGGATGGTGGGGTGGTGGTGATGCTGCTGGAAAGATGGCGGTGAGAAGGGGGACCTCAGTGTCCCTCGCTAAGAGGGGCGGAGTGGCGAGGTACCTCGACTCTGGGGCTGCGTGCTGGGCCTACCACCTGCTGTCTCTTGCCTCTATTCCCTCAGTTTTAAGTAGGGAAAATGCCAGCACCACTTCCCTTTGGACTTGGTGTGAAGGTTAAGTGATCATTAACCTTTTCACAATGATCATTAGCTTTCACAGTGGCCCTGGGAGGCTTAAGTTATCTGCATCTTACCAAGGAAAGTGTCAGACTCAGGGAAGTCAAGTAACTTGCCCAAGGTCTCACAGCAAGTATGTGGTGGAGCTGGCATTTAGTCCCAGGTCGGTTGTTGGGTGTCTTTGGGGTCCACCTGTATCTGGACCCACAGAGCCAAGATCAAATGTGACCTAGTACACTGCCACCATTTCTATGATAACAAGGTGCTGATCTGGCTGACTCTGCAAAACAAACCTTTTCTGGGTGACGCTTTTGTTATTTTCTCGTCAGCTTCAGGGAGCACTGGTCTGGGAGCCTGGGACAGTCATTTTTATTAAAGCAGAATCCGCCCATGTTGCTATGAAAGATGTTTGTCTATTCCTTTAAGAAGCCTCTGCATAAATATCAGGCAAAGCCTGTTTTGAATCTTTAGTCTTTTTCCAGAATTGTTATCACAAGGCTGAGAGTTTAGAACCTTCACTACCGAATACTTTTTGAGAGCCTCTTCCCTGATGAAAGGAGAAAGCAGCAAAATAAAGGGAATAATGCAGCCTTTATTTCCATTTGTTTATAAGGAATTAGCTCTGACATTTCTGAGCACATAGATAGCATGAGGAAAGGGGGCTGGCTGAGGTCAAAGCTGGTGGAAAGTGTCAGCGGAGAAGAAAACTCAGAACCACAAATTGAGGGGGCAACACCGGGCCTTGGCAGACATTAGGTGGTCCCTCTGTCTCTGCCGGGGCTTAGAGAAACAGCATTCACCCCCTCCTTCCCTGCCACACGTGGTGGCAGCCCTGCTATCCTGCATCCTTTGGACACGTGTCCCTCTCTTGGGCACCGTGCCAGCTGCTACAGATACTTGGAAGGACTCAGGGCTCTAGGAGGGAGACAAATAAACAAATGATCACAGTGGTATGTTAACTGGTTGATGATGGGCTGGGGAAGGGAGCCATACGGAAAGGGTAGGAAAGCCTTCCCAGAGGTGATGTGTCCCTGGAGAAGGGAGGTGAAGCTAGCTGGTACACTTCCAGGGCCTGCCAGCGGCTGGTGCCTGCTGTGAGAGGGCAAGTGGTGGGGGACGAGGCTTCCATGGTACCTAGGGGCTAGATGATGACACATCTTAAATTCTGCAGGCTCGGAAGGCTAGGAAAGCATGAGGCTTGGACTGACGCGTCCAGGGCTGTCCTGCAGCAGGTCCCTGTGCTGCAGTGCAGGCGAGGGCCTGGGGGTCGGCCTGTTAGGAGGCTGTTCATTATCCCAATGAGAGGAGAGAGAAGTTCCTTTGAACCGAGAGGAGCTGAGAGCACAGCAGGAGTTTGGAGTATAATCAGGAAGCGGTCCATTTTTTATTTTGGCCAGCTTGCCCCGTTCCTGGCTACTCCCTCTGCCTCCTCTGCCCTGCCCCACTCAGCTCCTCTCCCCAGCAGGGTGTGGCAGCAGCATCTCTTTTCTAGCTCCTGACGTCCCAGATTCCCATCCCGACGAGGGACCCCTCGGGACCATTCCTCATGTCTGTGGACCACTGTTTCTCCATCAGAGGCCAAGGCACTGTGATGACAGGGACCATCCTCTCAGGCTCCATCAGCCTCGGCGACAGTGTGGAGATTCCTGCCCTCAAGGTCAGTCTTACCTTGGCCTTCCTTTTGGCCTGTCTCTCTAGCGGCAAGGGAGAGCAACAGTCCCTTTGCCTCTCCGGTGGCTGAGCCCTTGGGCCAGATCCCTGGGGCTGGCCTTCTGGCTCTTCTCTGCTCTGTCTTCTGTACTGCCCTGCCTGGATTCTGGAGCCACCACTCTCCCTAATCCTCAGAACAATACCCATTTACTGGAGGCCTGTGACGTGTTGTGATGAGCCTCCTGAGTGGGTGTTCTGCGTAGATAAAGAAACGGAAGCTCTAGAAGGTGTGGTGGGCCCAGGATCACCTGTCAACAAGTGAGGGTGCTGGGTATACACCCTCCTTTTCTGCCAGCTCCGTACGTCAGGGTGGCGAGTACATGTGCACTTATTTCTGGGTACTTTTTGCTTAGCTACAAGGATTTCAAGTTAAACACAATTAGAATCTTGTGTCACTCAGAGTCATAAAATCTGGAAGATATCCAGATGAGTTTTATACTCCCAGTGACCACTAGTAGGTGCCATGTTATCCCTCCGAAGACCTGTGAGAGGGATGGATAGCTGGGTATCTCCCTATCGCCCCCCACCTCCTGGTAACTACCAGCCTGGTCTGATGTAAAAGGTGTTCAATGGCCTTGATAGTTCCCATCTTCAGTGGGCTTTTCTTATGGTTTTAGTTTACTGGAGAAGAACAACTTAGAGCCTCCTCAACCACCCTTCTCTTCAGGGGGTATAAAGGGTGGGGAGCAAGGCCTGGTTAGAACTAGGAAAAGCCTATGAGGAAACCTGGGGTCCAGGGTGGTTGTCTAGTTCTCAGAAGAGCCTGGAGTGCAGGGACACGGAGGCATGCACTTGGCCCCGTGTACTAAGCCAGGGACAATACCAGCTTCTGGATGTGCACAGCCCTAGGTCAGTGAGTTCACTTTGCTTGCTAACTAGGAGTGCTTCCTGGAGGGCTGTGTTGAGACAGATTCTGTGGTTGTCTGGATCACTAGATGTGTTAGTCAGGGTCCTCCAGAAAAACAGAACCAAAAAGATGTGGGTATATACATATACAGAGAGAAAGGGGTGTGTTTTAAGGAGTTGGCTCACATGATTATGAAGCCCAGCAGGTCCAAAATCTGCAGGATAAGCCAGCAAAGATGGAGACCCAGGGAAGAGTTGCAGTTCAAGTCTGAAGGCTGTTCACTGGCAGCATTTTTTCTTCTTCTAAGAAGGTCAGTCTTTCTGTTCAGGCCTTTAACTGATTGGACAGAGTCTACCCACATTATGGAGAGTAATCTGCTTTACTCAAAGTCTTTTTTTTTTTTTAATTAATTAATTATTTAACTCAAAGTCTTAGTGTTAATCTCATCCCCCCAAAACCCTCACATTGGGGTACCTGGGTGGCTCAGTTAATTAAGCGTCCAGCTTCAGCTCAGGTCATGATCTCATGATTTGTGGGTTCAAGCCCCGTGTTGGGCTCTGTGTTGACAGCTTGGAGCCTGGAGCCTGCGTTAGACTCTGTGTCTTCCTCTCTCTTCCCCTCCCTGCTCATGCTCTGTCTTTCTCTCTCAAAACTAAATAAACATTAAAAAATTAAAGAAAAAAAAAACCTCACAGAAATATCCAGAATAGTGCTTGACCAAATATCTCAGTACAGTGGCTCGGCCTAGTTGACATGTAAAATATACCATCACCCTTTTGGGGGGGAGAACCATGATTATAGTGTCTGCCCTGAGGAAGGGGAGGGCAAGGGGTACCTATCCGTTGTGTTGGCCTTTTCTGGTCTGGGACAGCCTGGGAGGATGTAGGAGAGGGGTATTTCAGGAATGACAGGAATGACCAGGGCTTCCCCAGGTAAAGGAAATCTCAGGTTTAAATTACCCCCTTCACTCATTTTATGTTGCTGTGGCTGTTGCTTTCCTCCTGCAGGGCTGAGGTTATTAGGGAAGAGCCTCCTGACCAGGGAGGACCAACCAAAAGAAAAGCTTCCTTTATAGGCCTGAGACTGGCCAGGTTCCAGGGCTCCCTGGGGCAGCAGCAGGAGTTGAAGGACAAGGCCCTGCCCTTCCGAGGCCTAGGGCCTCCCCTGACATAGGACCCGAGTCCTAAGGTCATAATCCCCTCCTCCACTGGCTGTTGTAGCTCCTCCCCTGAACACCATTAGTCCTGGATAAATACCACTTAAATCAAATCCATGTTGCGCCAGGGACTAAAAGTGTAAATCTTAGAAAAATAAAGCACAAAATTATGAAAATAAACCAAACTTATATTTAACACAGTTTAGGTTATTATGGTGCTGTGTGTTAATTCTTAGCTGGAACAGAGAATGAGTCAAATGCTAAATTTCTTTGCCTTCTGGGTCTTCCCTGAGGCAGACCCCAAGGGGCCACCCTGATCCAGTATCCCTTCTTCCTTGGGAGAAGACCTGTTTGCAGCCTGGGAGAGCAGCTGGGAGCAGGAAGGAGGTGTCAGAAGAACTCGCTGTGGGACATAGACTTTGAAGTGCAGTACCTGAGGGAGGAACAGGTGCTTGATGACAGGGTCAGTGGCTGCCATGTTTGACCGAAAGCGTGGACCTGGGGAGGGCCGAGGCAGAAATAGTCAGCCACGTTAGGCAGAGATGTTTGAGTGGGGACATGTTCTGAGGTCTTTGGCTACTTTTTGATCCTGATGAAAATGGAGCTTGCCTATCAAGGTCCCAGTTACTGATCTGTAGTACTTGGACACAAGGAAAGTGCTTGGCAAATATAAATTTAATTCTCTTGCTTTTCTTCACCCATTTCCCCCAGCCTACTTTTCAACCCTCTATTGTCGTGTTCTTGTCTAAGTTGCTAGTCAGGGAAAGCATAATTTGTAAGTAGTGAACTCGGATATTTGGCTGAGGAATTTTCCAACCAAAGCATGGAACATGCAGCCTGGTTTCTCCTTTGCTGTGTCTAGTAAAATGTGAGAGGAAAGGAGTGAATTGGAGATGGAGCTGTTAGCAAAAAGAAGCCTGCGCTTGATGATTTGGGAGATTCTCTGCCTCTTCAGATTCCAAAGGATGCTAAAAGTAGGAAATTGGCTTTGAGAAAGCATGCTCTGGAGAAAGGCCAGCGGTGAGGCTAGACAGCCTTTGCTGTGGAGATTGGGTATGTGACTCGTGGATCCAATCAAACATCTTAGCAGAAGCCAGGACTAGAGACAGGCTTCTCCAGGAAGAATTTATAGAGAACCTTCTTGTTTAATGGTGGAGATCCCCTTGATATACATGGGAGACACGCGAGGTTTTTGAGAATGTTATATCGCAAAAACACTGGCAGTGTGGACTGAAAGGGACAGACCTGGTGAAATGTTTTTAAAAAAAAAATAGAGCATTTGGACTTCTAGTATTCTAATTGTAGGAAATGGACTGATAGAATTACTCTACTAACTCATGTTATCCTTTAAGAAAAGGGAAGAATGGGGCGCCTGGGTGGCGCAGTTGGTTAAGCGTCCAACTTCAGCCAGGTCACGATCTCGCGGTCCGTGGGTTCGAGCCCCGCGTTGGGCTCTGGGCTGATGGCTCAGAGCCTGGAGCCTGTTTCCGATTCTGTGTCTCCCTCTCTCTCTGCCCCTCCCCCGTTCATGCTCTGTCTCTCTCTGTCCCAAAAATAAATAAAAAACGTTGAAAAAAAAATTAAAAAAAAAAAAAAAGAAAAGGAAAGAATGGGGGCGCCTGGGTGGCGCAGTCGGTTAAGTGTCCGACTTCAGCCAGGTCACAATCTCGCGGTCCGTGAGTTCGAGCCCCGTGTCGGGCTCTGGGCTGATGGCTCAGAGCCTGGAGCCTGTTTCCGATTCTGTGTCTCCCTCTCTCTCTGGCCCTCCCCCATTCATGCTCTGTCTCTCTCTGTCCCAAAAATAAACGTTGAAAAAAAAAATTAAAAAAAAAAAAAAAAAGAAAAGGGAAGAATGACTCCAGGGGCAGAGCTGTGGACACAAAGGCAGAGGCCAGAGAAGCAAGCCTAAAGGCAGGGGCCTGTGGAGCCTCTGTGGGCCCGGAGGGTGGAGGACCAAGCCACAGAGGGTTACTTTCAGGCCAGGAAAGCTAAAGGAATTTGCTCTATTGGGTTTCAAATTTACTTGGGTCCAGTGACCTCTGTGTTCCTTTCATTTTTTCCCTGTGCCTATATTTTAAAAGCAGAAAACTTGTCTTTTAGTTTCACACATCTGTAGATGGAGAGGCATTTTGCCCCAGGATGGATCATATCAGTATAACCCATGCCTGATTAGAGGGGTTAAATGATATTTTTGAGCGGGTGATACTTACAAGAGATTTTGGACTTAGAGTATGGTCTAGTGAGGTGAGAATTCGGGGATGTTGGGATGGGGTGAATGTATTTTACACATGTGAATGAAGTTTTGGGGACTGGAGGGTGGGGCGGACTGTAGTGGTTTGTAGAACTGTGGACCACAAAAGCCATATCCACCTAGAAGCTCAGAAATGACCTTACTTGGAACAAAGTCTTTGCAGATGTAATTAAGGTAAGGTTCTCAAGATGAGGTCATCCCTGTTAGGGTGGGCTCTTTACCCAACGATGTATGTCCAGTGACACAGATTGACAGAGGGAAGGGTGAATGAGGCTAGAGGCCAAGATTAGAGTTATGTGGCCCCAAGCCAAGGAACGCCAGTGGTTGCCTGAAGCCACCAGACACTAAGAGAAAGGTAGGGAAGGACTTCTCTCTGAGAGACTCCAGAGGGGACCAAACCCACTGACAGCTGATTTTGGACTTCTGGCCAACAGAACTGCGAGAGAATAAATTTCTGTTGTTTAACACTACCAAGTTTGGTAGTTGGTTAGGCCAGCCCTAGGAAATGAATACGGATTTTAGATGGAAAGGACTGAAGTCAGAACAAGTCTGAAGTCCCTTGCAGTTATGGGCAGGCCTCTTAACTCCACTGAGCTTGGACTTTGTCATGAGGAATGGCAGGGGTTGCCATGAGAGCTGAGTGTGTGTTGGCAGTAGAAGGCTTTACAGGTTAACATAGAGTCAGTACCGCTGCATACTGATGGCTAGCTCTGTTCCTTCCTTCCTTTCCTGTAGTTCCCACCCAACAGATGAGAAAACCTAGGCCCAGGGCTTTGTTTTGCAACCAGACAGCAGAGCCGGCATTTGAAGCCATTTGTCTGGCTCCAAAGACCAGGCTCTGTCCACTATACCCACTGCCCCTGGAGACCCCAAGGAGACGGTAGGTACCAGTGGCGTTTCCTCCTTGGGGAAGGGCAGGACCCTCCAACCTCCAGAGCAGCTTTGTAGGTGAGCCGGGTACCCCACTGAGGCCTCTCCTGGGCCACAGAGCCTATAAAAACACATTTCAGAAGCTCCTGAGGTCTAGAGCTCCTGACCTCCTCTCACCCCCCACTTTCCACTAACCATAATTAGTGGCCGGTGCCTATTGGGCACTGGGGACATTGCAGGGTGGGGGCTTTAAATTAGATGGCCCTCCTCCCAAACCTGGTGACATCCTTGTCAGATTTCACTAATCAACTTGGACACATCTGACCGCTTGAACTCCCTCAGAGGCAGGGCACAGCCATTCCAAATAAACAGTCGCATTCCCCTCTTGGCCAGGGCTGGCCCGCTGGAGCCAGTCAGACCCTGGCCCCTGTCTCTGCTGCCTGTGTCCATTCCCAGCTGGGGCCCATTAGCCAATTGAGGAAATGTTGGGGAACGGGAATGAAGGAGAAAAACCAAATCCCACTTAGAGCCCAGAATGGCATAAACACCAGCCATCTTGAGATTCGCCAGCCTTCTCCTCAAGGCTTTTTGGCCTGGGAAATCCCTCTGGTCGCATCTGATCCTGGGATTTTCAGCTAGTGATGTTTCCAGTGGGTATTGGCTGTCAGAGTTGTAGCGTCAGAAACTGTCAGAGCCACACACCATGGAGAGAGAGAGAGAGAGAGAGAGAGAGACGTCTGGGAGTTCAGAGGCAAGTTCTTGGCCTCTCTCTGTCTCGCTGATTCTTCACAAACTCAAGTGTTGCCTCAGTCTGGGGCCTCTGGAAGAGGGGCACTATGGTGCGGTGCCCACTGGGGATGGCGGGTGGAAGGTTCCTAGCACCGAGTAGGCACGTGGGTTTTAGGTGATAATTCTTGTCTTTATTGTTGCCATTCAGTGTTACTTTCCTGTGGAATTTCTCTTGTGGGGTACGGGAGGAGGAAATGGCAGGGCACTTCCCAGGTTGCAAGGAAACAGTTCTTTTCAGGGCTGCTAAATGAGTTGTTGAGATGGAAATATGCGTCACGGCCCTCACATCAGTTTTCTCATAATGGTGACAAACATTATTAGGTATATGAAGATGCCTATTTAGCTGATAAAACTGTTAGAGGAAAGTTCAGAATTTGATAGCATATTTCTCTAAATTGAGTTCATATTCAGACTTATTTTTTCCTTTATGAACACCTCCAGAAAGGAAAAAAAAAATTATCAAATACTACTAGACATTGTTACTCTGACCTTTGCCTCCACTCTTGGGTGTTGATCGCAAGGTGAGAAGAGAAAGCCGTGGCATCTGGAAAGATGCATTTTCTCCCATCAGCAAGCCCACAGCCGCATCCTCTGCCTGACCTGCCCTGCCCCTACTCCTAGCAACCCTCCTCCCCTTGTCCTTGTTTTTCACCCAGAAGCCTTGGTGGGCTGTCCCCCTACCCTGGAGCACGTGACCTCTTCCCTTCCTCTGGATTGTTAGCCTCTGCCTCCCATGGGTGCTCTGGGTCAGCACTTAGGCACTGCCTGGCACTGTGTCTGTCTCTGTGCCTGCGTCTCCCACCACACTCATCTCCTGGAGGGCAGAGACTGGGTCCTGTCCTTCTCTGTGCTCTTAGCACCTGTCCTAGGGCTAGGGTCAGAGGAGGCCCCAGAAACTAGTTGATGGAAAAAAAAAAAAAACAGTAGGGAATACCCATAAAGCAAATAAATGATTTGTTTTGTAGTAGGATTTTGATTCAGAATAGATAGTGAACGACTGTGGATGGCTGGGTTTGCAGCGGCCGCTCAACCTCGTGGATCCAGATGGAGATCCCCAACCTCGTGGATCCAGATGGAGAAGCCTAGAGTCAGGCAGCTGGCTGCTTCCTATACCGGAAGTCCTCTTTTTGAGGCTCGAGTCTTGATGCCTCACTAGTGAGTAGCGCGAGATATTCCTATGTCCCAGTGCCAGCTCATTTTCGGTTATAAACCAGGGCCCCAGGGCTACAGAGCGGCTTCCCGAGCCACCTGTGCACATCAGCTCTTAAGACTGAGCTCCCTCTGTTTCTATGTCTTTTATCAAAAATGTAAAGCCTGATCGTCATCCTTGATCATTTCATGTTTCAGAAGATCTATAAAGAAGGAATGCTTTTTGTGAGTTTGATGTTTTCATGGTTGTTGGCCTCGGGGTGGAAACTCCTGGGAGTCCGTTCTCTGTACCTGGATGTCACATGTGCCAGGGACGTGGAGCTAATGGAGCAGAGGGGGGCAGGGAAGGAGAAAGGGGAAGGAAGGAAATGGGGAACAGTTTGGAAAAGCCAGGGGAGAGGGGGCAGAGGCAGAGGCAGGCGTTGATCAGGTGCCTGTGGTCAGATCAACTTTCACTTGGTGTCCTGTCTCAGGGTGGCGAGTGGGGGGGGTGGTCTCTGCCATCAGGCCCTTGCCCTCAAGCTTCCCCTGTCTCCCGCTGGGACTGCAGCCCTCCCCTGCTCAGGTGCCAGCCCTCCAGCCCAGCCTCTCCCTGCTGACAGAGGGACAGATGGCGAGGTCTTTGTAGAGCCGTGCTTGGTCCCACTTATCTGCTGGTGGGCCCCTCGTCTCTAGGATGAAATCTGAAGTGCTCTGTGTGGCAGAGAGCTGGCTGTAGCCTCCCCTTTGTCACCTCTCCAGCCTCGGTTGCTTTCTGGTTTTTTTCACCACCTCCCTGCTGCCCAAACCACCAGTTTGTTCTCTGTATTTATGAGTCCGTCTCTGTTTGTTCGTTCATTCATTTTTTGGATTCCACACAGGAATGAAGTCATGGTATCTGCCTTTCTGTGTGTGTGACTCACCTCTCTCACTCCGCCTCAGTTTCTCATCCCAGAGCAACACCAGATCTCTTGTGCTCCATGTGTTAGTTAGGGCCCTGGTGGCAAGTGACAGAAATCCAGCTCAGACTGGCCTGATGTGAAGGGGACAGGCTGGTTCCATTACTAAGCCAGGTGGGGCTGGTGCCTCCCTCCAGACCTGTTCTGTGTGGGCCACTCTCCCAGGCCTAGTCCCTGCACCCCGGCTTTCTAGTTCCTCCTCCTCAAGTCTAGGATGTAGTGGCCTGTGGCCTTGGGATTAGCTCCCCAAGTCCATTCTACCCAGAGGATGTCTGGTACGTGAGGATGCGCCTCCCCTGCCAGTGACTGGTGAGCCAGATTTGGCCAGTGAGATGGGAAGGGAGGTCTCTTGGGGGGTTTCTCCTGCTACTGGACGTTGAAGCAGGGAGGGCCATGTGACCTTTGGACTTGAGGGGTAAGTTTGAGGAGGAGGCATGCAGAAAGATGCCAGAGGAAAACAGCCCAAAGCAGGGCCCTGACGAGTGCCTGAGTCTGCCCTACCTCAGCACTTGGTGTTAGGAGAGAAATGACATTTCCTTTCTGTTCAGTCAGACTCGTCTGCAGTTATAGAATGGGATATGCTTGGCTGGCTGGACCAGGAGCTCAGCCCCAAGGCCAGGACGCGTGCAACAATTTGCTGGGTGAGCTGGATTTCACATTCACCCACCCCTGGAGCAGGGGTGGGGACTACTGGGAAGAATGGTTCCCAAAGAAGTTGGGGTACTGATCTAGGAGATAGACGCCGGGCAGGCAAAACTGAGAGACATCCACATACTTGGTGTTGGTTCCTGCGTATGGCTGCCTTGACAGCCCGGCCTGGGACACAGAGGGGCTGAGCTTGAGTCCCTCCCCCTCACTTATTTGCTCGGGAAGTTACATCACCTCCTGGGGCCTGTTTTCTCCTGAGCTACTTGTGAAGATTCAAGGACATTTACGTACTGTGCTTGTAACCAGACCTGCACATGGGGATCGCCGTCATTGTTATCACGTGCCACTCTGAATCTTGTCTTTCCTCCCACTTACCGTGCATTGTTACTTGGCCCACAGAGTGCAGTGACTCAGGGGTGGGGTCCCTGAGCTTAGCATAGCCTGCACACCACCCCCCTCAACCCTGAGCACCTTGGCACGGTGAGACCTTTGCCTGTGCCCCGCCTTCCTTCTGGCCTGGGGATCAGAATCACATCTGCAGCTGAGTTGTAATATCCTGTTGTCTCCCCAGCGAGGCCCTGAGAAGGAAGGACAGGCGACAGGCGAGGACAGAGATTGATCTCAGAGCAGGCAGGGAGCTCAGGAAGGTTTTTCTGTGTAGGTGCTGTTGTCAGAGGCGTGTGCCCAGCATGGTAAAGATCTAGCAGGCTGCAGGATACCGCCTCCCTACAGGCCTTTTCCTGTGGGCTCCCTCTGGCTTGTCCTCCCCTCAGTCCCAAGGGAACCGAGTGCCATTCTGCCTCAGCCCCTGGATAAGGCTGCAGTTTCTTCTCCCAGAAGCCCTCTCTTTTGTTCTTGTGTGTTTGTCTTCCTTTATTTCTGAGAATGGATTTCATCACGCTCATGTGTCCGTCTACAGAGATGGTGCTGACACCCACCGCCCATACTGGGTCCTGATCGCTCAGACGCTGGTGGCTGGATGAAGAAGGCCGCCACGTCTGGCCTCGTCGAGGTCCAGCTTCTCTTAGTTTAGCCTCAGATGGCTTCTAGAAGTGTGAGTTCTGCAACACAGCAGGGTATTGGGCCGGCATGGGGAAGGAGCCTCAGCGCAGGCAGCACTGTAGGATGGTTTGTTGGCTGTCTTTGAGCGGTGCTGTGTCCCAGGCTTGGGCCTAAGACCTCTGGAGGTGTTCATTCTGTGCTTCCAGCGGCCCTGGGGGAGGTGCTGTTGTCCCCCATTTGATAGGCATGGAACAGAGACACAGAGATAGAAATCTTCTATAAGCTAATCAGTGGAAGACTCTGGAGTCAAATTCTGGCAGCCAGGCTCTCCAATGTGTGCTCACTCCAGCTCCCTGCTCAGGCATGAGGAGGCCACTGAGGCCAGCTCGACCCTGTCCCTCTCACATCAGATGAAGTCGTTATGGAGATGACCCAGGGACTCTCAGACAAGAAGATCCTGGAACTGACTTTAGAGGTGCTGCTTCATTCTGCTTTATCCTTCTTCATAACTCCACGGGACCCTCCGTCCAGGAGCTGGAGGTCCTGGGCCTGTCCCGAGAACAGCTGTGCGGGCAGGGGCCACAGCTAGCTTCTGGTGCCTGGAGGGGCCCGGACCAACCACAGTGGGCTGCATCTGATCCTGGGCGGTCTGAGCATGCCCCACCATCCTCTGCAGAGCTGACCCTGGCTCTCTCAGGCCCCGATTGGAGTGGGGGAGAAATGGCTGCTACAACCCCAGCGGTATCCTCTGAAGAAAGGGCAAGAGCCTGGAGTGGCTGTCCAGCCCACCCCAGCTTAGTTCTGCCCCACTGCAAAGGCGGGCCCCCTTTGTGAAACTGCCAGCTCATCTGGTTGTGCTGAGCCTTGTGCTCACAACTGTGTGGGCAGGTTGGGCTCAGGTTGACCTGCAGCCCTCCTAGCCCTTTTTCGGGACCCTGAGGCCACAAATAAAACCCATCCCAATCCAACCAGCTGCTTCCCCTGAGGGCAAGAGTGGGCACTGCCCCCCTGCAGCTTCCTGCTACTACAGCTCTCACTAGGCTGGATGGACATCTTGGGAGCCAGCCTCTTGCCTGCCCACCCGAAGCCTGAATGCAGGCACCCCCACTGCCCACACGTGCCCTTCCCTTCCTTCACAGCCGACGTGTAGTATAGCAGGGAGGTGGAGAGCAGGGCGTTGAGCACCACTCTGCCTGGGTTTGCACACCTGCTCTGTGACCACAAGGAAGCCGCCTCACCTGTCTGTGCTCCAGCTTCCCCCTCTGTAAGGTGGGGGTAATGTTACCTACGTCAGAGGGTCACTGTAAGAATTAGATGGGTTATACGGCATCTTTCGATGGCGCTTAGGTTCTAGGACGTGCTCAGTAATCATCGCCTATTGTTACCACCACGTGAAACCTAGTGTCCCTCATGCCTTGGCCAGCACCCTACAGGTAGAGCCCTGGTGGCCAGGTGGCACCCGCAGGTTGCCGGGTGGCAAGCAGACACAGAAGTGGCAAATGTGGGGTCGGAGGGGAGCGTGGCTGGCTTCCAGACCTCTCCTGAGGAAAGTGTGTGTCCCAGACCATGGTGGCCTCACAAGACCCCCAGAGTAGCCAGGGGACCTGCTGTGCCCTGCAAGTCGTTGTGTGAAAACCCCTCAAACGTATAAAAGCTTCCGAGTCAAATTAAATCAGTTTATTGTGTCCTGGAAGAGGCTGTGATTCAATTAGAAAGAACACTAATGAGTGCTATGTTGTGGCCTAGGCACCATGCCAGGGCAGTCCCTGCCCACGCTCCAGGCAGGGGACCAGGGTCTGGGGTCCTGGGTGTGATGCCCAGCTGTGTGACCAGGGGCAGGTCCCTCCCCTCTTTCCTGCCAGGCCACCTTCACAGAGAAGTAAGAATCGTTCTCACACGGCAGCTCTTCCTCCCATGGGCCTCAGGCAGCTGCTTTCCCAGTGCTCTTGACCCCACCGCAGTCAGGTGAGTGTCACGGGGAGGCACCCACTCAGCCCAGGGGAACTGGCACAGACATGAATGCGGGCTTACTGAGACTCCCGGGGGTGCCGCAGTTCCCTCCTCGGCTGTGGGCCGTGGCTAGTATGACGTGCAGGCCTGTCATCGAGGGGGTGGAAAATGTGAGCTGGCAGCGAGGCCGAGAAGGCAGGACCTAGAACACTGGGGGCCCAAAGGGGGCTTCCTCCGTCAGGAAGTGGGAGCCCAGCCAGGATTAGAGCACTAGCTGGAAGCAGTCTCGCTGCAGAAAACGCTCAGTCAGCAGCCAGTTGACTGGTGCTAGGCTGTGCCCAGTGCAAACATGGGTGCCGCCTGCCCCACGGAAGAGTGTTTGATCTTTGGCCTGAGGTCCATTGCCTTCTTTCTGCCCGGAAGCAAGTTCTGGTTCAAGCAGGAAGCATGGCCATACAGGTTCTGTTTAACCAGGGAGATTGCACACCCGCGAAGCCAGCCCTGAGTGCAGCCTTCTCACAGCACTGTCGGTGCCTCTCTCGTTGAGTTGGGCGCTGAAAGCTGTCAAAGCCCGGGCTGACCCTTGGGGAGCCTGCTGTGGGAGTAGGTGGCATAGGGGTGGTGGGCCGGCAGGCAGCTGTCTCCCCGTGTGGGAAAGGTATTAAGTGAGAACACCCGGCGAATACCCCGGGAGAGCTTTCAGCCCCGCTCCTCGGATGGGGCGTACTGAAGCTGAAGCTCAGAGGACGGCGGGGAGCTTTGCCAGGCCATCCCAAGCAAAAGAGTAGCATGTGGTGAAACCCAGAGGTGAGAGAATGCTGATACGTCCGCGGGAAGCGTGACGTTCATCGTGGCGGAGTCTGGGAAGAGGACTGGGCGGCACGTGGTTTTGGCGATCTTCCGAAGATCGCTAGGAGGGCTGGGCTTTGGACATAGGGAGGGTGTTCCGAAGGCCACGTCTAAAGAGGCTCTAGCAGCGTCATGTCCTATGGTAAAGTCCCACGTGGCTCGAGAGTACGCCTTGTCCTGTTGGGGAGGCACCGCTGCACCCAGGAATTAGGCTTCTCGTGAGAGAAGTCTTCTGGCGGTTCTGGTGCCCTGCTTCTCTGCTCTGGGCCCTGTGTTCTGGTTTGTCTGGGCTCCTTCTTGCTCTCCACACCCTCCTGGTTTTGGACCCCAGGCTCGGTCCCAGGCCCTTTGTGCAGTGTTTGGAATAAATCCCTCATGGAGCTTCTGTTCCTGGCTTTCCTCCCCTTGACAGGAATTCAGGGCCTAGCGGTATCTGATCCATTACTTCTCATACTCAGCTGGGGGTGAGGGTGGGCCATTCGGAATCACTGAGGATGCTTGTTAGAAATTCTCAGCTCCACTCTAGTTCGCTAAATCCCAGTCCACAGGAACCAGGGAATTAACGTCCAGGAATTGGGGGTCTGGAGTTGGACAGACCTGGCTCACATCCCTGACTTGCCATGTGCCGTGTAGCCACCTCCCTCTGCCTCGGCTTCCTCATCTGCACAGCAGGGAGGTGTGGATCACAGCGCCTGCTTTGCAGGGTCACTCTGAGAAGTAGGAGGGGATAAAGACCTCACATAAAGTGGCCAGGGTGTCCACTCAGCACGTATCATTGACTACCTACTGTGCGCCAGGCGGTAGACCAGGTCATAGGGGTCGAGGGTGAACAAGGCAGGTCATATTTCTGTTGTCACAGAGTTTACCTTCTAACGGTAGGGGGTATGGGCAAAAAAAATGGCCTGATTTACCTTATGGTGATGTGACTGAGAACAGCAGGGGTTGGGGGCTGATTTAGGTCAGGAAAACTCTGGACACAAAGGATCTGGACTGTCAGAGCTCTGGGGGAAGAGCACAGTGGCAACATCATGCAGCCCCTGTGATGGAGAGGAGGGAGGTAGGGGGGAGGGTAGAGAGATAGAGGGGAGGAGATCATCGAGGGCCTCGGAGGCCATGGCCAGGGTCTGGGTTTGACTGTGAACACACAGTTCACTAGGCTTCCTTTCCCTCGGCTGAAGGAACCATTGCCGGGCTGGCCAGGGTGCCTCTCCCAGCCCCCACAAGCCCCTCTGACTTGGCATCTCATGGAGAGGCAGGCCAACCTTCAGCTTGTGGTGAGTCTCTAACTGCCCTGGCAGCCTTCTGGGGCTCTGCTGGGACCTTTTTGTTTCTATTTTTCTTGTTAAAGGAAAGTTGAGTGTTTCCTGAGTGTGCATAAAGCCAATGCACCACTTAAACTGAATATTTCTAATTCCTTCTTTTGAGAAATAAAACAATAATAAAAATACCATAAACTTTGCTTTAATTGTTCACAGGCTTCAACTTGTAATCATCATAGGGAAAGGGCAAGTGAGATGTCTTATTAAAATAAAGGCACTCGCCTGCTTTTGTTTGAAGTTTTGCTAAAACGCCTGATTATAACATGTCCGTGTTTAAAAATAAATTCCAGCCATTCAGGGTTTTCTCTTTTTTTTTTCTTGTTGTCTTTTCCGAAGTATTTAAATGAGATGATGCTGGGCCAGGGTAACTCGGCGAGTCTGAGCCAGCCTTTGTGGGACGGGGCCGACTGTGGCGCAGCTGCGGCCCCTGCCCCCATCAGACCGCACCACCACCTCCTTGGCTTTGCTAGTAGTCACCGGCGTTGGTGAAGACACAAACGGGTGTGCAGATGAGGATGAGTCCCCGGTCTGCATAACTGCCTCTGCGGGCCGCACAGCATACTCTTTCCCTACATACACACACCGGTAGAGTTTTGGCCCAAGGTAGGGCCTCCTTGGGACCCGGTAGAGCTCCCTGAGAGCGGAGAGCAAAGGTACCAACCGAGGCTGAGGGTCAGAGCAGACTTTCCCGGATCTGAAGGCGGAGGAGGACTGATCTAGGAAAAGAGCCGAGGCGTGGGTGTACCAAGTGTTCCAGGAAGAGGGACCGCCAGGGCAAAGCCACCTCCTGTGGTGGGAGATAACTTAGTGCATTCAAAGACCTGCAAACGAGGCGTTTTAGCTGGAGCTCAGCAAACAGCCCCGGAGTAAGACGTGCGATAGAGGTAGGTAGGAGCAGACCACATAGGGTCTAGAGATTGCAGTCTATTAAAGATTTTATCTACTTTAATAACGCAGATGGTTTTGAAGGGTGGAGTGTGTATACATCACATGTGTGCGTATGTATTTATTGTGTGTCGGAGGGGCAGACAGTATGGAGGATGGGTTCGGCGTGGCCGCGGTAACTTTCTGGGGCCCAGTTAGGAAGGGGGCTGCTGCAGCAGTGCAGGCAGATTGAGGTCGTTTGGGCCAACCTGGTGGCGGCACAGTAGGACCTAGGGATGTTCAGGAGGTGGAATTAACAAGACTTGGCGATGGAGTAGATATGGGGAAAGTGGAGGGGAGAGACATGTCCAAGACAACTCCCAGACCTCTGGCTGGAGCAGCAGGCCGGGCGGTGGAGCCGTTAGCGAGCGGGGAGCCCTGGAAGGTCCGAGGGTGAGGGTGGAGGCCAAGAGGGGAGTATGCGGTGGGCTTTAATAAGTTTGAGGTGTTTGGGGGCCTCCAGTTGGCGCGCAGGTCTAGGAGGCAAACTGATACATGGGGCTGCAGCTCAGAGAAGTTTGGGAGAAGACACTTGAGTTTGTGAGCTCTTGCTGTACCCGACCTTTGCTGCTGGGGCCTCTGGTGAGGAAAGATAAGAAAAGTTAAAAAGCGGGCTTTTGCTGTTTCTTCTAAGGTTTTATTTCTGATGTTTAAATGCTCCCAACCCTCCTCTTGTTCTCAGCTTGGGAGCCTTCCCCGCTCTGAAAGGTGAGGGCCTGAGTAGCTCAGGCTTTGGCATTTGGGGATCGAGGGGAGGGTATTTGTGGGCACAGTTGCCTTTTTTAAGATCACAGGCATCGGGGCCAGCCTCCGGAGGAGCTGCCCTGGCCTGCCCCAGTGCCAGCCCGGTGTGCAAAGCGCCCTGCAGCGAGGAGGGCAGCGCCGTGCCCCCCAGCCTCCGAGATGCTGCCGCCACAAAACAAACGGGGTGACTGGGCGGAAGGTCAGGAGTTTAAGAGCTTGTTTTATTCAAGACGGGGTAAGAGACAGGCGGGGAGTGCGCAGGTTTTATATGTGGATCCTGGTATTTTCTTTTGAGTTGGGGTGGAGAGTGGTTGGGGCAGGGAGGGAAGGCAGCCCGCCAGAGGGAACGTTGCCAAGCAGAGCGCCGCTAATGCGAACCAGAAGGCAGCGGCCCATCTCCTGGCCGGGCTTAATGCAGTCCTTGCCGGCAGGCGGGCGGGCAGGAAGGCGGCCTGGGCAGTGGGCTGCTTAACCCTTCGGCTGCTGGGCCGCCAGTGGGCTCCCCACCAGAGCACACTCACGTTTCTCAGTCCCGTGCCTTGTAAGATGTTTAGCAGCATCCCTGGCCTATACCCACGAGATGACAGCAGCACCTCCTCCCCAGCCAGGCCGGCCAAAAGTGTCTCCTGACATTTTCGGTCCCTCGGCCCTGGCCTGGGCTCTGACTGGCCTGTACCCCTTAGGGATCCGTCCTTGGACACACCACTTCCTTCTGTGAGACCCTGAGTGGGGTGAGCATGTGGGGACATTTTCTCAAGAAAGAGGTGGCCACAGAGTCAGAGGGGAGGTGTGACCTGCCCAGGGTTGCATGGCTAGTAGGAGCCGGGATGTGAACTCATGTGTTCCTGGGGTTGAGAGCTGGTTGGGCACCCCTCTCTGCATTCCCCGGGCACAGTCGGCTGGGGGACCAGGGGACCCTATGCCTGTAACAGTATCTCTGGTTGTGAGTGTTTTTTAAAAATTTCTTGAAGTTTATTTTTTTATTCTGAGAAAAAGGGAGAAAGAGAGTGAGGTAGGGTCAGGGAGAGAGAGAGAGAGAGGGAGAGAGACTTCCAGGCAGGCTCCATGCTGACACAGTGCAGAGCCAGATGCAGGGGGGTCTCACAAACCTCATAAACCGTGGGGTCATGACCTGAGCCAAAATCAAGAGTCGGATGCTTAATTGACTGAGCCTCCCAGGCGCCCCTCTGGTTATGAGTGGGGTTTAGGAAGCGTCCTCCTTTCTTGCTTCCTGGGAGGACCGGTTACTGGGTCTGTTTTCTCTGCCTGTTCCGAGTGTGGCAGCCCAAGGAGACGCGCGTGGGGGTGTCTGCTGCAGCGATGTTTATGCTGCGAGCAGATGGAACCGGAGTCCGTGTGCAGTGACAGGCTGGTTAATACAAACCGGGCGGCACAACACAGCCATTGAGAAAGGTGACGTCAATGTAGATGGCAAGGCTGC
This sequence comes from Prionailurus viverrinus, assembly GCF_022837055.1. NCBI lineage: Eukaryota > Metazoa > Chordata > Mammalia > Carnivora > Felidae > Prionailurus > Prionailurus viverrinus. The sequence goes on along the minus strand of NC_062562.1, from coordinate 57,230,175 downwards.
CACTAGAACCGTCAGATCCACGAGGCTGGAGATTCTGGTCCATCTGTTTCTCCGTCCTTAATAAACGTTTTGTAAATAAATGGGATGCGTGTATTGTTAAGTGAAAAGCAAGTCTCGGAACAAGATGTGTGATTGGTCTCGTTTATGTAGGAAAACGGTGTACATATGTACATATGTTTGTATCTAGATGCGTCAAAAGATCTGAAAGGAGACACAGCAAACTGTGAATAGTGGTTACATCTTGGGGGAGTGAGGGAAAGTGGAATTTAGGGGGCTGAAAGAGAGCTTTCATGTCTAAGTCTGTAACTGGTGTTCGAATCTTTTACCACGAGCTTGTGTTCATCTGTTTCGTGTGTGGCTTTTATGAAAGAAAAAAATGCAAAGAAGCAGAGAAAGAGCAACTTTCGTTCTGCCCTTCCCTGCTTCTCTCTCACCTCCCTTGTGCCCTCACCCTGCTTGGGCCTGGGAGAGCCATCCTCCCCAGGGAGGCCTGGCTCTGCTACTCAGGAAGACCACCTCTTCCTCCGGCAGCCCGAGCGAGGGGGCAGGGCTGGTGGTCATCTGGGCCCTCCTCGTGGATGGCCTCGGCCCAGCTCCCGGCGCCCCGCCCCTCGCCCCTTGTGCCTGCCCAGTGCGCTCAGCAGGTGCCACGGTCCCCGCCTCACCCCATCTCTGGCCGTTCTAGCCCATTTCTCCCGGCCTTCAGCCCCCCACCCCACTCTGCGCTCTCCACATTCCCCTCTCAGAGATGCATAAAAGTCCTTGCTTGGTGATCTTTATCTCCCGCTGCCTCGTTGCCTCCTGCACTTCAGCATATACGGATACTCTTGTCCCTTTTACAGCTGTGGCCATCTTCCCTGACCATGTCCGGGGAGACCGGATCCACCACTTGCAGTCACCCGCTTGGCCTCAGCCTCGGCAGGCGGGCCTTTGCGGCGATAACGGTGATAAGCTTCCAGGTATCAAAAGCTTGCTCTTTCTTCGTTGCCATAGCAGCTTCTTTTTTCTCTTGCTTCTCCGTGACCCCAGGAAAGAGGCATTTACTCCCCCATTGAACAGGTGAGGACAAACCAAGGCCCAGAGAGGTCAAGTCATCTCGTCCAGGCTCACACGTCTTCAACATAGACCTGGCCCCAGCAGAACGTGCGCTCCGCGGCACAGATCTGGCCCATGTGCCTCTTCTGTGAGCCTGTAACTTACGGTTTACAGCGTCTTTGGATTTGAGCCCCCTGAATTGAGCCCAGCTTTCTTCAGCTCCCGTGGGGGTCCCTGGGAGTGCCCTTGCCCCTGCCAGCACTGCGTGGTCTCAGGCTCCACAGACCTCCCGGTCATCCTTTGTGTTGGCTGAGCCTGTGGGACCTTGAGAGAGGACGGGTTTGGTGTCATGTGGCTTGGGTTCTGTGGCTGACTCCAGCACAGCTGTGGTAAGAGCAGGGCCCCAGAAACACACTTTGTGGGCAGATGTAAGCCATGTGCTTCGGGGGTTGGGGGAGACAGTGAAGAGAACGGCCCGTTGGAGGTTCTAGAACCTCAGGAAGCCGGGTAGTGAAGGGGTTTGGACCTGGCGACAGGAAGCTCTTGGGGCGTTTTCACTGTGGGAACACCAGGATGGAGAGGAGTGCGCACTCGTCCTCTGTGTCTTGCTGAGGGGACCTTCTTGCCGAAGGTCAGAGTTGGTGGCCCAGAGCCCGGGACTAGCAGCATGGAGCCCTCTACCCTTGGAGGCCTCGGTGGCCCAGCTTGTGAAGCCGTCCAGGGACAGGTGATTGGGTGAAGGGGTGAAATCGCCTTCTGTGAAAGGCGATTAGGTGTCCTCCTGTGGGCCTAGTACCAGCCTTTGTGCCTCAGCCCTTGCTGTGGGGCTCTGGGTTGGTGACTCCAGCTCTGTGATCCTCGGTGGATGGGTGGGAAGCCGTGAGTCCTGTTCAGTCAGCGGTGGAGTGGAGTCCGAAGCAGGCAGTTGCAGACCTGGTTCTGTCTTGGCCCTTGGGTCTGAATGGATTTCGACAGCAAAAGCCTTGGGAACTTAGCCGTCTCACCGAGCAGGGACTCTGAGAGTCTCCCATGGCACAGAGCCCCATGCTGCCCGCTTGTTCTCACTGTCACCTGCCCTGCAGGGCCCATTGGAGCTGGCTGTCTGGAGCAAGGGCACCTGGCTGGAGGGGATGGTGGGGGCTCTGCCCTTTCCTGCTGCGAGCAGGGTTCTGGCCTCCTGGCCCTGACTCGTGGTCTGATCCTATGACCTGAATGAAATGCCAGTGACCAGTGGTGGGAAGTGGGTGGCCTGTCCCGTTCCAGGCCATAAGTGCATCAGCTCCAGCCTCCTTCCCAGCTGCCGGCCTCGGTTCACAGGGAGCCCTTTGAGGGGCTTTTTGATGTGCACCATGGATGTTTGGCTTGACCAAGTTTGTTTGCTTAAGCATTACTCTTGCCAGTTCATTCGGACCTTCTCTTTCTTTTAAAAATATGCTGCTTGCCAAAGGTTATTTTGGATCTGTTTTTGTTTATCAGGTAGAATTGTTCCAGCACAATTGAAAGCAGACCCACATGTTGACACGCGCTTGAGCTGCTCGCCAGGACACGCGCATACATGCACACGCAGCATCTGTGGAGAGTACTCTAGGACCCAAGAATATGCATGGTTGTGCGCAGGGTTAGGGGAAGTCGCCTCTTTCCCTGGAGACTTGAGCTTGAAGATTTTCAGCTTCTAGGTGCTAGCAATGGCAGGAAGTCAGGTGCAGAGAAACTAGGGTCTGCTACCCCTTGGGAGAAGCAGCCTGGTGGCTGATGTAGCTTTGGGATCAGGCTGGCTTGAGTGGAACCTTGTTTCCGCCATGGCTGTCTGTGGACCTGCCTGCTCTGGGCCAAGGCTTCCCACTCTGGGGCCAACTCACCCCACCTCCCAGACGCACCGTGGGGACTCTGTGCTGGATGTGAGTGATGGCTCTGGAGAGCAGGCAGGTCTGTCTGCAGTCAGCAAGGGAGAGGGAATGGAATGTGGCGCTCTGTACTTGTGGTTCCTGTTTGAGTGAGTGGCTTTCTCTTGTGCATGCAGTTGGATGTTTCCTGCCAGAACACCTGCAGTGAATTTCTTCTGAAAATACATCTCTCCGTCTCCATTGGGACCTGCTGTGTGTACACAGGGTTACTCAGAAAGCCCTTCCTGCAGCTAACCCTTCCTTGTTCCCTGGGCCCCATCGTACCTGGGAGGCACACAGAGGGACGGCGGTGAAGGTTAACCTTTTTTCTACCCCAGGCTGGCAGCTTGGGAGTACTAGTCCAGCTCAGCATGTCCCTGGAATGGGACACTGTGCCCGGAGGGGTGGGCATACTAGCTCGTTCGTGCTTGGTTACTGGTGACGGAGGCCAACTCAGGTGAGTACACATAGAAGAAGAGAATCTATTTGTCTACATCACTGACAAGTTAGGGCGTTCCCGCTTGAAGCAAGGCTCCTCTGGTACTTGAAGGCTTAAATATCCTCCTGTTTCTTGACTGACGCTGTGCTCCATACGGTTTTGCCCTCAAGCAGACTCTCCTTGTGGGAGCTGCCAGCAGCTCCAGGTTACCTTTCTCGGAGCCGGAACCGATGGCCAGCCCCTCCTTCCCGGCGGTGCTGCGCGAGCGCCGGATCCCCAGGACTCAGGTGCTGCCACCATCAGAGGCCTGGCTGGCAGCCCGTGGGGGGCTCTGCTGCACGTGGGTGGTCTACCTTAGGCCGGAGACAACTGTGTGGTACTGCCATCACCCCTGGCCTGCAGGAACACCTGTTCCGTTTCCAGTCTTGGACCAACGAAGGTGTCCCTATTGGGGGATTTGGAGAAAGCTTCATTCCCTCCCAATGGGAAAGGGAAACTCACATTTTAACCTTTTCTTCAGATGAAAAAAAAAATGCTTATCGTTAAAAATTCAACACTACTGAAAAGGATGTAAAAATGACCTCCAGTCCCACCCACTGGAGAGAAGCGCTGATACCCTTTGTCAGCACCCCTCCCAAAGCTCTGGTGAATCCACAGACGCATGGATACAGTATGACATCCATGGAGTCACATTTATATGTTGCTGTGCGTCCTCCACCCCCCTCCATTCCCACACAACCTGGACATCATTCCTTTTCAATAAGTAGAGATCATATAGTCATGAAACTGACGGTAAAGCACAAAAGTAATTATGTTTTATCTGAGTTTGGGAATCTTTCTAAAATGTGTTTTATACTCCCTTCGTTCCTCGAACTACACAATTCTTCCTAGAATACTGCATATAATTTCATCTTTTTTTTTGATGACTCAGCTCATTTTGATGAACCACTTGATATTACAAGATTGGAGCTGTTGAAATGTATGGTCTTTTTGCTCCTCTAAATAGCTCCATGCAAACAGGCCCTGGAGGCTGTGGTAGCCTGTCCGGTGGGAGGGGTCCTGGCAGTCACCAGTCTCCAGGGATCCGGAACCTTCCCTGTTACAGGGCCCTCTCAGAGGCCAGCTAGGCTGTGGGCAGAGGGTCCGAATGGGCTTCTGGTGCTCTTCAGGTTGCCTAATGATGAGGAAACCCTCTTCCCATTTGTCTTTGCCTAGAGAGCAAGAGGAAGCCCTGAAGGATTTTAAGCAGCAAGGAAGGGGTGGGGGTGGGGGGGAGGGGCAGTAGTAACCACCCCGGCTAGCTAGAGGTCTGATTAGAGGCCAGAGTGGGTGTGGGGAGGCGAGGGATGACGTTGGTTTGGGTTAGGGTACTGCTGGGAGAGAGAACAGGCCGGGGTTGAGATGTATCCAGCATACAGTAAGGCTTCATCATGCACCG